>NC_136527.1:110020076-110330076 GCF_053919585.1 Euprymna scolopes | reverse complement strand
GCGGCTTTCAGTTTGTTTTTGCAATTTTTTTCACTGGATTATTATTGATTTGACACTAATATATGGGGGAGGGGAGGTTCTTGTTCAGGTCCGCTGAAAGTTCTTGCAGTTTTTTAACTTTTAAATTCAGATGAGCATATTTCGGCTCAAATAAATTGTATTTATTGATCGAGATAAACGCCATCAGAATCAACACGCTTTCACTAACGCAAAACAAGTGTATTTATGCCAGTAACGTAAAAATCTTGCGTTCTGGTGGCGATGAAGTCGCTGAAGGCGTTTTTGATATCGCTTAGGTTTTTGGAGCATTTCTCATGCAGAAAGTTGTCGAGTCACCACATATCAAGCCCCGAAGGCCACTCGAGAATAAGGGTTAATGAATGTTTAGTAATGGTTAATGGAGTAAATTGGGTAGAAGCTGATTATTTATGGATACGGCTCAGCACGAATTTGTTTACATTGGACTTGAAGGCCACCATGTTTTATTCAATCAGGAAACAGGCCAACAGAAAATTTTCATGATAATTAAATCCTATAGTGTTTCTGGACTCGACATAATCAGATCAAGAGAAAAAAGTAAGTTGTCTTCGATGGCCGCACATCTAAACAACATGGTATTAATGCGGGTGTGCCTCAGGGGTCGATCCTTGGAGTTTTATCAGGTTGACAAGAAAGTTCCTGCAGTTTTTAACTTTTAAATTCAGATGAACATATCGGTTCAAATATAAAATTTTATTGATCGAAATAAGCACGATCAGAATCAACAGACTTTTGCCAACGTAAAACAAGTGTATTTATGTCAGTAACGTAAAAATCTTGCGTTCTGGTGGCGATGAAGTCGCTGAAGGCATTTTTGATATTGCTTAGGTTTTTGAAGCATTTCTTATGCAGAAAGTTGTCGAGATGCTTGAAAAAGTGGTAGTCGGTAGGGGAGAGATCTGGAGAGTATGGCAGACGAGGCAAAGTTTTGTAGCCCAATTCGTTCAATTTCTGCAGGGTCGGTTTAGCAACATGCAGTCAGGCATTGTCGAGGAGGAGAAAGTTCTTGTGGTTTTCAACTTTTAAATTCAGATGAACATATCTCGGCGCAAACAAAAATTTGGACGGAATTTGATGAACGCCAGTATCATTATTACTTTATTTTTTTTGCAAATTAATCCATCGGGCAAATTATTCCTTGTAATCTTGTATGTAATAAAAGAGGTGCAGTTTTCCCTAGACCAAAATACCGTAGGTTTACAACAGCAGATTGCACATAAAAATTTATTGTGTTTACGCTAATAGCCATTACCTTATTTAGCTATAGAACGCCATTACGGGCACATTAATTCGTAGTATTAAAACGTTACATTTATTCCTAGGAGCACCATCTTCATCGTCATAACCTACAGAGAAAGTAGCTCAGATTTCTTCCCCTATTCCATAAGTTCTCTTCCGACACCATTCTACACTGCGTGCATGTGCATTTATACTTTTTCCTACTTTCCTGAGTCTACTCCGTTATTAACTGATTAGTAATTTTATACACTTCACCAACTCTTATCACTTTACGAGTCATTTTTTTTGTTTTGTAAATCATCTCTATATAAATAAAATGAACTCATTTTTTCCCGTCTGATTTTGACATTAATAGGATTAAAAATCAAGATATTTCATGCAAATATAATATGCACAAACGGCAGAACAATATCTGAGGTGTGTTAGAGGCTTATTATTTCTCAAATTCCTCGATAATCTTAGATTTCTATACTTTTTCTGCTGAGAAGTCACGGCCAAAATCGGTTAAGATCAATGGAAGTGGTAAAATATTTCCTCTCTAATAAATTCCTCCTCCCCCTGCCACCACTTAACACCGTTTGGGGATCGTTCACAAGGAACAGTGGAGAAGAGAACACCGGTTTGGCTTCGTAGTTCTTTCATGTGAAGTTATTTAAAATCACTAAACTAAGTTGCAGTGCTCTGTGGCGTAGTGGTTAGCGTGCTGGACAATTCACATTATATTTTCACGTTCGCGCCGACCTACCGTAGTCGTTTTTTTTTTTTTTTCCTAAACAACTGGAATGGACTTTTCTTGGTGGCCGAACTGTTAACGTTGCAGATGTTTTTTTTTTTGTTTTTTTTCACACTTTATTTTCCTACTTTTACTCATGACTCCGAGTTTGATCCTTCCTACTTACCTACCATAACATTTTTTAAGACTCCCCCCCCCCCCGTCCCGGAAACAAACACTCGGGCAACGCCGGGTACCCCCGCTAGTTACTATATATTGGGTCCAATATTATCTTGTATTTAACAAAGGAGGCACAATTATTCCCCTCTGTACCAAAATACCATAGGTTTACACCACATAAAAATTTATTGTGTTTACACTATTGGCCATTACCTTATTTAACTATAAAACTCCATTACAAACACATTATTCCAGAATATCAAAACATTACATTTATTCCTAGGAGCGCCATCTCCATCATCATCATAGCGTACAGAGGAAGTAGCTTAAACTTAAGACCTCTACACTGCGTGCATTTATACTTTTTTTTTCCTTTCCTGGGTCTACTCCGTCATTAACTAACTTATGAATTCATACACGTTGCCTACTGTTAACGCTTCAAATTATGATTTCTCCCTCTTCCCATCCTCCAAAATCTCATTGGTTTAGATTAACATATTCGTACATTCCGGAATGAACGAAATATCATTCAAAAAAGAACGCTCCACAGATTACTACAAGCATAGCCTCCCTGAGTAGAATCATTACATATCAAATACTCCGATTACAAACTTTGAAATCTCGCAAATAAATAATAATACAATTATTACCATTTACTTTCTTAAATGACGTTTACATTTATATTTGGTAACTAACAGGTGAATTTAGTTCCCTTTTCAGTGACACAGTTTGACTGTTTTTGTCACCATAACTCCAACTAAAATACCTTGCCTTGAACCATAATAATAATCAATTAATAAGATGCTCCAAATGTCATCTGTGGAGTATTTTAAATGTTTTTAGGAGCTATAATATGGACGCAACCTTTTATTTGAAAACTCCAATATATGAGATTTACATTGAAATTTATCCATAGTCATTAAATAGCGATTAAACAAAATTCCTTGAATTTCATTTTATTCTTAAGACCCCTTAAGCTTGAACTTTAAATTGTAGACATTTTCTAGATTCAAGATGATATAATAGATTTGAAATGGAATTGAAATTAGAAATGGAATAAGGATTCTTGACATAAGATTTATTATCATTAGAGGGTAGAACGATAAAATTTTCACCCTAGAAAAGACAGCATGATTCCATTTCCGGTTTCCTTTTTTTTGTTGTAGACCATCTACTAGTTGATCAGTTGTGTACAAATCCCAAGAGCGATAGGAGTCTTCTATCATGTCTGAAAGTGACACATTGTTCAATGAGCGAGATCGGAGATGCGCCGCTGTACAACCCCTGCTCTCTACCGATCCAATTTATGATAAGTAAGGACCACATCATACTACCTCACATCTTAAAAGTCAACACCAAAGTGTACCTGGATGTGCTGAAGAGTGTGGTGATCTCCCTGGTGTAATCTGGTTGCCGCTGGCAGATCCTGGATGTGGCAGTAGGACTCGGTGCTGGTCCACAATACCAAAGAGACCAAGGCTTAGCTTAAGGAGTGCTACGACCTTGTACCTTTCTCTCACTCCCCCCCCCTCCCCTGACCTGAACCCGCTGGACTATTTCGTTTGATCATACATCGAGAACATCACCAACATGACCTCCCGCAAACACCAGCCTGATCGCTGCCAGCTGCTGAGGACTCGCCGAGCTCCCGCTTGTGTATAAGGTATGCTCCCAGTTCCAGACCCATATCGAGGCAGTAATTGAGTCTTAAGGCAGCTACCTTGAATAGATGTCAGCTCTACTACATAATCAAGTTACCTGAATTGATTTTAACAATAAAAGTTTTAAAATAAATTTGTAGTGTTGTTTTCTTTAGGGAAACAAATTTCACGTTCCACCTTGTATTTTTGCATCATCATTACGTCATCAGCAAATATACCCATCTCGGGCACGATGTTATCGTTCCACCGTGTATATCTTGATTTTAATTTTTGTTAGAAGACATAGGAGGTGATCCAAAACCGTTGGATTTGGAAAATCAGTCTTAGTTTTTTTTAATTTTTTTTTTTTAAACATGAATATTTAAAATAGGTTATTGATGTTGGTGTCTATTTACTTCTGTCTCGTGTGTGTGTGTAGATTGACCCGCGTCAGTGAATCTGCTTGTGATTAATAATTCTTCAAGAGTTTGAAGAGATTCTTTTGTTTAAGCTGCTATTATTTACAAAGTAATAGCCATCTTGGTTATTCAATATGGACACATTAATTGATCCTCATCGCAAACAGTTCGAATTTCAAATAAATGTTTTTTATAGATTTGTTTTCCCTTTTTGTCTTTTTTTTTCATTTTCCTTGTCTTTTCCCTTTTCTTTTTTCTTTTCTTCATCTTTTCCTTTTCCTCGTCTGTTTCTTTTTCCCTGTCTGTTTCTTTTTCCCTGTCTTTTTCTTTTTTCCTCGTCTTTTTCTTTTTTCCTCGTCTTTTTCTTTTTTCCTCGTCTTTTTCTTTTTTCCTCGTCTTTTTCTTTTCCTCGTCTGTTTCTTTTTCCCTGTCTGTTTCTTTTTCCCTGTCTTTTTCTTTTTTTCTCGTTTTTTTCTTTTTCCCTGTCTTTTTCTTTTTTCCTCGTCTTTTTCTTTTTTCCTCGTCTTTTTCTTTTTACCTCGTCTTTTTCTTTTTTCCTCGTCTTTTTCTTTTTACCTCGTCTTTTTCTTTTTTCCTCGTCTTTTTCTTTTTTCCTCGTCTTTTTCTTTTTTCCTCGTCTTTTTCTTTTTACCTCGTCTTTTTCTTTTTACCTCGTCTTTTTCTTTTTACCTCGTCTTTTTCTTTTTTCCTCGTCTTTTTCTTTTTTCCTCATCCTTTTTCTTTTGCCTTGTCTTTTTTCTTTTTCTTTTACGTCTTTTTCCTTTTTTCGTCTTTTTCATCTTTTTCCTTTTCTTTTTCGTCTTTTTCCTTTTCTTTTTCCTTTTTCTTTTTCCTCGTCTTTTTCCTTTTCTTTTTCCTTTTTCTTTTTCCTCGTCTTTTTCCTTTTCCTTCTCTTTATTTTTCCTTGTCTTTTTTCTTCATCTTTTCTTTTCCCCTGTCTTTTTCTTCATTGTCGTCTTTTTCTTTGCCGTCGTCTTTTTCTTTACTGTCATCTTTTTCTTCTTCATCGTCTTTTCTTTTGCCTTTTCTTTTTTCTTTTTCTTTTTCGTCTTCTGTTTCCTTTTCTTTTTCGTCTTCTGTTTCCTTTTCTTTTTCGTCTTTTTCCTTTTTTTCGTCTGTTTCCTTTTTTTCGTCTTTTTCCTTTTTTTCATCTTTTTCCTTTTCTTTTTCGTCCTCTTTTATTTCTTTTTCATCTTTCTCCTTTTCTTTTTCATCTTTTTCTTCACTATTTTACATCTCCTTTTCCCATACTCCTTTCTTGTTCGAAGACTTTCACGTTCTAATGTCAAATTAAATGCTTGTCTTTTTCCTCTCCTTTTTCTTGCCGTTTTTTTTCTATCTTTTTTATTCCCCTCCCCCTCACTCTTTTTTTTTTTTTTTTATACTCTCCTTTTCTTTCTGGAAGACTTTCATGTTCTTTCCGGATAGTCTGAATGGTTTCACCATTCTTCATTGTACCCTCTTCCTCCAATTCATCTCGGGATCAATACAATGGATAAAAACATGGATCAAATAAAAACACAGATCAAATAAAAACACAGGTCAGATAAAAACATGGATCAAATAAAAACACAGGTCAGATAAAAACATGGATCAAATAAAAACACAGATCAAATAAAAACATGGATCAAATAAAAACAGATCAAATAAAAACACAGATGAAATAAAAATATGAATCAAATAAAAAGCCACCTCATCTTGACAAGGATTTATTGCCGAATGATCAAATAACCGGTGAGATTTCGGTCAGTTGACAAGACGAGGAGGCAGGGAAAAAATATAAGATTGAAAGGTGATACTGATTGTTTTGTAGAAAATAATTAAAATAAAACCCCTAATAGTAAATGAGGGATGCTGAGGATCCGGGGAAGGGGAGAATGAGTTGTTATTGCTACTGAATCAACAAGTGAAACATTCATGGGTCGCCAAATAATACAAGACACACAGATCATTTTTTCTTTTTACTATAGACAACAAATCCAAAAATATGGTTGCGAAACAAATATATGACAAATGCTACCAAAGGCAAGATAAGTTACTCTTCTACCTACCTGAATAAGTTTTATTTTTTTTTTTTGTATATTTTAACTTACTTTAAAGAGCTTATTGAATTGGAAACATAAGTAATGCCGAATTGCTAAGTTAGAACGGTAACAAAATGACGTACATAAGGTTTTCGCAGTTGGAGTCTCAATAATGGCTCGAACCTAAACCAAAATACTAATGTCTCATGTCAGCCATTTTCCTTGTTCTCGCATAGCAAATACTGATGGAAATCAACCCAATACACTTATTGGATAGGTTTCTACCAATATTTTGTTTAATTTTCTATGTTTGAGTGATTATCAAGACTCTAAAGATGTGACAGTCTCATGTCAGCCATTTTCCTTGTTCTCGCATAGCAAATACTGATGGAAATCAACCCAATACACTTATTGGATAGGTTTCTACCAATATTTTGTTTAATTTTCTATGTTTGAGTGATTATCAAGACTCTAAAGATGTGACAGTCTCATGTCAGCCATTTTCCTTGTTCTCGCATAGCAAATACTGATGGAAATCAACCCAATACACTTATTGGATAGGTTTCTACCAATATTTTGTTTAATTTTCTATGTTTGAGTGATTATCAAGACTCTAAAGATGTGACAGTCTCATGTCAGCCATTTTCCTTGTTCTCGCATAGCAAATACTGATGGAAATCAACCCAATACACTTATTGGATAGGTTTCTACCAATATTTTGTTTAATTTTCTATGTTTGAGTGATTATCAAGACTCTAAAGATGTGACAGTCTCATGTCAGCCATTTTCCTTGTTCTCGCATAGCAAATACTGATGGAAATCAACCCAATACACTTATTGGATAGGTTTCTACCAATATTTTGTTTAATTTTCTATGTTTGAGTGATTATCAAGACTCTAAAGATGTGACAGTCTCATGTCAGCCATTTTCCTTGTTCTCGCATAGCAAATACTGATGGAAATCAACCCAATACACTTATTGGATAGGTTTCTACCAATATTTTGTTTAATTTTCTATGTTTGAGTGATTATCAAGACTCTAAAGATGTGACAGTCTCATGTCAGCCATTTTCCTTGTTCTCGCATAGCAAATACTGATGGAAATCAACCCAATACACTTATTGGATAGGTTTCTACCAATATTTTGTTTAATTTTCTATGTTTGAGTGATTATCAAGACTCTAAAGATGTGACAGTCTCATGTCAGCCATTTTCCTTGTTCTCGCATAGCAAATACTGATGGAAATCAACCCAATACACTTATTGGATAGGTTTCTACCAATATTTTGTTTAATTTTCTATGTTTGAGTGATTATCAAGACTCTAAAGATGTGACAGTCTCATGTCAGCCATTTTCCTTGTTCTCGCATAGCAAATACTGATGGAAATCAACCCAATACACTTATTGGATAGGTTTCTACCAATATTTTGTTTAATTTTCTATGTTTGAGTGATTATCAAGACTCTAAAGATGTGACAGTCTCATGTCAGCCATTTTCCTTGTTCTCGCATAGCAAATACTGATGGAAATCAACCCAATACACTTATTGGATAGGTTTCTACCAATATTTTGTTTAATTTTCTATGTTTGAGTGATTATCAAGACTCTAAAGATGTGACAGTCTCATGTCAGCCATTTTCCTTGTTCTCGCATAGCAAATACTGATGGAAATCAACCCAATACACTTATTGGATAGGTTTCTACCAATATTTTGTTTAATTTTCTATGTTTGAGTGATTATCAAGACTCTAAAGATGTGACAGTCTCATGTCAGCCATTTTCCTTGTTCTCGCATAGCAAATACTGATGGAAATCAACCCAATACACTTATTGGATAGGTTTCTACCAATATTTTGTTTAATTTTCTATGTTTGAGTGATTATCAAGACTCTAAAGATGTGACAGTCTCATGTCAGCCATTTTCCTTGTTCTCGCATAGCAAATACTGATGGAAATCAACCCAATACACTTATTGGATAGGTTTCTACCAATATTTTGTTTAATTTTCTATGTTTGAGTGATTATCAAGACTCTAAAGATGTGACAGTCTCATGTCAGCCATTTTCCTTGTTCTCGCATAGCAAATACTGATGGAAATCAACCCAATACACTTATTGGATAGGTTTCTACCAATATTTTGTTTAATTTTCTATGTTTGAGTGATTATCAAGACTCTAAAGATGTGACAGTCTCATGTCAGCCATTTTCCTTGTTCTCGCATAGCAAATACTGATGGAAATCAACCCAATACACTTATTGGATAGGTTTCTACCAATATTTTGTTTAATTTTCTATGTTTGAGTGATTATCAAGACTCTAAAGATGTGACAGTCTCATGTCAGCCATTTTCCTTGTTCTCGCATAGCAAATACTGATGGAAATCAACCCAATACACTTATTGGATAGGTTTCTACCAATATTTTGTTTAATTTTCTATGTTTGAGTGATTATCAAGACTCTAAAGATGTGACAGTCTCATGTCAGCCATTTTCCTTGTTCTCGCATAGCAAATACTGATGGAAATCAACCCAATACACTTATTGGATAGGTTTCTACCAATATTTTGTTTAATTTTCTATGTTTGAGTGATTATCAAGACTCTAAAGATGTGACAGTCTCATGTCAGCCATTTTCCTTGTTCTCGCATAGCAAATACTGATGGAAATCAACCCAATACACTTATTGGATAGGTTTCTACCAATATTTTGTTTAATTTTCTATGTTTGAGTGATTATCAAGACTCTACAGATGTGACAGTCTCATGTCAGCCATTTTCCTTGTTCTCGCATAGCAAATACTGATGGAAATCAACCCAATACACTTATTGGATAGGTTTCTACCAATATTTTGTTTAATTTTCTATGTTTGAGTGATTATCAAGACTCTACAGATGTGACAGTCTCATGTCAGCCATTTTCCTTGTTCTCGCATAGCAAATACTGATGGAAATCAACCCAATACACTTATTGGATAGGTTTCTACCAATATTTTGTTTAATTTTCTATGTTTGAGTGATTATCAAGACTCTAAAGATGTGACAGTCTCATGTCAGCCATTTTCCTTGTTCTCGCATAGCAAATACTGATGGAAATCAACCCAATACACTTATTGGATAGGTTTCTACCAATATTTTGTTTAATTTTCTATGTTTGAGTGATTATCAAGACTCTAAAGATGTGACAGTCTCATGTCAGCCATTTTCCTTGTTCTCGCATAGCAAATACTGATGGAAATCAACCCAATACACTTATTGGATAGGTTTCTACCAATATTTTGTTTAATTTTCTATGTTTGAGTGATTATCAAGACTCTAAAGATGTGACAGTCTCATGTCAGCCATTTTCCTTGTTCTCGCATAGCAAATACTGATGGAAATCAACCCAATACACTTATTGGATAGGTTTCTACCAATATTTTGTTTAATTTTCTATGTTTGAGTGATTATCAAGACTCTAAAGATGTGACAGTCTCATGTCAGCCATTTTCCTTGTTCTCGCATAGCAAATACTGATGGAAATCAACCCAATACACTTATTGGATAGGTTTCTACCAATATTTTGTTTAATTTTCTATGTTTGAGTGATTATCAAGACTCTAAAGATGTGACAGTCTCATGTCAGCCATTTTCCTTGTTCTCGCATAGCAAATACTGATGGAAATCAACCCAATACACTTATTGGATAGGTTTCTACCAATATTTTGTTTAATTTTCTATGTTTGAGTGATTATCAAGACTCTAAAGATGTGACAGTCTCATGTCAGCCATTTTCCTTGTTCTCGCATAGCAAATACTGATGGAAATCAACCCAATACACTTATTGGATAGGTTTCTACCAATATTTTGTTTAATTTTCTATGTTTGAGTGATTATCAAGACTCTAAAGATGTGACAGTCTCATGTCAGCCATTTTCCTTGTTCTCGCATAGCAAATACTGATGGAAATCAACCCAATACACTTATTGGATAGGTTTCTACCAATATTTTGTTTAATTTTCTATGTTTGAGTGATTATCAAGACTCTAAAGATGTGACAGTCTCATGTCAGCCATTTTCCTTGTTCTCGCATAGCAAATACTGATGGAAATCAACCCAATACACTTATTGGATAGGTTTCTACCAATATTTTGTTTAATTTTCTATGTTTGAGTGATTATCAAGACTCTAAAGATGTGACAGTCTCATGTCAGCCATTTTCCTTGTTTCTCGCATAGCAAATACTGATGGAAATCAACCCAATACACTTATTGGATAGGTTTCTACCAATATTTTGTTTAATTTTCTATGTTTGAGTGATTATCAAGACTCTAAAGATGTGACAGTCTCATGTCAGCCATTTTCCTTGTTCTCGCATAGCAAATACTGATGGAAATCAACCCAATACACTTATTGGATAGGTTTCTACCAATATTTTGTTTAATTTTCTATGTTTGAGTGATTATCAAGACTCTAAAGATGTGACAGTCTCATGTCAGCCATTTTCCTTGTTCTCGCATAGCAAATACTGATGGAAATCAACCCAATACACTTATTGGATAGGTTTCTACCAATATTTTGTTTAATTTTCTATGTTTGAGTGATTATAAAGACTCTACAGATGTGACAGTCTCATGTCAGCCATTTTCCTTGTTCTCGCATAGCAAATACTGATGGAAATCAACCCAATACACTTATTGGATAGGTTTCTACCAATATTTTGTTTAATTTTCTATGTTTGAGTGATTATCAAGACTCTAAAGATGTGACAGTCTCATGTCAGCCATTTTCCTTGTTCTCGCATAGCAAATACTGATGGAAATCAACCCAATACACTTATTGGATAGGTTTCTACCAATATTTTGTTTAATTTTCTATGTTTGAGTGATTATCAAGACTCTAAAGATGTGACAGTCTCATGTCAGCCATTTTCCTTGTTCTCGCATAGCAAATACTGATGGAAATCAACCCAATACACTTATTGGATAGGTTTCTACCAATATTTTGTTTAATTTTCTATGTTTGAGTGATTATCAAGACTCTAAAGATGTGACAGTCTCATGTCAGCCATTTTCCTTGTTCTCGCATAGCAAATACTGATGGAAATCAACCCAATACACTTATTGGATAGGTTTCTACCAATATTTTGTTTAATTTTCTATGTTTGAGTGATTATCAAGACTCTAAAGATGTGACAGTCTCATGTCAGCCATTTTCCTTGTTCTCGCATAGCAAATACTGATGGAAATCAACCCAATACACTTATTGGATAGGTTTCTACCAATATTTTGTTTAATTTTCTATGTTTGAGTGATTATCAAGACTCTAAAGATGTGACAGTCTCATGTCAGCCATTTTCCTTGTTCTCGCATAGCAAATACTGATGGAAATCAACCCAATACACTTATTGGATAGGTTTCTACCAATATTTTGTTTAATTTTCTATGTTTGAGTGATTATCAAGACTCTACAGATGTGACAGTCTCATGTCAGCCATTTTCCTTGTTCTCGCATAGCAAATACTGATGGAAATCAACCCAATACACTTATTGGATAGGTTTCTACCAATATTTTGTTTAATTTTCTATGTTTGAGTGATTATCAAGACTCTAAAGATGTGACAGTCTCATGTCAGCCATTTTCCTTGTTCTCGCATAGCAAATACTGATGGAAATCAACCCAATACACTTATTGGATAGGTTTCTACCAATATTTTGTTTAATTTTCTATGTTTGAGTGATTATCAAGACTCTAAAGATGTGACAGTCTCATGTCAGCCATTTTCCTTGTTCTCGCATAGCAAATACTGATGGAAATCAACCCAATACACTTATTGGATAGGTTTCTACCAATATTTTGTTTAATTTTCTATGTTTGAGTGATTATCAAGACTCTAAAGATGTGACAGTCTCATGTCAGCCATTTTCCTTGTTCTCGCATAGCAAATACTGATGGAAATCAACCCAATACACTTATTGGATAGGTTTCTACCAATATTTTGTTTAATTTTCTATGTTTGAGTGATTATCAAGACTCTAAAGATGTGACAGTCTCATGTCAGCCATTTTCCTTGTTCTCGCATAGCAAATACTGATGGAAATCAACCCAATACACTTATTGGATAGGTTTCTACCAATATTTTGTTTAATTTTCTATGTTTGAGTGATTATCAAGACTCTAAAGATGTGACAGTCTCATGTCAGCCATTTTCCTTGTTCTCGTATAGCAAATACTGATGGAAATCAACCCAATACACTTATTGGATAGGTTTCTACCAATATTTTGTTTAATTTTCTATGTTTGAGTGATTATCAAGACTCTAAAGATGTGACAGTCTCATGTCAGCCATTTTCCTTGTTCTCGCATAGCAAATACTGATGGAAATCAACCCAATACACTTATTGGATAGGTTTCTACCAATATTTTGTTTAATTTTCTATGTTTGAGTGATTATCAAGACTCTAAAGATGTGACAGTCTCATGTCAGCCATTTTCCTTGTTCTCGCATAGCAAATACTGATGGAAATCAACCCAATACACTTATTGGATAGGTTTCTACCAATATTTTGTTTAATTTTCTATGTTTGAGTGATTATCAAGACTCTAAAGATGTGACAGTCTCATGTCAGCCATTTTCCTTGTTCTCGCATAGCAAATACTGATGGAAATCAACCCAATACACTTATTGGATAGGTTTCTACCAATATTTTGTTTAATTTTCTATGTTTGAGTGATTATCAAGACTCTAAAGATGTGACAGTCTCATGTCAGCCATTTTCCTTGTTCTCGCATAGCAAATACTGATGGAAATCAACCCAATACACTTATTGGATAGGTTTCTACCAATATTTTGTTTAATTTTCTATGTTTGAGTGATTATCAAGACTCTAAAGATGTGACAGTCTCATGTCAGCCATTTTCCTTGTTCTCGCATAGCAAATACTGATGGAAATCAACCCAATACACTTATTGGATAGGTTTCTACCAATATTTTGTTTAATTTTCTATGTTTGAGTGATTATCAAGACTCTAAAGATGTGACAGTCTCATGTCAGCCATTTTCCTTGTTCTCGCATAGCAAATACTGATGGAAATCAACCCAATACACTTATTGGATAGGTTTCTACCAATATTTTGTTTAATTTTCTATGTTTGAGTGATTATCAAGACTCTACAGATGTGACAGTCTCATGTCAGCCATTTTCCTTGTTCTCGCATAGCAAATACTGATGGAAATCAACCCAATACACTTATTGGATAGGTTTCTACCAATATTTTGTTTAATTTTCTATGTTTGAGTGATTATCAAGACTCTACAGATGTGACAGTCTCATGTCAGCCATTTTCCTTGTTCTCGCATAGCAAATACTGATGGAAATCAACCCAATACACTTATTGGATAGGTTTCTACCAATATTTTGTTTAATTTTCTATGTTTGAGTGATTATCAAGACTCTAAAGATGTGACAGTCTCATGTCAGCCATTTTCCTTGTTCTCGCATAGCAAATACTGATGGAAATCAACCCAATACACTTATTGGATAGGTTTCTACCAATATTTTGTTTAATTTTCTATGTTTGAGTGATTATCAAGACTCTAAAGATGTGACAGTCTCATGTCGGCCATTTTCCTTGTTCTCGCATAGCAGTCGACACTACTTGTTTTTCAAACCGGATAAATGCTTTAAAAACCTTGCTTCCCTCATAGCTGGAAGATGGCCTCTGTGGTACCAGTGTATAAAAATTCTGGTTAAAGGACCCCCCCTCCCCCCCATTATTGCCCTATCAGTCTCCTCCCATTCTTCGGAGTTAGAATCTGCTGGTTTTAGCACTTTCTGAAACTGCATTTTATGGTGGTGGGCATAAAATGTATAAATTATGCTTGTAAAATAATGTTTGCATATAATAGTGTTTGCCAGGGGTATAAACAAGCAAGAAAGAGGAGAAAAAATAAAAAGAAAATTTTCAAACTAGACAGGTTGAGTCCAAGATGTGATATTGTGCTTTGTAAATATAATGAATCAAAAGATATATATATATATATATATATATATATAACGACCACACACACCCAAAGACACCCGGGTACCCACCGATTTTTTTAAATTTTAATATTGAAACAGGCTTATTTAAGCCATTTTTCACGTGTTTTTTTTTTTGTTTTTTTTTATTTTTTTATTTTTCAGAAGTTTAAACGTTCGTTTTTCTGTTTTCTTTTTTGTTTTTGTTTTTCAGATTTTTACATTTAACATCGTTCGTTTGCCTTACGTTAGTTTTTTTTTGTGTTTTTTGTTTTGATTACACCCCCCCCCCGCTTTATTTTTCAGATCAGTTTTAACGTTCGTTTTTCTGTTTTCTTTTTTTACTTCGCTTATTCTTAGGTTTTCATTAACACCCCCACCCGTGCCGACCACACACACCTCCAAACACTCGGGCAACGCTGGGTACTCCCCCGCTAGTCTATATATATATAAAAGCGAAAATGTGTGTATGTATGTTTGCTTCTTGTGTATGTCCGAGAAGCAATCAGTCGGCTCAGTTTTTCTTAAAACTTTTTAGATTACCTCTAAATGATAATATCTACAAGTTAACTGTCTATTTAATTTGCCTGTGTTTGAAAAGCTAAATATCCAACATTTTTCGATCGGGCTTTTTCATATGATAATAAAAGCGAAACGAAGCTTAAGACATCGTTGCCAGCGCGGTCGCTGGGAATGTCCAAAAGCATTCAGCTTTGATCAATGTGGAGTTTCTCCGTATATCAGACAATTGCTATTCAATTTGGACAATCCCCTTTTTATGGGGCGCTGGTCCCCCCCCCCAACATCTTGGGGAAACAAAAAAAAAAAACTAAAAAAAGCTGCCCCGCAGTAAATAAAATACTGCCCTGCAGTCAAAGTTGACCTCATTAAGTACGGGCACCTGCCAATTCTTAATACTTAAATAAATTCAAACATGTTTCCGTTGTTTTGTGGTGGCCCAGTGGTTAATGTCGTGCGCTTTTTTTTTTTTTCATACTTTAATTTCCAACTTCGCCTCAAGGGGTCAGGTTGGATCCTTCATACTTACCTACCAAACCTTTTTTTTTTTTTTTTTTTTTTTAAATTTTAACCTCCCCACCTCGCTAACAAACACCCGGGCAACGCTGGGTACTCCCCCCCCCCACCTAGTTTTTTTAAAAACCGAAATCTGTTGAAATTAGATCCAGGAATAAACACGGAAAGTTTCAACCAATCCGGTTTGGAATTTTTCTTTTTTCTTTTTCTCCTCTTTGGCAAGTGCTCGTCTGAGCTCCAATCTATACCCCCCCTCGCCAAACTTTCATGAAAAACACTTGTCTACCTGAAACCACTATCAGTAATTTCCCCCACTCTTTATCTGTGCCTAAACCTAAACGTAGATTCCATGAACAAAGCTTCTTTCTTAGAACTGGATACTTATGGAACTCTCTTCTGTTGGTCTGCTTTCCAGTTGACTACAATTTGGTCGTCTTCAAGTCCAATGTAAACAAGTTCTTGATGAGCCGTTCCTCTTAAATAATCCAATTTATCAAACTTCCACTACTAACGATTACTATGATATTGTCCCATTGACTACTATACAGGCGTTAACCCTTATCCTCAAGTGGCCTCCAGGCCTTGATAAGTGGTGACTCCTATGTAAAAAAAAAAAAATGTATAAACTTAGCTTTTTCTCTTCTAATGAGAACCATGTAATTTTAAAATCATGTTAACCTTAAAAAGACAAATAAAGACGGTAGTTTCCCGCTGCTTTCTATCGTGACTAGTTCCGTACCAACGTTGCTCGTTCCACCCTCGAGGGTCTGTGCCTTCAAGATCGTTGATTGTGAATTTGGTTCATCCGCCATTTTTGCCATTTATGTCTTTACACACGTAAAGAGAGCAACTTTCTTCATTATTTTCATGGCAAGTGCTCGTCTGAGCTCCAATCTATGCCCCCCCCTCGCCAAACTTTCACGAGAAACACTCGTCTAGCTGAAAACACTATCAATAATTTCCACCACTCTTTATCTGTTCCTGAACCTAAACATAGATTCCATGAACAAAGCTTCTTTCTTAGAACTGCACGCCTGTGGAACTCTCTTCCGTTTTCTTGCTTTCCAGCTGACTACAATATGGTTGTCTTCAAGTCTGACATAAACAAATTCCGTTTGTCTGCTTTCTAGCTGGCTACAACATGGTTGTCTTTTTTTTTTCTTTTTTTTTTTTTTTTTTTTTTTTACAAGGGTGTCACCACTTATCAAGGCCCAGAGGCCACTCGAGGATAAGGGTTAATAGGTATACATTAGTCATTGTGATTTTAGCATAGTAAACGGTGGGAATTTTGAAACTTGGATTACTTAGGGGGACGATTCAATTAGAACTTGTTCACATTGGACTTTTTCTTTTTTTTTTTTTTTTTTTCATAGGTATTAACTCATTATCAAGGCCAAGAGGCCACTCAAGGATAAGGGTTAAAGAGTGTACAGTAGAAATTGGACAATATAATAATCATTTGTCTTCAAGTCCAACATAAACAAGTTCTTGATGAGTCGTTGCCTTTAAGTAATCCAATTTATCAAATTTCCACTATTAACAATTAGAGATGAAGATATTTAACAATAATACATTTAGTGGCTTCATGCTTTGTCTGGAGTGAGTTTCTTTTTTGAAATTTTTAGATGAGGTTTCATAATTTTTGTGGTCTCTTATCCTCATCTTGGCGCAATGGATAAAGGTCTTGAGTCTAGGTTCTAGGTGAAACTTGTCTGAAGGTAACAGTTTCAATCCTACCCAAAGCCGGCCAGAGGATTAGTTGACCAAAACGTGGTGAGACAACAACAACTATGTAAAGCAGTAATTACTTTTTTTTTTTTTACACGGTGGTCACCACTTATCAAGGCCCGGAAGCCACTCGGGGATAAGGGTTATTGCAAGTACATTACGTTAGTGTGGAGATTTGATGAAGTGTTTAATTAAGGGGGCGGTTCATTAGGAATTTGTTAACGTTGAACTTTAAGACATCCAAGTTGTAGTCAGGTGGGAAGCAGGCAGGCGGAACAGAGTTCCACAGGCGTGCAGTTCTAAGAAAGAAGCTTTGTTCATGGAATCCACGTTTTCATTTAGGCACAGATATAGAGTGGGGGAAATTTTTTCACAGTGGATTCAGCTAGACGTGTGTTTTCGCAGTTAATCACCTGAAGAAGGCCAGAGGATGAGTTGGCCGAAACATGGTTAAACAACAATTATGAAGATTATTATGAGGATAAGTTAAATGTGTAAATATTAAAAACTAAAATAACTTTACTACGTCCCGGACAACGCCAAATAGATGTAAACTCTTAGCTTGTTATAGTATTTAGACCAACATTTTCAGTATCGTCAATAAAAATATGGAACTATGTGGGTTCATCATCATTCAATCCCGGGCAACGTCGGGTCCCTGCTTATTATAATTTTTTTTAATTGTATTTTCACCCCAAACAAACACAGTGCCACTTAGAACTCGGTAACTTTATAATTCCAATGTTTAGCTTTCACTTATTTCGTCAGTCATGACTAAATATAAGTTTTTTTTTTTTGTTTACATAGGCATCACCACATTATCAAGGCCCAGAGGCCACTCGAGGATAAAGGTTAAAGAGTGTACAGTAGACAATTGGACAATATAGAGACCATTAGTAATGGAGATTTCGTAAATTTGTTAACTTATATGGAACGGCTCATCAAAAACTTGCTTACATTAGACTTGAAGACAACCATATTGTAGCCAGCTGGAAAGCAGAAAAACGGAAGACAATTCTATAGGCGTGCAATTGTAATAAAGAAGCTTTGCTCATGGGATCTACGTTTAGGTTTAGGCACAGATAAAGAGTGGGGTTATTATCGGGGACATAATTTGCAGGGAGGCGTTACGAGACTTGAGGTGGACGATTGACAAATTTATATTTCATTCAATGGTATGAATATATTCTAGATATAATTGACACTAAATTATATAAGCAACCAGTGAACGATATAAAAAAGAAACCTAAAAATGTTTGTGTAGTTTTGTATGAAAATAAAGGTTTTGATGATGTAAATTTACCTAAAATATTTAATAAACAAAAAAATATTCAATTACTACCAAATGAGTTCCAGAAAAAAGATCAAAAACCAATAGTTACATATAAACTAGGGCCAACAATACGCAATAAGATTTTTAATTATAAGAAAACGGTAGAACATATAAATATAAAAGATAATAATATAAATATTCCAGAATGTGAATGTAATTCCTCTCCGTTCTGTAATAATGAGATAAAACATGTAATTACAGGAGATTTAAAGATAGTAAATAATCCTAAATTAAGAAAACTACTTAGTAAGGGTCCAAATTATAGAGAACCTAAATGCCTAAATTACACTAAATGCGTTAAAGAAGTTACTAAAGCACTAGAAGGTTTTATTATGTCTATGGTAAAGAAATATAAATTAGCACAGTCTACGTTTGATGCATGGAAAAATAGTATAATTGAATGCGTAAATAAAAAGGTTAAACATATAAAACAATTTAAACACCCTAGAAAAACCAATCCTCTTTTAAAAAATTCAGAAATACGGGAGGAACTTAAAATACTTCAAGAAAAGTTCGTAATAGTTCCGATTGATAAAGCGGCAAACAATATAGCCTTTATATGTAAAAAAATATTATATACAACGTTTATTGATAGAAGTAGGACTTATAGGAAACGATTCGGATACTTATAAAGTAAGTAATAGTAATTTAGATAGCATTATTTTGAATAATAGCATTATTAATGAAAAAGTAGGATTAAAGTTAGAAGATAAACACAAAAATCTTCCATGTATGTATTGGATACCTAAAATGCATGAAAATCCAGTTGGTGCTAGATTTATTGTAGGTTCAAAGATGTGCATCACTAAACCTCTAAGTAAAGCTATATCTAAAATATTTAAATTAATTATAAATCAAATAAATAATTTTCACCTGAAAAGTAAATTCTATAGTAATATAAATCTATTTTGGGTAGTAAATAATTCCAAACCAGTGAAAGAAAAATTAGATAAAATAAATTCCAGAATAAAAGCAAAATCTATAGCTACTTATGATTTTAGTACGCTATATACTAAAATTCCGCATGAAAAACTTATAAAAGAATTAAATGATACTGTAGATTTGGCTTTTGAAGGTGGAAAAGGTAAATATATAGACTTTTCAAACTCTAAAGCTTTCTGGTGTAAAAATAAAAATAGCAAAACGAGTGTTTCTAAAGGTATTTTAAAAATGCTTGTAAGTCATCTTATTAAAGAATGCTATTTTCAAATAGGAAATAAAATATTACTCCAAACGATAGGTATCCCAATGGGATTGGATCCTGCACCATTTTGGGCAAATTTGTATTTACATAGACTCGAGTATATATATATGTCATCATTATTAAAAACAGATATATCTAAAACATAACTTTCATAGGTGTAGGAGATTTATAGATGACCTTATATGCATAAACGATAATGATGAATTCGAAAAAAATAAACATCTTATATATCCAAACGAACTAAAATTGAATTGTGAACATAGAGGACAACAGGCTATATTTCTAGATTTAGATATAAAAATTGAGGATGGGATTTTTCTTTATAAAATATTTGATAAAAGAAACGCATTCCCCTTTAAAATAGTGCGTATGCCCCATAAGGATAGCACCTGCCCTGTTTTTGTGTTTTATGGAACCATTATGTCAGAGTTTTTGAGAATAGCTCGTGTTACTCTAAAATTAACAGATTTTATACCACCAGTTTCTAGCTTAGTAATAAGGATGATAAAACAAGGTGGAGATAAAAATAAAATATTTAAACAGTTAAACAAAGCATTTGTTCGTTATCCTGATGCTTTTGAATCGTTTAAGATAAACCAGACTATATTAATAAAGGAAATCCAAAACTATATTAGCAATGTATAAATGTATTTATAATTACATATAATAAATTTATATATATATAAAAAAAAAATGTATATATGTAAAAATAAAATATTTTTAACCTTTATATATCTAATTTTAAATAAATAAGAATGTAAATATACAAACTACTAACTATAGTGGGGGTGATAAGTAGTTAAATGGATTAATCCAAATCTTATAAATACAAGACTGATAAATTAAAAAATGTAACCATTTTAAATGTGGAAATTGATGAATCGCACAGGTAAGAAATTCATTTTTATAGTATGAAAAGGTTAGTAATTGCAATTAAGAATAGGAAATTGGATCAAAATTTTTGTAACTTGTCTTCTTCCTAAGATTAAGGGTGGTGGTGTTTGATCAACACTGCTGGGGAGCCATGATGTAATACACTGTTTTGTTTTTAAATCCCCGAAACAGTGTTTCATGGTAAGCAACTGATGATCCCTTGAAAAATAAAAAAATTGGTATTATAGTAAATTTGAGAGTTGATGCAGTGATTGCAGGTGATTAAATGACTTACTGACTAGATGGTTTTTTTTTTGTTTTTTTTTAACGAATGATAAAAAATAATTTTTTGTATAGTTTCAAATGTTAAAAACTTCAAAGACTATATCAATATCTTTAAATGCGGTTGGTTATTTTTATTGTTGAACTCTGAAATGAACTATTTTCCATCGTTATATATATATATATTTTTTTTAAAGTTTTGTGACGACAAATCAAAACTTTTAGTTTCAACGTATGCAGTAACCAGCAAGTACATAGAAATATTAAAATTTTTAACGTGACTGATTATTTTGCTAACAGTTTTCCTCTGATTAGAAGAATTTGCAGTCTTTGAAACTCAGCAGATTAAGGAGCACCTAGCTACCAGCTTTGGAGTATTCTGCCGAATAATAACAAATTTTTTGTAAATTTCTACTTTATAGCTCTGTTCTTCTAAATACATATATATATATATATAAATCGGCCAAATTAAAGCTACATGCCAAGTCGTTTTGTAAATCTTAGATATTATCATCTCGGTAGTATATAAAAAGTTATAAGAATGAGCGACCAACCCAAGAAGCATCCCGGAAAAAACCTTTACAAAAAAAAATGCACACACATTTTGCCTTTTATATATACAGACTAGCGAGGGGTACCCGGCATTGCCCGGATGTTTGGAGGTGCGTGTGGTTTTGGGTAAATCAAAACTCCGGGGGGGGAGGGGGGTTAAAATTAAAAAAAAATGTTTTGGTAGGTAAGTATGAGGATCGAACCCGAAGCCTTGATGCAAAGTTGTAAATTAAAGTGGGGGGAAAAAAGTGTGACGGTTGTAACCATTGGGCCACCGCGAGATGCTAACGGAAAGACGTTTGAATTTATTTAATTACTTGGATTTAGCAGGTGCACGTTTTAATGACTTAATGAGGTCAACTTTTGACTGCGGGGTAGCATTTCATTTAGTGCGGGAATGCTTTTTTTTTCTCCCCCAAGCCGTTGGGGGTAGGGGGAAACATTATAGGAAAAGGCCTAACCTACATGCGGCGAGCGAAAACTGTTGAATATTTATCTTCCTGAAGTCGAGCAAATTAAATAGACAGGCGTGCTCCGTTGTTAAATCTAAGATATTATGATTTATATGTGATATAAAAAGTTTTAAAAAGTTGTTAGGCGACCGAATGCTTCTCTGAAAAAAGCCCTTCTCGGACATATACAAAAAAGCAAACATTCATTTTTGCTTTTATATATATAGACTAGTGGGGGTGTCCGGAGTTGCCCGGGTGTTTGGAGGTGTGTTTAGGGGAGGGGTAGATCAAAACAAAATGGAAACTAAATAATAACCCTGTTTAAATATTACAAAAACGATGTTAAAACAATCAGAAAAAAGACCTGAAAGCCTTGAGGTTAATAGCAGAGGACAGAAAACAATTAAATAAACGCTGAGAAATAAGTTATATATAACTTTATTATATCATTGTAATCATAAATAAAAGTTGAAGGAAAAGTTTCGAAAAAAAAAAATTCTTTAAGGCCATGGCAATTCGCAGCTAAATGCTTTACATCAAATGTGTAGAAGAGCCAGATTTACAAAATGAAAACATAGAAGAAAAACTCGCTCACTTTGTTTCTATATTTGCATTTTGTATAATTTTGGCTTTGAAAATAAAATCGTCCAGCCAGAATGAGTTACTGAAAGATGTTTGAATTTATTTAAGTAAGAACCAGTTGGACAGGTGCGTGCCCGGAAGTTGTCAAGCGTTACGACGATGTAGGTTTGTTTGTTATAAGCGAAGTAAAAAAAGAAAACGTTTTAATTAAACATGGGGGGGGGGGGGATTCAAAACATCGAAAAACAAACACAAAAAAACTAACGTAAGGCAAAAAATCGATGAAAGCAGAAAAACGAACACGTGAAAAATGGCTTAAATAAGCCTTTTTCGATATTAAAATATAAAAAGTCGGTGGGTACCCGGGTGTTTTTAGGTGTGTGGTTGGGATGGATAAGCGAAGTAAAAGAAAAAACAGAAAAACGAATGTTACATGAAAAATGGCTTAAGTAACACTGATTCAATATTTAAATTTAAAAAATCGAAAAAAAAAAAAAAAGTCTCACACCGCGATTCGAATCGAAAACGTTTACATAACGAAACGACGCACTAATCGACTGACCTAAAGCGACGTACATGAAATTTGTTCAGTTTTTCAACTATTTAAAGTAAATCAGGTCATGACGTCATCTGGCGCATGCATGGAACCGCTGGTCGTCACGAGAAGACCGTTTTTGTTGACCTCATACGTCGAAAATTGTCGATTTCGGGGTGAAAAAATGAACGTTTTTGGCCAATTTTTCGATATTTTTCGAGCGAAGGATGGGGCTTCGATATGATACCGAGTTTGTGAATTTTCGTTGTGTCAGACACACAAACATACATACATACATACATTTTCGCTTTTATATATATATAGATGGAACCAAATATTTCAAAACTTATTGCTGTTCATGTGCACTAATCGACTGACCTAAAGCGACGTACATGGTCGTCACGAGAAGAGCGTTTTTGTTGACCCCCCCTGTCGAAAATTGTCGATATCGGGGTGAAAAAAATGAACGTTTTTGGCCGATTTTTCAACATTTTTCGAGCAAAGGATGGGGCTTCGATATGATACCGAGTTTGTGAATTTTCATTGTCTGTCAAAAGTTTTTAGCAGACACAAACATACATACATACATTTTCGCTTTTTAAATATTTCAAAACTTATTGCTGTTCAACAACAATCTGCGCATTGATCGATGATTCCTGTGATTATTCTGATTTTTATTGTATTAGTAATGATATGATATATTGACCCACTTGATCTATACTTGTTACTGTTTCCATTTGATCGACAGAATTTGCTCATAGAATATTGTTGAATAAACTATGAGTTTTCAATTATTGGTATTTTCACTTTAATTATATATGACCACAACTACTAAAGTTCTTATGTAAGGATGCATTTAGGGAGGGAGCGGTAGTAGGTATCTGTGTGTTTCAGTGGGGTGGGCATTTGCTGAAAAACGTTGGGAAACCCAAATTTAGATTAATCAGATAATTGTTCTCATCTTGAGTGTTATCTACAGAACTTTCATCAAGTGTAATAATTCTAAACCTTATACCTAAAATCCTTATTCTAATTTTGATGAAAATTTTAGGGGCACAATGTGTTCCCCCCACCATTTGAAAATTCAATTATTTCAGATTTGTATCAAATTTGATCCATATTTGACAGAAATTAAGCAAAATTCCCTGAATTCCAATTATTATTATTACTATTATTATTAATTATCTATATATTGGCACTTACACAGTTTAATGAAGACATTCAAAAATGAAAATATCAAAAAAAAAAAAAAAAAAAGGTTATATTGTACGTATCCGTTTTGGACTGAAGATCTCCAGAAAAAAAGTTTCATTTAATTTCATCAATTCGTTTTTCTTTTTAGCAGCAGAAAAACACGTATTTATGACAGTGCGTTGAAGGTAGACATTTTTTAATTTTTTTTGAACACGCCATGGGGAGATAACTCAATCTAAAGCGCCGGCACTCCCTCCCCAAATACAAAGAAACCAAACACCACGAATAAATATTTAAAAATATTATAAAACTTAGAATATAACAAACCTTTACTGCCAAATTTTTTTTATGTACTTTCACTCAACAAATTACTGTTGAAAAACAATCTTTTTTTGAAAAAAAAAACAAAAAAACTTTTGTTAAAAAAAAATTGCAAATAATAAATATTCCAAATAATAATAAAAATAATAAGATAGCGTGTGTGTTCTTTACATCCGGGTAATTTAATTATGTTTTCCATTTCTTGTCATAAATAATTTTACCAGGAATTCTTCATAAGTTTTGGTTCCGGTTTTGACTATAGCTGATAGCACTTAAATCATCTATATTTTTTTATAAATAATTTTATCAAGAATTCTTCATAAGTTTTGGTTCCGGTTTTGATTATGATTGAAGGAACTCGAGTTCTATATATATACATATATTTTTTCATAAGTTTTTATTTCATATATATATATATATATATATATATATACTCGGGTTTTTTTATTTTTTTTTTTTATTCAAAAGTAATAGACTAGTGAATTCAACGAGGTTGTTAGATAGTGCTCAATAAAAAGAGCTGATAATACTTGTTTATTGTTACATAAACATGTTTACATCCCGCTGCTACAAACAGCCATTTGTTTCAATCAAACAACAGATATCATCAGGCAGCGACTTGATTATTCAAATGTTCAATGAATAACCTATTTATTTATTTAGTTATTACAATAAACAAGTATATATATATATATATATATATATATATATATATATATATACAGGGTGTCCGTAAAGTTACTATACAACTTGCGTGGCATGCTTGATTAAATAAACCTGTAAAAAAAATAAATATTAACTATTAATACAAATATAATACAATAAAACAATATAGTAACTTTACAGACACCCTGTATATATATATATATTTTTTTTTTTGAAATCGCAACTTTATAATATATAAAAATCGATAGAACATTAACTTTCTAATAATGTATACGAAATCTGCAAGAATTAAAATATCATATTTAAGCATAATTTACGACTGGGCTTTACTGGGCGTTCATATTTAGATAAATACTTTTGCAGTTTTAACAAAAGAGCTACAATAATATCAGAGCGTCTCCATTTACACTGAACATCTACAAAATGCCGACATCAATATATTACATACTAGCAGGGTTACCCGGCGTTGCCTGGGTGTTTGGAGGGGTTGTGTGTGGGGTGGGGTGGGGGGTAAAATAAAGAATAAGCAAAGTAATAACCCTGTTTAAATATTAAAAAAAAAACGATGTTAAACTTCTTAAAAAAATCGGAAAAACCAAAACAAAAAAAAAAAAAAACGTGAACAAACGTAAAACTTCTTTAAAAAAGAAATCGGAAAAACAAAAAGCAGAAAGAAGGGTAAAAAATGTTCAGAAAAACAAAAACAAAAAAACACAAGAAAAAGAAAAAAAAAAAAGAATAGCATGGTGCGTTTTACCCAGCAGAAAGCATAGAACGAAAAGGAACATTAAAATTCCATTCCAGTTTTTTTAAGCAACTACGAAGTAAAGAAAACCCAAACCAGTGTTCCTTCGTAATTGTCCCTTGTGAACGATCCCGGAAATGGTATAAGTGGTGGCGGGGGAAGGAGGAATTAATTAGAGAGAAAAGATTTTACTACTTCCATTAATTTAAACCGATTTTGGCTGTAAAAAAATATAGGAATCTATGATTATCGAGGAAGTGGAGAGGTAATATGCCTATAACACACCTCAGATAATGTGCTTCAGTTTGTGCATATTACATTTGCATGAAATGTCTTTATTTTTAATCCTATTAAGGTCAAAATCATAGGGGAAAAATGAGTTCATTTTATATATATATATATAGAGAGAGAGAGAGAGGGATGAATGAGTCCCCTGTGGAATTTCCACAGGTCCCACTAGTTTTTATTATTATCTTATTATTTATTATTTTATTATTATTATTATTTTTTTTATTTTTATTTATTTTTTATTATTTTTATTTTTATTTATTTTTATTACTATTATTTTTATTTATTTTATTATTATTATTTATTATCTTTATTATCTTATTATTTTTTATTTTTTTATTATTTTATTTTAATTTAATTTTATTTTATTATTATTTTATTATTATTATTTATTATTTGTATTATCTTATAATATTTTTAATTTTATTATTTTATTTTTATTATTTATTTATTGTTATTATTATGTATTATTTTTATTATCTTATTATTTTTTATTATTTTATTATTATTTATTATTTTTATTAACTTATTTTATTTTTATTTTTATTATTTTATTTTTAATTTTATTTTATTTTTATTATCAACATTGTTATCATTATTATTATTAACATACAAGTATCATTTATGAGTGTATTTCCCCCCTCCTGTCTCTCTCTCTCTCTCTCTCTCTCTCTCTATATATATATATATATATATATATATATATATATTGAGGATAATGGTATTCTTCATGCATTTGGAATGATTTGGAATTATAGTCTGCATATTTTTATTTCTTTTTATGATTATTAACATTATTTTCATTATTTTTTTATTATTTTTAATATTTTATTATTTTTATTATTTATTATTTTTATTAACTTATTTTATTTTTATTTTTATTATTTTATTTTTAATTTTATTTTATTTTTATTATCAACATTGTTATCATTATTATTATTAACATACAAGTATCATTTATGAGTGTATTTTCCCCCTCCTGTCTCTCTCTCTCTCTCTCTCTCTCTCTCTCTCTCTCTCTCTCTCTCTCTATATATATATATATATATATATATATATATATATATATATATATATATATATATATATATATATATTGAGAATAATGGCATTCTTCATGCATTTGGAATGATTTGGAATTATAGTCTGCATATTTTTATTTCTTTTTATGATTATTAACATTATTTTCATTATTTTTTTTATTATTTTTAATATTTTATTATTTTTTTTATTTATCTTATTATTATCATCGTTATTTTTATCATCATCATCATTATTGACACAGGTGTGTACTGCTGACGAATATCCAATCATCATTCATATTTTAATTATGTACCACCACTACAACTAATATGTAGGGAGTGGGGGGTAGTAAATATCCGAATGTTCTGAGGGGGGAAGCATTTGCCGAGAAAGGTTGGGAAACCCTAATGTAGACCTTTCAAAAAAAAAAAAGAAAAAATTACTTTTGATGGAGAAAGCAAATGTGGTATTTCCACGGGACGCTCCTCGTTAAAGTAAATATTCAAACTGATTAATTCTATAAGTTTTAGTAGTTTTGGCTTTTCCCCTACCCTGTGTTTATGATACTACTGTTTGTGTTGAAATAAATTTCCTTTCGATGCCAAATCTGAAACCAGCTACCGTTCTCTAATCTTCTGTCCAAAGATGGAGTCACTAAGACAACAAGGGAGGTAACAAGGTAAAATTCATGATCGTTTAGTTACTATGGCAACTAAGGGAGAAATCAGTGTTTTTTTTAGGGTGTTCGGCAGGGAACTCTAATCGCGACCAGTACCGTACATTTTTTTTCGCCAGAAACAAGGACTTTTTTTTTTTTTTTTTTGCCAGAAACAAGGATTTCTTTTTATTTATTAGTGGAAGGAGGGTATCGGCGTTCCTATTTGGTACAGTGACCAAGAAACCCTCCTTTTCGGCGGGGTTGTATCCACCGAAGACCCAGACCACCGGTGTCACAAGTCTGCCGGCGGTTAAAAACGGACTTGTCGATTTCTACCGTATGGCCGGGGCCTCCAATCTGCCGGGGATTCCTAAGAAAATAGTCCCTGCATATATCACGCAGGAAAATCTTCCAATCCACAATTGTGTGGCGAGAACGTAACCCACATTCGAGATGGAGAAAATTTTCTTGTGTTAAACTGTGATTATCTGATAAGCTTGAAGGTGTTTATAATACAAGTGTGTGTACATCTGTCTATCTATCTATCTATCTATCTATCTATCTATCTATATATATATATATATATATATATATATATATATAGTGTAAAATTTTGTTGAATATTTTTATGGACACATAAATCGTAAAATTTCCATTACTTATGTTTACTACGCTATAATCACATTGACTAACGTATACCCATTAACACTTATCCCTGAGTGGCCTGTAGGCCGTGATAAGTGGTGACTCCTTTGTAGAAAAAAAAACAAACAAAAATGTACCTTTTTCAATATTTTAATTTTAACACATCTTGTGCTATTCTGAAATTATGTGAGTGTGTATTATATATTGAAATTATATATATATATTAGTTTAAAATTTTATTGAATATTTTTATGGACACATAAATCGTAAAATTGCCTATTAATGAAAAAGCTGCAATGAAAAAATCCAGGAAATAAACGAAGGTTATAAAAAAGGAAACGTGAGTCTTTGAATTTTCAACAAAATTTTGCACCTATTAAATAGACACATTGAGCTTAACTCAAAATTAACGGTGACTGGTTTTAAAATAACAATCTAGACCCGTTAAACGAAAATGGTATACATTGAAAGTAACCATATTTCAAAAACAAACTTTAATATATATATATATATATATATATATATATATATATATAAATTTTTTAACTTACCTTTTCAGAAAACAAGTTTGTTTTTGTCGGTGTTACCTCGTTTCGTCTTTTTTAAAAACGTTTTATTCATATTAATATTTTATTTATTTATAATTATTTTATCAAGGTGAATGAAAAGGTTACCGGCGTGAGAATTAAAATAAATAATAATTACAATAAAAAAAAACAGCAAATCTTTAAAAGTATATAAAAAAAACAAACAAAATGTATATGGCGATTAAGCTACACTGAATATTCTGCGTTTCATCCACTATAGGATTCGTCAGGCTTATGCGCGAATTCTGTGGTTGTTTCTTGTTTTTATATATGTTGAGGATTTTTAGTTAGTCAATCAGCTTTCTAGTATCCACCGCGCCCCTTCCTATCAGCCAATGGGCATGCATTTTATCGAACAAAGGATCTGTTTTAGAACTAGGTTAGGTAGACGTTTTCCTTTCTTTTTTTTTATATATATAAATATACCTATGTGTACACACATACATGCACATATATATACATACATATATGTGTGATCGTTTATGTATATTCATGTTTATTTAATTTATTTATTTGTTTGTTTTCTATTGTTATTGTTAGTTTTAAAGCTATTTTGTATCGCTATCCTAGAGTAAGTTTTATTTTGTGAACACAGTTGTTTGCTATTTCTCGTCTACAGTTTAATAGATTTTGGGGTTCTTTAAAGTACAGGATAGCAAATTTTTCATGGAGGCATAATTTACATGGGTCGTCTAAATGTCTCCACGTGGTAGCTTGTCTTATTATTTTCCATTCGACTACCGGCGAATGTCCGCTTTCTTTGAGTTCCCAGTATTTATTCGCTAGTGTTGTTTTTATACGGTGTTTTTTTATTTTTGAATGTACTTTTGTGGTCATAAATTACTAACTAGCTCTACCTACATATTGAGCACTTTTGAAGTAAATACTTAAAGTTTACGCATAAATCTATACTTTCGTATATTAAATTTATGTGAGTAAATGAAGTAGTTATATATATATATATATATATATATATATATATATATATATATATATATATTTATTTAAATAAGGGGGTAGTCACCAACAACGTGTATTTTTTTAACATTATTTTATTATTCCGTGCCTTGGTTTTTCATTGATAATTATGTTTAGATCATTGTATTAATGTTTTTAAATCATTGAAATCGTTTTTAACGCGTTTCAGACGTTCTGTGAAGCGTCCTCTTCAGAAATTATTTTCAAAATGTGTTGGAGATGTAAAACTAGCATTTTCGTAGTTCATTTGAAATGTTTCCAAGAGGTGGAAACGTGTAAGTGTCTACTATTCACTGGAATGTTCAATTTTTATTACTCTTTTAAATATGCATCTTTCTTTGGTGCATACTAGCTACTATAGACTACAATAAATAAATAAAAGAAGAGAAAGAAATTACCTGCTTTTACTGTGGACACAAAAACTACCAACATCCCATGTATACATTTTAGTTTTTATTTATTACTCTTTTATTTATACTGTTTTAAATATGCATCTTTCTTTCGTTGGAATTTCTTAACAAACCAAACTAAACATTATTCTATATAGATTATAATTCCAAATCATTCCAAATGCATGAAGAAAACCATTACCATCAGTAAATATGTATATATATATATATATATATATATATATATATATATATATAAAGAAAAAGAAAAAGAAAATAAAAATAAAAAATAATAATAATTATAATAAAATAAAAACTATTGGGACCTGTGGAAATTCCACAGGGGACTCATTCATCTATATATATATATATATATATATATATATATATATATATATATATATATATATATATATATAAAGGAGATTAGAACAATGGTCTAAAGAGCTGAGTGTATTTTAATGTAACAGTGAAATTACTAGTTTAATTAAAATACAGGAAATAGAAAGTGCTCGTTGTAATTTAGATATATAATAAGCTCGATAGGTAAATATCCTAGAGCTAATTTAATATTTAGTAATGTGCTTGATAATTTAAAAATCAAATTATAATTAAATTAAAAATCCGTTACCATCAGTAAATATGTATATATATATATATATACACACACACACACACACACACACACACACAGAGATACACTCATAGATTATACTTGTATGTTAAAAATAAAAATAATAATAATAAAATTAAAAAGAAAAAGAAAATAAAAATAAAAAATAATAATAATTATAATAAAATAATAAAAACTATTGGGACCTGTGGAAATTCCACAGGGGACTCATTTATCCCTATATATATATATATATATATATATATATATATATATATATATATATATATATATATATAATTTAAAGGAGATTAGAATAATAGTCTAAAGAGCTAAGTGTATTTTAATGTAATAGTGAAATTACTAGTTTAATTAAAATACAGGAAATGCTCGTTGTAATTTAGATATATAATAAGCTCGATAGTTAAATGTCCTAGAGCTAATTCAATATTAAGTAATGTGATTTATAATTTAAAAGTTTTAAAATGTTTTAAATTTAACAATCAAAATTTAATTAAATTAAAAATCAGTTTCATAAGAAGGAACAACAACAAAGTCAATTATCAGTTCCTGATTTCAAAAAAAAAAAAAAAAAAAAAAAAAAAAAACCAAAAGGTAATTATATATCTATATATTTTTAAATCAAATTTATTATGTAAATTCAAAAATATATATTTTTTTTCTACTCATTTCTATCTCTAACCTATACAAATTTTCTTATTAATTTTCTTATAAATTTTATATCCAAACCTTTTACTTCAATTTTTCAGATTCATCTGCCTTACTTTTAATGCTAGGTTTATTTTTGGTGTCTTTTCAATTCAATAGAAATCCTCCTAAATTTGCTGATGAGGAGACCGTGCTTACCAAAAAAACTATGTATAATTATTCTACGTGACTTCATGTATACCACAAATAAAAAGCACGGATTTCCGAAACGATCGTACAGATAATTGACTTTGTTGTTGTTCCTTCTTATGAAACTGATTTTTAATTTAATTAAATTTTGATTGTTAAATTTAAAAAATTTTAAAACTTTTAAATTATAAATCACATTACTTAATATATATATATATATATATATATATATATATATATATATATATATATATATATATATATATATATATATATATACTGGGGATAATGGCTTTCTTTATGCATTTGGAATGATTTAGAATTATAATCTATATAGAATAATGTTTAGTTTGGTTTGTGATATATATTAGTGACCTGGCAAGGCCACAGGGGAAACAACGAAATAAAAGAATCTGAAGCAAAATTCCTCCCAAAACAGCAAAACTAAAGATAATTATTCTACGTGACTTCATGTATACCACAAATAAAAAGCACGGATTTCCGAAACGATCGTACAGATAATTGACTTTGTTGTTGTTCCTTCTTATGAAACTGATTTTTAATTTAATTAAATTTTGATTGTTAAATTTAAAAAATTTTAAAACTTTTAAATTATAAATCACATTACTTAATATATATATATATATATATATATATATATATATATATATATATATATATATATATATACTGGGGATAATGGCTTTCTTTATGCATTTGGAATGATTTAGAATTATAATCTATATAGAATAATGTTTAGTTTGGTTTGTGATATATATTAGTGACCTGGCAAGGCCACAGGGGAAACAACGAAATAAAAGAATCTGAAGCAAAATTCCTCCCAAAACAGCAAAACTAAAGCTGGCTTGCCAGGACACTATATATATATATATATATATATAAATGTTGGCAAATTTGGGCATATTTTATTGGTTTGAAAATATAGGTTCTTTTTTACAAATTGTCATAAAATTTTAACCATAGAATAGTAAAAGCCTGCAAATTTTCATGTAGTTTCGTCCTTAAGAACCAAAGATGTGGTCATTTCGATATTCAGTTTGCCGATGAGCGTAGATATATTCATATATAGCTATACCACTTTTGTGGGCAATTTTACGAGTTTAAAATCTCGGCAACTGCTGATCAGAATTTAACAAAATGAAGGCTCGTTGGAAAGCTAATGAAGTGAATTGTGTAGTGGTCTGTGACATTTGCTCTTAAGGTTGCACATTACTGTTTCAAGAAGTGGGGGATCACTTTTTATATTAATTTATCGTAAAATGATCAACCACTTTATGGCCAACTTGGCTATAAAGTGGATGTTCATTTTACGTCAAATTAATATAGAAAAGTGATCCCCCACTTCATAATTTCTTCATATTTCCTGAGATTTACGTTTTCATATATATATATATATATATATATATATATATATATATATATATATATATATATATATATGAGAAAGAAAATTAAAACTGTAAGTTGAAGTTTACAATCAAAATTTATTGTTCAACTGAATACTCTAAAAAACAATTCACAAAGTCCTTATTCCGCAGAGTTTCCGCAGAGTTTCAAAGAATGCTATTCTTGTTATTCTTCTCATCAGAGGACATAAAGAAATCAGCAAATTATATTTGTAGCAATGCTAGAGTTTGCTAGTTACGGCATTAAGTGAAACCGCAATTTATTGTAGTTATAAATTGGCAAATAAAAAAATGTTGGATATGTAAAAAAATATATATATATATATAAAAACAAACAGCTTGCATGAAAATCCTCTCAAGTTGATCCAAAATGCAAAATAGTTCTTTAGAATGTATTCCAAAATAAGTCCAGTGTGAAGATGCATATAATCTGATTGGAAAGTTTTCAAAGCAGCTGAAATAATGAAAATTGTTTTTCTCGGGCAGTGCAAAATATATATATATATACAGGGTGAACAGAAAGTCCTTGGACCAATTCAAAAGTGGTTTATTAATAGAAAATTACAAAAATATAAATTAAACATGAATGAAAATTATAAGTTAGGAAACCAAGAATAAATTAAAATTATTTATTTTCAATGTGATGTCCCTTCCTTTCGATTAGACGTTCAATTCTCTGTCTGAAGTTACCAACCGAGGCACGCAGCGTTTCCTGAGGTATTTTTGCCCATTCACTTAGAAGAGATGTCTTCAAAGCATCAACACTTGGATGAGCAACAGAACAGACCTTTGCCTCCAACAAAGACCACACCGAAAAATCCATGGGATTCAAATCAGGCGATGCAGGAGGCCACATCTCCTTACTCCAGAATCTTGGAAAATGACGTTGGCACCAGTCCTGAGTTTTTCTGGAGGTATGGGATGGTGCTCCATCTTGTTGGAAGGTGAAAGGCTGATCTTTGAAGTGTTTCTTCATCTCTTCAAATGCTGGAACCAAAATATCGTTAATGTAGCTATCTGTGTTGATCTTAACCCCCTGCTCCACGAAAATCAGAGGCGACTTCCAAGATTTGGATACTGCAGCCCACACCATGAGGGAAGACGGCTTTTGTCGGCGGAAAACTATTCTCACGGAGTCATCAATGTCTGCTGAAGATTTTGCGTAAACTCTGTCGTTCTGATTGTTAACAGTCGCTTCAATTGTGAAGAGTTTTTCATCAGAAAAAACAATCTCTCACTCTGCCGTGACAGCCTTCAGTTCTCCAAGAAGAAGCTTTGCTCTTTCAAGTCTCTTGTGCTTTTGTGCAGGTGTGAGGTACTGTCTCTTTCTCATCTTGTAGGGGGACAACTGGAGATCGTTTTTTTAAGGTGGTTCTCATCGAGGTCACGCTCACATTCATGTCTTTAGCCATTTGTCTTGCAGATCTCTTCGGGTTCCTCCTTACCCTCTCTGAGACAGCTTTAATCACCTTCATTATTCGAGCAGTGCGAGGTCTTCCACTCCTAGGACGGTCTTCAGATGTACCAAGTTCCTTAAATCTGTTCACAACATGGTACACGGTGGATTTAGCCACTTTCAAGAGCTTAATAATCTCTGAGTTTGTCCTTCCGCGCAATGAATCTGAATTATGGCCTCTTGTTTGCTCATTTTTCTGAAAGTTTAAACAAAATTATTTTAATATTTTTGTTGAAAATAATTAGATCAATAGTTAGAAAAGAAAAAAAGTGATTTTAACAATATTTAATTTTAAAACTGAAAATGGTCCAAGGACTTTCTGTTCACCCTGTATATATATATATATATATATATATATATATATATATATATATATATATATATATATATTTATATATATATATATATATATATATGTATATATATATATTATGATTGTTTTATAATTTCTTTGTGGAAACTACTCATTTCCTGGGATTTTTACTGTTATTTTTGTTTGTGGGTGTAAATTACCTTTACCAATACTTCAATCATAGTCATTTGTTTTTCTAGTTTTGCATATGAATTACAAAATATCTGTTATGGTTTCAAATGATCTGAAATAACGTTTCGGTTGGATTAGCCTTCGACCGTCCTCAGGCAATTTGGTTGTTGTGTGGAGAAGAAAAGAGAAAAGTTTTCTTTTCTAAACAACATCCAACATGCCTGAAGATGGTCGAAGGCCAATCTGACCGAAACGTTGCACAAATTATACTCAAGATGAAAACAATAGTCTGATGAATACATGTAATATAAACGATCAGCCCTCATCTAAAAAAAATTCAGAATTTTAATACATATTTTTTATTCAAATGACCTCTACTAATAATTGCTAAAATTATATATACATCTGACAATTCTTTTGTTGTTATTCTCAAAATCAACATAGAGACGAATTTATCAACATAAGTTTTATTTACAACTAGCGGGGGTACCCGGCGTTGCCCGAGTGTTTGTTTCCGGGGCGGGGGGGGGAGTTTTAAAAAATGTTATGGTAGGTAAGTAGGAAGGATCAAACCCGGAGTCATGAGTAAAAGTAGGAAAATAAAGTATGAAAAAAAACCAAAAAAAAAAAACCTCTGCAGCGTTAACAGTTCGGCCACCAAGAAAAGTCCATTCCAGTTGTTTAGGAAAAAGAAAAAAAAAACGACTACGGTAGGTCGGCGCGAACGTGAAAATATAATGTGAATTGTCCAGCACGCTAACCACTATGCCACAGAGCACTGCAGCTTAGTTTAGTGATTTTAAATAACTTCACATGAAAGAACTACGAAGCCAAACCGGTGTTCTCTTCTCAACTGTTCCTTGTGAACGATCCCCAAACGGTGTTAAGTGGTGGCAAGGGGAGGAGGAATTTATTAAAGAGAAAATATTTTACCACTTCCATTGATCTTAACCGATTTTGGCCGTGACTTCTCAGCAGAAAAAGTATAGAAATCTAAGATTATCGAGGAATTTGAGAAATAATAAGCCTATAACACACCTCAGATATTGTTCTGCCATTTGTGCATATTATATTTGCATGAAATATCTTGATTTTTAATCCTATTAATGTCAAAATCCGACGGGAAAAAATGAGTTCATTTTATTTATATAGAGAAGATGAAGCTTTTTGTTTATTGACAAAGAGAGAGAGAGATTAGTTGTATGGGGATAGGTTGGTGTGTATGGCTTGATGACGTAAAGGTGTGACGATGTCATTTGCTACTGTGTCTGCTCTCTTCTGTTTTTGTTTTGTTTTTTTCTCTTATATATGAACAAATAATTAATAAAACATGTTAAAAGACATCTTGAAAAAGAGTTAAAAATATTTAATTTTAAAAAGGAAGCACAAGATAAGTAGATAGTCCTTAATCCGCGGAGTTTCGAAGAAATACTCTCCTTCTCATCAGAGGGCAGAAATTAGCAAAATGCAGGATCGGATTTTGCATGTAAAAGTATTTAATGAAACTACAATTAAGTCACCGATCTTACTTGGTTAAAAAAAGGTGAGGTCAGGGGAATAGGAGGTAAAAGAAAAATGATAAAAAGATTTCACATGAATGGATAGTCCGGTGAAGGGTAAAAAATCCAAGAATGGTAAAATCCAAACACGGTCGAATTAAATCTACATTCCTGGAATCATAAACATTAAAATATTACATTCTTTTCTATTTTGCATTATGCAATTCAAAACTTCTGACCTTAGAATGTAAACATTGATAATAATGCTAACGTGAGAAACGAGTTATTTGCTACTTCATTTGTTCTTTCACCTAACAATTTATTAAATACAAAGGACATTTTTGTGTTATAACTTATTCACTTAGAAAAAATTAGTATCAAGTCTTACGTTAGAAAAAATTAGTATCCAGTCTTACGTTAGAAGAAGAAAAAATGGCTGATATAAAATAGTAATCTAGGAAGTCGATAATCGCTCAAAAATCGAAAATTAAACAAGATATTGTGAAACACTACTCAATAAGTGTCAGGGTGACATTTTTTGCAAATTTTAGTTTTGTTCAACGATTTTTTATTTTTTGTTTATTAAATTTATATAAACGTTTCTTTGTTTTTGTGATAATTACGATTCCGGTCATTTTTATGGGACATAAAAATGTAGATCAAAGTCCATCCATGATTGTTTTATGTTTTGTCGCCAAGTGCACCTATTATCAAAAATGATTTCTCCGTACGCATGTATATTTACGTCTGTTTGCCAAAGTATTAAAATTATCACAAGTCTCATTTATCGGCGAGTCTTGGGTTCCGTCGTTTGTCATCAGGAATGGATGCTTGTGTATGATATGACTGTTAAGTTGGAGTTTATGGCGGAAGAGTTGTGGACAGTGTTTGCAAGGAAGATGGGGGTTCTCGTTGCCCCCCCCCTTCCTAGCCTCTTCTCAAAATCCACGTTGCCAATGTATGCTGCACCTCTCCATGTCTTCCTGTCCCTGGCAGTTTATAGAGCATGGCCTATCAGATGTAACATGCATTTATCAAACTGCACGCACACATGTTCATTTTAGGGAGGATAAAGCAGGAATTGTAGCCATCGAAAAAACAGAAAACCCCACCCGTTAGGCAAAACGAAGGGCGGTAACCAGTGCGTTATTTAAAGGTGTATGTATGGGTGTGTGTGCAAGGTTCAATTCTCAGTGTGGTTATATGTATTATTTGGATTCATCAGATCTACTGTTCTCATCTTGAGTGTTATTTTCACAACGTTTCGGTTGATATAACCTCTGGCCTTCTTCAGGTGTATCTTGTTGATCTCAGGAATGTTTCTGTTTTGGGAATTTGGACGGAATTTCAAGTAGAACCCTTTATTTACTTCACGCGAGGACCCATGCTTCAAAAGTAAAGCCTCCTATTTTTTTCTTTGGAGTTAAAGAACTACAAAAAAGGGAGGGGTATCATTAAAGCAAGCAACGTTTTCTTATTATTTGGATTCATCTTATCTACTGTTCTCATCTTGAGTGTGATTTTCACAACATTTCGGTCGATATAACCTTTGGCCTTCTTCAGATGTATCTTTTTGAACTCAGGAATGCTTCTGTTTCGGGAATTTGGACGGAATTTCGAGCGGAACCCTTTATTTACTTTATGCATGGACCCGTGGCATAGTGATTAGAGTACTTGGGAAAAATCAATTGTAAAAGTGACCTTCTCCGGAAGGTTGAAGGTTCAATCCTCGGTGTGGGTGACCGAAAAATACAATTGCGAATTACTTAGGACCTCTATCCAGTCATGGCTGACGGAACAAGAGCACACTACACCCGTGAAGTAAATAAAGGGTTCCGTCCAAAATAAATAATATCCAAATTCCCGAGTTCGGCAGAAACATTCCCGAGTTCGACAAGATACACCTGAAGAAGGTCGGAGGTTATATCGACTGAAACATGAAAATGACACTCAAGATGAGAACAGTAGTCCGATGAATAATACATACAACCAATCCTCATCTCAAAAATTCAAAAACGTTGGATCTACATAGTTTACTTTCCTCCCTTTGCCTCTAAGGCGCTCCCACTCCGCAACTGACTATCAGTGTGTGATCTACTGTGATTATCTGACCTTCATCAACTCTCTAACCTCGAACCCTCAGATTCTTATATTGAGAAATTTTCTTTTGTTTATGACGTCAGAAGTGTGTTTACTAACGTGACTAACTTTCACGTGGATTTACAAATGTTTGTCCAAACACACTTTTAGCAAACAAAGAATCCTCAATTCTGATTTTTAATATCTAATCCATTTTTAAACAATATTTTTTTTAACTTGCATTGTCCATTCTTTTAACTGACATATTTGATATCCAGATTTCTAAAAGAATGGACAATCGATTCTTTTTCCGACATAAACACTTTTAACATTTGCCTACAGGGTTCGTGAGAAGAGAAAGAGGTAGAGAGAGAGAGAGAAGAGGGTGAGAGAGAGAGAGAAGGGTCTGAGTGATTAAAATGTAACAGAATGGTTAAAGCGTAATGGTCACATTTTTTTTTTTTACATAGGCATCGCCACTTATCAAAGCCAAGAGGTCACTCGAGGATAAGGGTTAAAGATTTGTGATATTCGATATTTAAGTCCTAATCACTACTTAAAATCATTGAAACGAAATTACTTAAGACAGAACTGGTCTTTTGTTTATCATTTTTTTTTTTATACATGATTTTTTTTTTTTTCCTTTTTATTATCATCAATTATATTTCTAAATTAAGTCTTCCTTTTCATGTAAAAAACTTTGCATACATGACCACTAAAATCAATTTTTTTTTTTGTAGACCATAGAGATGGATATCAAGTACTGGAAACGAAAATTTGAAGCTCTAGCCGCTGAGTACCAAAATTGGCACAAATTCTCCAAGAACCTTATTACTCAAACACGACGCAATTCTACAGCATCAAAGGTTGGTATATTTTGTGCTTTGGTTTTGATTTATTTGCCTCCCCACAAGGGCAGAGTTAGACGCAAGGTAGGTTTTCAATGTGGTTTTTCAAAAAAAAAAAAAAAAGAGGCACTCTAGATTCGAACAAAAATTCAAATTGCTCCCATCTGAAGACAGAAAAATTAAGTGTAATATCAGAACAGATATTACACTTTGATCAGAGCTAAAAAGCCAAGTGCTTTTGTTTTGTTTGTTTGCTTGTTTTCCTTATCTTAACTTTATCTTTGTAAAAATGTTTTTGTTTTTTTTGTTTTTTTTTGCTGATAAATCATTGCTTTGTAAGGCCCCTTCCCCGGGGGATGGGGATCAGTTTAGGAATAGGACTTAAAAAATGATTGTTGGTTAGACAATGATCACCGTCACAAGCAGATTGGAAGTAGTGGGTGGAATGGATCACTTAAGAAAAATTGATTTACATTACATTCTAAGGTGACCATGTTGTAGTAAGCTGGGAATCAGACTCATGGTATGAGGTGCCTTTTATAAGGGTAGGTTTTCAATGTGAGGGGACCCTACCCCCCCCCTCCCACTCCAAAAAAAGAGGCACTCTGGATTCGAACAAAAATTTAAAATACTCCCATCTGAAGACAGAAAAATGAAGTGTACTATCAGAACAGATATTACACTTTGATCAGAGCGAAAACGTCAAGTGCTTTTTTTTTTTTTTTCTTAACTTTATCTTTGTAAAAATGTTTTTTTTTTTTTTTACTGATAGATGATTGCTTTGTAAGGCCCTTGCCCTGGGGGGATGATGATCACCATTTACTGGACAAAGTAGTGGAGGCAAAAACATGTGTGGCCATTTTGTCTTTTTTTTTTTATATATATATATAGCGTGTCCAGGGGTGATGAAAAAAATCCAATAAAGTGCTCGATCGTAGATGTGAGAGCTGAAGATACAATATTTATTATGACACTATATATACATATTTCAAGGTCGTACCATTGGTTTTGGCGGCATTTTAGTTCATTTTGCATTAGTTCCAGTTTTTTCTTTGTCGCCGAAGAGATTATACCGATTTTCCACAGTATATTATTACTGTTTTCGGTGTATCGAAACCAATGGTACGACCTTGAAATATGTATATATAGTGTCATAATAAATACTGTATATATATATATATATATATATATATATATATATATATATATATATAACTACTTCATTTATTCACATAAATTTAATATACGAAAGTATAGATTTATGCGTAAGCTTTAAGTATTTACTTCAAAAGTGCTCAATACGTAGGTAGAGCTAGTTAGTAATTTATAAAATATATATGGCTGACGAATCCTATAGTTGGATGAAACGCAGAATATTCAGTGTAGCTTAATTGCCATATATATTTTATAAATTACTATATATATATATATATATATATATATAGACTAGCGGGGTTGCCCGGGTGTTTGAAGATTTAAAAGAAAAAAAAAGCTTTGGTAGGCAGATAGGCTCAAACCCGAATCCTTGAGGCAAAAGCGGAAAAAAAAAAAAGCGTGATAACTTATCTCAACGCTACGAAGGCAGTGGAATGAGATTGGATGAAATTAAACGATTAAAAAGTTATGTGATAGGCGCATAAATTTAATGAAGTCAAACATCACGGCATGGGGGGAATGAAATCCCACGGTTAACTTTGGCTATGAGGCAGTGTTTTGTTTCCCTAAGATGTTGGGGGGGGGGACCAGCTCCCCATAAAAAAGGGGGGTGTCCAAATGAATAGCAATTGTCTGATATGACGGTTTTTCCCCCGCATTGATCAAACCTGATATTGCTTTCTAAACGCCCCCCCCAGTGGGGAAGCCGAGGAATTGACTGCCCTCCGTTAGTTTCACTTTATTTATACTAAAAAGTTGAACAAACACAGAACAGAACGGAATAGGGCGAATTGTATAAAAGTCGATTAAAATAAATCGAAACACGATGTTCCTTCGCAAATCGTAGACATTACGATCTAGGAGGTATATAAACAGTTGTAAGAAATAGTAACCCTCTGGGGAGATATCCCCCCCCCCAGCCTTTGCTGAACATACAAAAATGTGCGCGCCACTTTTGCGTTGAGTGTCATTCTCCTTTTTTTTTTCTTTTTTTTTTTTTTTTTCTCGACTCCAATAGTAGTTTTCCAACATGCTAGGATTCCATTTTCCATTAAAACGTTTCTCCATCACTGAAATATCCCGATGGAACTTCTCGCCATGTTCGTCACTCGCATCACTAAGATTCTCAGCAAAATTCTTGAAAGTGACAATTTTGCAAAAAAAAAAAACTGTACCTGTTTTGACAAATAGAAAACCAGAAATGGATTTTCCATGCCATCAACCAATAGCTGGATAGAATTCTTTTTGAGTGTCGGCCGCACTGAAGATATAATCTTTAACCTCCAAAAGAGTCTAACTTATGACTGAATTTTACCAAGTACAAATTTGTGTAGATTCCTGAATTCAATCGAGAGTCCCAAGAAAGATTTCACCACCCCCCCCGGTCACATGTCTAAACAGTGCAATCTTATTTGGAAAAAGGGAACATGTAGTTTTAATGTTTCTCGCCTACATGACCCGAGCTAGACATGACCATAAATCTAATATATAAAATGCTGTCTGTCCGTCTGTCTTCATATTTTCAAACTCTATCTCCACTGAAACTAAAAGTTGCTGAGTGGCGCTAGGGCCTTCAAATGATTGGATTTTTATGGACTGTTCTTTTATGGGTCTTTAGCCAGTTAGGATGGGTAAAAATTGAAAAAATCTTTGTTTATTTTTAATCAGTTCAAATCCGTGTCACGTTGGTACTGTGGTAACGTCACCAGCTTTGAATGCTTCAGTTTTGCTTTCGGTTTCAATTCTAGCTGATGGCACCCAAATACTTTTTTGGTCCCCCCCTGATTAATTGGAGAGGGACCTATGTTTTCAGTGGCGTCCGTGTGTCTGTTTGTCCGGACGATTGCCAGATAACCGTCCAATAGTTTTTCCTGAAATTTTGCCACAAATAGATGTGCACAGTAAAAGAATTTTTTTTTTTGCGAAAATTCCCATTGTGTCCCCAGGGGCTCAAAAAAGGTAAAAAATGACACTTTTTGCCCTATAACATTTGATCCATCCATTATATTTTCCTGAAACTTAGTCAAAATATAAATCCAGTATTGGTGACCCTAATTCTGGTTCACATCCCTCTGGGACTTTTAGGGATAAAAAACATGCCTTTTTGGAGTTGATTTTTATGGGTCTTTAGCCAGTTAATATGGCTAAAAATTGAAAAATCTTAGTTAATTTTTAATCAGTTCATATGCGTGTCATGTTGGTACAGTGGTAACATCACTAGCTTTGAATTCTACAGTTTTGGTTTCAGTTTCGATTCTAGCTAATGGCACCCAAATAATTTTTTTTTTTTTTTTTTAATTTTGAAATCACAACCCTATAATAATATATTCGAAATCTGGACAAATTAAAATATCATATTTAAGCGTATTCTACGACCGTCCCCCCCACCCCACCCACTAGTATATATATCAAATTTTAGTCATTCAATGAATTTTAAAATTTATGACGTGAAATGTTTGAGTTTCAGATCATATAGCATCAGATCCATACCAGCTGATTGTTGGATAATTTTATTCTGAAGTGTGTGTATATATATATATATATATATATATATATATATATATATATATATTTTAGAATTTAGTTTGAGAGATCCGTTTCTCATATAAATAATAACCAAATTTACATACAAAACTGAGCCTTCACCAAAACTCTAGGTATTTTGGAATAACAACTCATTGTTCTAAGGGAGGTAAGTATTTTACTAAAGTACAACCTTTGAAAAGGTATGGCAGGATGTTTTCTCATGAAACTGACCCATTAAATTACCACCCCATTAAATTATCACCCCATTAAATTAGCACCCCATTAAATTATCACACCATTAAATTATCACCCCATTAAATTATCGTCCCATTAAATTACCACCCCATTAAATTATCACCCCATTAGCCTCCTGCAGTTTTGCTTTTGATTGTAGCTGATGGCACCCAAATACTTTTTTTTTTTTTTTTACTTTTGAAATCACGACTCTATGATAATATACACAAAATATGGACAAAGTAAAACATCATATTTACGCGTATTTTACGACTGGGTAAAGCTCCCCCACCCCTAGTTCTATAAATAAGTGGTACTAGCAGGGTGACCAAAAGTTGCTCAAGATAGATTGAAGATCGTGCAATACTATTATTGTCATGGAAATCAGTGAACTCGCTGATTTTTCAATTCAATCAATTGCCTGCTCTAGTCGAGGACTCACTGTGGTGCACTGGGAAAAAGCTTCACATGCCTCCTTGCAATAAGATTATTTTTTTTTTTATATAATTAGCTTGAATTAAAGTTTAAAATGCAAAAGTCAAGTATCATGATTCAATTGTGCTCTGAACAGAAACATTTATTTCGAACGCACCCTGTCTTATCAAAGAGCCTATTGTTGATTTTAAATGCTGGGCTTTTCTGCTTGTGGCAATAAAACTTCTCAAGTGCACATGCGATGTTAGGCTGTATAAGGGTGTTAACGTTGTGCAAAATCAGACTGTTCCTTCTTTAATTATTTTTTTTTTTCCATTTTCGATATTTATCTGAGGCATTCTGATACAAAGCCTGTCTAAGAACGCTCCCAGACACATAAAGTATATTTGTCTGAATTTTTTTTTTTTTTTTTTTTTAATTTTTTTAAATCGGTCCATTAGTTTCAAAAGCTATAGAAAACTTACACACACACGTATAGATTCTATGTGGTACTGTAATGAATGAAATATTTAAATCCTTATCTAAAAAAAAAAATATCTTTTATGAAAAAGTTTTTTTTTTTTTATTTCTTTAATTTGCTTAATTTTAATTTTTTTTTTTTAATGTATTTTTTCCACAGGAAAGTGTCCAAACTGAATTTTACGATTGGACGTATGCAGAAAAACCAAGCAACCAAGAAAGTTACGATGTCCCGTTCAGCACGGAAGATGACATGAAGTTTTGTGATGCCCTATTTTCAATTAGTCAGCCATTTCCCTTTCCAAATCAGCGGGAACTGAGTAAGTCTACTTTGATGGTCATTTTAAAAAAAAAATTTCTTTTACAAAGGGTCACCACTTATCAAGGCCCGGAGGCTACTTGGGGATAAGGGTTAAATAAGCGTTACTAGTGGAAATTTTGTAAATTGGATTACTTTAAAGGGAACGGCTCATAATCACATCATAAATAAAACCGACTACAACGTTAAAATTAACGTTTTCCGCAAGAAAACAAAAAATCCCACCGAACAACTAAAAAAAAAAAAAAAATAATCAAATTATAACAGCAAACAACGCCTGAGATCAGAATAATAAAACCTAATAAAATAATCGGAGACTATAAACCCAGCTACATATACGGGAAAATTAAAATTCACAAAACAAGATACCCTCTAAGACCCATAATCTCCCACATCCCCGCTCCAGTATATCACATCGCCAAAACAATCAATAACGTTATCCAACCGACTTCATAGACCTACTAAAATTAAACTCCCCCCCCACCACACACACGCACAAGTGCATAACCGCATCCCTCGACATTGAAACCCTCTTTACTAACATCCCTATAAATGACACAATTAAAATAATCCTTAACCAAGTATACAACCACAAAACGATACCCCCTCCATATATATATTTATTTTTGAGCAGAACAAACACAAGGGACTTCCCCATTATAAAAAAAATAGGGAGGATGTTGCAATATTTTTGGTGTATAATGGGGTATGATCCCACACAGTCGGACGATTCTATTTATAAACGATGCTGCTAAGAACTGACGAATCAAATTAATTCACGTTCTGCTACCAACCAATCAGAAACCAGAATTGCTTCATAAATATCAAACCTTTTCTGGAGCAATTTCACATGTTCTTTCCCGTCTCGACACGGTAAGAATATTTTGTTCTGTGGAACTGTCTACTACAAACAAGTCACCTCCCAGGACTTGTGTGTAACAGCGAACCATCTGAAACTGTTCTGAAACTCAAAATGGCTTACACTTCTAGACAACCATAACACGATACCCCCTCCAACCACGAACCGCCAAACTCTAGAAAAATTACTACTAAAATGCACCACACAAGTTTCTTTCATACATCCAAATAGATGGCGTCTCAACATTCGCAGAATACTACATGACCTACCTCGAAAACATTATCCTCTCGGATTCAAAAATGCCAGGTATGTCGACGACATATTCATAGCAAACCCGACAAGCTACTAAGTCTCATCCCTTTACAGTAGAGATCCCTAGGTGCAAGAAAGCCTTTTACTCCAATATTTTCTTCCCCAGAACTGCAGGTCTTTGGAACTCCCTTCCGGGATTCTGCTTTCTCAACTGCAACGATATGCAGAAGTTCAAGTGTAATGTCAACAACCATCTTTCTACTCATCTCCCTTTATAATGACCCTGCTAATTAAGTCCCTGATAGTAGCCCCCTGCTTCAAAGTGGCACTGTGCCTTGTTTGGGGTGAAAATTGAATAAAAAAATAAAAAAAATTCAAAAAAATAATCCCACTGTCTATGCCTGGTATGTCGACGACATATTCATAGCAACAGAACCCGTTCAAGACATTAAAAAAACTCTAACTAAACCTGGAAGCACACTCCGCCCTCAAGTTTGCACACAAACCAAACATAAATAAAATACCATTTCTCGACATATTCTGGAAACCCCCACTAAATACATAACCTCAACATACAGAAAACTAACCAAAAATAATGCAATACACAAACTACCATAGCAAATGCACAGAAAAATATAATACTACCCTTATAAAGAAATTTGATTAAACTCTAACTAAACCTGGAAGCACACTCCGCCCTCAAGTTTGCACACAAACCAAACATAAATAAAATACCATTTCTCGACATATTCTGGAAACCCCCACTAAATACATAACCTCAACATACAGAAAACTAACCAAAAATAATGCAATACACAAACTACCATAGCAAATGCACAGAAAAATATAATACTACCCTTATAAAGAAATTTGATTAAACTCTAACTAAACCTGGAAGCACACTCCGCCCTCAAGTTTGCACACAAACCAAACATAAATAAAATACCATTTCTCGACATATTCTGGAAACCCCCACTAAATACATAACCTCAACATACAGAAAACTAACCAAAAATAATGCAATACACAAACTACCATAGCAAATGCACAGAAAAATATAATACTACCCTTATAAAGAAATTTGATTAAACTCTAACTAAACCTGGAAGCACACTCCGCCCTCAAGTTTGCACACAAACCAAACATAAATAAAATACCATTTCTCGACATATTCTGGAAACCCCCACTAAATACATAACCTCAACATACAGAAAACTAACCAAAAATAATGCAATACACAAACTACCATAGCAAATGCACAGAAAAATATAATACTATCCTTATAAAGAAATTTGATTAAACTCTAACTAAACCTGGAAGCACACTCCGCCCTCAAGTTTGCACACAAACCAAACATAAATAAAATACCATTTCTCGACATATTCTGGAAACCCCCACTAAATACATAACCTCAACATACAGAAAACTAACCAAAAATAATGCAATACACAAACTACCATAGCAAATGCACAGAAAAATATAATACTACCCTTATAAAGAAATTTGATTAAACTCTAACTAAACCTGGAAGCACACTCCGCCCTCAAGTTTGCACACAAACCAAACATAAATAAAATACCATTTCTCGACATATTCTGGAAACCCCCACTAAATACATAACCTCAACATACAGAAAACTAACCAAAAATAATGCAATACACAAACTACCATAGCAAATGCACAGAAAAATATAATACTACCCTTATAAAGAAATTTGATTAAACTCTAACTAAACCTGGAAGCACACTCCGCCCTCAAGTTTGCACACAAACCAAACATAAATAAAATACCATTTCTCGACATATTCTGGAAACCCCCACTAAATACATAACCTCAACATACAGAAAACTAACCAAAAATAATGCAATACACAAACTACCATAGCAAATGCACAGAAAAATATAATACTACCCTTATAAAGAAATTTGATTAAACTCTAACTAAACCTGGAAGCACACTCCGCCCTCAAGTTTGCACACAAACCAAACATAAATAAAATACCATTTCTCGACATATTCTGGAAACCCCCACTAAATACATAACCTCAACATACAGAAAACTAACCAAAAATAATGCAATACACAAACTACCATAGCAAATGCACAGAAAAATATAATACTACCCTTATAAAGAAATTTGATTAAACTCTAACTAAACCTGGAAGCACACTCCGCCTTCAAATTTACACATGAACCAAACATAAATAAAATACCATTTTTTTTTTTTACACAGGCATCACCACATTATCAAGGCCAAGAAGCCACTCGAGGATAAGGGTTAAAGAGTGTACAGTAGAAATTGGACAATATAGTAATCAATTCGGTAAATTTGATAACTTATATGGAACGGCTCATCAAGAACTTATTTATGTTAGACTTGAACACAACCATATTGTAGTCAGCCGGAAAGCAGGAAAACGAAAGACAATTCCACAGGCGTGAAGTTCTAAGAAAGAAGCTTTGTTCATGAAATCTACAATTAGGTTTAGACACAGATAAAGAGTGGGGGAAATTATTGATAGTGTTTTCAGCTAGACGAGTGTTTCTCATGAAAGTTGGGCGAGGGGGGGGGCATAGATTGGAGCTCAGACGAGCACTTGCCATGAAAATAACGATAAAACAGACAGGCTCATAACATCTCTTCTGTGAGAAAGAGGTTGCAGGGAAGAGAAAAAGGATTTCCCCATTAGGCTATGAAGTCTGTTTTGAACTCTGTCAAGGCAGGATTTTTTTTTGTTATTTTCATGTTTGGCCATGCTCCCCTCTCCTGAATTGAAAAAAAAAAAAAATAAATAAATAAAAAAAAAACACAAAATTAGTTTTTTGCAATTTTTGAGATGAGGATTGTTCTCATCTTGAGTGTAAATTTTACAACGTTTTGGTTGATGTAACCTCCAACCTTCTTCAGGTGTATTTTGTCAAACTCTGGAATTTGCATGGAATTTCTTAGGACAATATTTCTACTCAGTCATGACTGATGGAACGAGAGCATGTTACCCCCGTTGATTAAATACGAGTAAAGGATGTCGTTTGAAATTCCATGCAGATTCCTGAATTTGACAACAAGATTTCAAAGTTTGGTTTATCTTTTGTCTGCATTTGTTTTTCTTTGTTTTTTCTTTTCTGCTGACATTTTTTTCTTGATATTTTTTATTCTTTTTTTTTTTTTCTTATTCATCTTTTATTTTATTTTGTTTTCTGATTTTTTTTTCCTGATTCCTTTTTTATTCTTTTTTTTTTCTGATATTTTTTTTTGTTTTTTTTTTTTCCGATATTTTTTTTCTGTTTTTTTTTCCTGATTCCTTTTTTATTCTTTTTTTTTTCCGATATTTTTTTTTTTTTTTCCGATATTTTTTTTCTGTTTTTTTTTCTGATTCCTTTTTTATTCTTTTTTTTTTCTGATATTTTTTTTTTCTGTTTTTTTTTTATTCCTTTTTTATTCTTTTTTTTTTCTGATATTTTTTTTTGTTTTTTTTTTTCTGATTCCTTTTTTATTCTTTTTTTTTCTGATATTTTTTTTTCTGTTTTTTTTTTGATTCCTTTTTTATTCTTTTTTTTTCTGATATTTTTTTTTCTGTTTTTTTTTTATTCCTTTTTTATTCTTTTTTTTTCCTGATATTTTTTTTTTTTTTTTTTTTCTGATTCCTTTTTTATTCTTTTTTTTTTCTGATATTTTTTTTTTCTGTTTTTTTTTTGATTCCTTTTTTATTCTTTTTTTTTCTGATATTTTTTTTTTGTTTTTGTTTTTGATTTTTTTGTTTTCTGATTTGTTTTTTTTTTTCTGATTCCGTTTTTTCCTGATTTTTTTCCTGACTCATTTTTTTTTTTTTTTTGTACGTTTTTGTTGTCCTTTTGTAGTACGTTGTCATGCGTGAATAGTAAGACTGTATTGCAGGTTGACATTTTCTTGGATTTGGTAAATGTTATTTGTTATTTTTTTTTTTTTTCATTCCTTTGTTTGTTGACAACTATTCTACACTTTTGCCATTTTTTTTTTTTTGATAAAGGTCAGATAATATAAATTAATAACACTAAACATTAATTTATTATGAACTATTTAAAAATAATTGTCCAGGACCATGTATAATTCACAGTTGTTTGAACATACCAACTATTTTTAGATATTTAACAATTTTTGATGACTATCAATTTCTATTCCAGGCAAAGCCAAGCAGATTTGCTTGTATAAAACAGTATTAAAAAAACACAAATCACATTGTGTCGCCCAACCATATTTGCTCTACCCAGGATATTGAGTACTTTGGATTGACTCCCTACCATGTATGATACAGCATTATTTCTATTTTAACTTGCAGACATTCAATCCTGCCAAGACTAAGCTTGTTTCCTTCAAAAAGCCTTCTCTGCCACCAATAGCAATGGCCAAAAACACATTACCTGGAAGTTCTTCCTTTAAACTCCTCGGTCTAATATTCACAGGAAACATGAACTGGAACAAATACATTGAGAGCATTTTTAACGCTGCTGCGAAGAAGGTGGGCTCTCTCTACCGTGCTAGAAAAATACTTATGCCTGAAAGTATCCTGTACTTCTATAAGGCCACCATTCGCCCATGTATGGAGTACTGTTGTCATATTTGGGCTGGTGCATCGGCTACTAGTCTCTCACTCCTGGACAGGATTCAAAAGAGAGTCGCCAACCTGATAGGTTCTGAACTGTCATCTAAGCTTCAGCCTCTGTCCCATCGACGAAATGTTGCATCTCTTTGCCTGTTCTACAGATACTTTAATGGTGAATGCTCTGACGAACTGCAAGCACTTGTACCCCCTCGACGTAAATACCCCTGACAAACCCAACAAGCAGCTAAATCCCACCCCTTCACAGTAGAGATCCCTAGATGTAAGAAAGCCTTCTACTCCATTAATTTCTTCCCCCAGAACTGCTAGACTTTGGAACTCTCTTCCGAGATTCTGCTTTCCCAACTGTACTGACATGCGGAAGTTCAATTGTAATGTGAACAGACATCTTGCTGCTCATCTCCCTTCATTATATGACTGCAATTTATGTCCCCGATAGTAGCCCCCTACTTCAAAGTGGCAATGTGCCTTGTTTGGGGTGAAAATTGACTTAAAAGAAAAAAAGGCAATATAATGTACTTTTTCTCATATGCAAACTAATAAATGTTTTTCTACCGGACAATGCTGAGTTTAAACACACCTGCTCTATCTAGGAAATTGAGTGCTCTCGGATTACTCTATACCAATTACCAGTTAATATACCTCATTATTATGTTATGGTATAGTATTATTACTATTATAAATCCTTTGGCAACACCAAATAGATTATCTTGGATAAAATTGTATAAGGGTGATGGTTTTTTTTTTTTTTTCTAGGCAATGCAATTATTGTGTAAAATAGGACAATAGAATTACAAATGAATAACACTAAACATTAGTTTATTATGAACTGTTTAAAAAAATAAGCATGCAAATTAGGCATTCAAATAGTTGTTTGGGTTGTTGATTTGATCTTTAGTGAACTTTTTTATTTCTATAGATTATTATATTGTACCCTCTATGTAATAGTGATTTCAAAAGGTATGAGGTTCCTTCAATAAGTTTCCAGACTTTTTTGTACAGGCATTTAAAATTGTTGTAGACTCTTGAAAATTCAGTATGTTATTGCTAAACATCTTATGAGATGACTGACCAATTTTTTTATTTCTATAGATTATTATATTGTACCTACTATGTAATAGTGATTTCAAAAGGTATGAGGTTCCTTCAGTAAGTTTCCAGACTTTTTGGTACAGGCATTTAAAATTGTTGTAGACTCTTGAAAATTCAGTATGTTATTGCTAAACATCTTATGAGATGACTGACCAATTTTTTATTTCTATAGATTATTATATTGTACCCACTATGTAATAGTGATTTCAAAAGGTATGAGGTTCCTTCAATAAGTTTCCAGACTTTTTGGTACAGGCATTTAAAATTGTTGTAGACTCTTGAAAATTCAGTATGTTATTGCTAAACATCTTATGAGATGACTGACCAATTTTTTATTTCTATAGATTATTATATTGTACCCACTATGTAATAGTGATTTCAAAAGGTATGAGGTTCCTTCAATAAGTTTCCAGACTTTTTGGTACAGGCATTTAAAATTGTTGTAGACTCTTGAAAATTCAGTATGTTATTGCTAAACATCTTATGAGATGACTGACCAATTTTTTTATTTCTATAGATTATTATATTGTACCCACTATGTAATTGTGATTTCAAAAGGTATGAGGTTCCTTCAATAAGTTTCCAGACTTTTTGGTACAGGCATTTAAAATTATTGTAGACTCTTGAAAATTCAGTATGTTATTGCTAAACATCTTTTGAGATGACTGACCAATTTTTTATTTCTATATATTATTATATTGTACCCACTATGTAATTGTGATTTCAAAAGGTATGAGGTTCCTTCAATAAGTTTCCAGACTTTTTGGTACAGGCATTTAAAATTGTTGTAGACTCTTGAAAATTCAGTATGTTATTGCTAAACATCTTATGAGATGACTGACCAATTTTTTATTTCTATAGATTATTATATTGTACCCACTATGTAATAGTGATTTCAAAAGGTATGAGGTTCCTTCAATAAGTTTCCAGACTTTTTGGTACAGGCATTTAAAATTGTTGTAGACTCTTGAAAATTCAGTATGTTATTGCTAAACATCTTATGAGATGACTGACCAATTTTTTATTTCTATAGATTATTATATTGTACCCACTATGTAATTGTGATTTCAAAAGGTATGAGGTTCCTTCAATAAGTTTCCAGACTTTTTGGTACAGGCATTTAAAATTGTCGTAGACTCTTGAAAATTCAGTATGTTATTGCTAAACATCTTATGAGATGACTGACCAATTTTTTTATTTCTAAAGATTATTATATTGTACCCACTATGTAATTGTGATTTCAAAAGGTATGAGGTTCCTTCAATAAGTTTCCAGACTTTTTGGTACAGGCATTTAAAATTGTTGTAGACTCTTGAAAATTCAGTATGTTATTGCTAAACATCTTATGAGATGACTGACCAATTTTTTATTTCTATAGATTATTATATTGTACCCACTATGTAATTGTGATTTCAAAAGGTTTGAGGTTCCTTCAATAAGTTTCCAGACATTGTTGTTACAGGCATTTAAAATTGTTGTAGACTCTTGAAAATTCAGTATGTTATTGCTAAACATCTTATGAGATGACTGACCAATTTTTTATTTCTATAGATTATTATATTGTACCCACTATGTAATTGTGATTTCAAAAGGTATGAGGTTCCTTCAATAAGTTTCCAGACTTTTTGGTACAGGCATTTAAAATTGTTGTAGACTCTTGAAAATTCAGTATGTTATTGCTAAACATCTTATGAGATGACTGACCAATTTTTATTTCTATAGATTATTATATTGTACCCACTATGTAATTGTGATTTCAAAAGGTATGAGGTTCCTTCAATAAGTTTCCAGACTTTTTGGTACAGGCATTTAAAATTGTTGTAGACTCTTGAAAATTCAGTATGTTATTGCTAAACATCTTATGAGATGACTGACCAATTTTTTATTTCTATAGATTATTATATTGTACCCACTATGTAATAGTGATTTCAAAAGGTATGAGGTTCCTTCAATAAGTTTCCAGACTTTTTGGTACAGGCATTTAAAATTGTTGTAGACTCTTGAAAATTCAGTATGTTATTGCTAAACATCTTATGAGATGACTGACCAATTTTTATTTCTATAGATTATTATATTGTACCCACTATGTAATAGTGATTTCAAAAGGTATGAGGTTCCTTCAATAAGTTTCCAGACTTTTTGGTACAGGCATTTAAAATTGTTGTAGACTCTTGAAAATTCAGTATGTTATTGCTAAACATCTTATGAGATGACTGACCAATTTTTATTTCTATAGATTATTATATTGTACCCACTATGTAATAGTGATTTCAAAAGGTATGAGGTTCCTTCAATAAGTTTCCAGACTTTTTGGTAAAGGCATTTAAAATTGTTGTAGACTCTTGAAAATTCAGTATGTTATTGCTAAACATCTTATGAGATGACTGACCAATTTTTTATTTCTATAGATTATTATATTGTACCCACTATGTAATAGTGATTTCAAAAGGTATGAGGTTCCTTCAATAAGTTTCCAGACTTTTTGCTACAGGCATTTAAAATTGTTGTAGACTCTTGAAAATTCAGTATGTTATTGCTAAACATCTTATGAGATGACTGACCAATTTTTTATTTCTATAGATTATTATATTGTACCCACTATGTAATAGTGATTTCAAAAGGTATGAGGTTCCTTCAATAAGTTTCCAGACTTTTTGGTACAGGCATTTAAAATTGTTGTAGACTCTTGAAAATTCAGTATGTTATTGCTAAACATCTTATGAGATGACTGACCAATTTTTTATTTCTATAGATTATTATATTGTACCCACTATGTAATAGTGATTTCAAAAGGTATGAGGTTCCTTCAATAAGTTTCCAGACTTTTTGGTACAGGCATTTAAAATTGTTGTAGACTCTTGAAAATTCAGTATGTTATTGCTAAACATCTTATGAGATGACTGACCAATTTTTATTTCTATAGATTATTATATTGTACCCACTATGTAATAGTGATTTCAAAAGGTATGAGGTTCCTTCAATAAGTTTCCAGACTTTATTGTTACAGGCATTTAAAATTGTTGTAGACTCTTGAAAATTCAGTATGTTATTGCTAAACATCTTATGAGATGACTGACCAATTTTTATTTCTATAGATTATTATATTGTACCCACTATGTAATAGTGATTTATAAAGGTATGAGGTTCCTTCAATAAGTTTCCAGACTTTGTTGTTACAGGCATTTAAAATTGTTGTAGACTCTTGAAAATTCAGTATGTTATTGCTAAACATCTTATGAGATGACTGACCAATTTTTATTTCTATAGATTATTATATTGTACCCACTATGTAATAGTGATTTCAAAAGGTATGAGGTTCCTTCAATAAGTTTCCAGACTTTGTTGTTACAGGCATTTAAAATTGTTGTAGACTCTTGAAAATTCAGTATGTTATTGCTAAACATCTTATGAGATGACTGACCAATTTTTATTTCTATAGATTATTATATTGTACCCACTATGTAATAGTGATTTCAAAAGGTATGAGGTTCCTTCAATAAGTTTCCAGACTTTGTTGTTACAGGCATTTAAAATTGTTGTAGACTCTTGAAAATTCAGTATGTTATTGCTAAACATCTTATGAGATGACTGACCAATTTTTATTTCTATAGATTATTATATTGTACCCACTATGTAATAGTGATTTCAAAAGGTATGAGGTTCCTTCAATAAGTTTCCAGACTTTGTTGTTACAGGCATTTAAAATTGTTGTAGACTCTTGAAAATTCAGTATGTTATTGCTAAACATCTTATGAGATGACTGACCATTTTTTATTTCTATAGATTATTATATTTTACCCACTATGTAATAGTGATTTCAAAAGGTATGAGGTTCCTTCAATAAGTTTCCAGACTTTGTTGTTACAGGCATTTAAAATTGTTGTAGACTCTTGAAAATTCAGTATGTTATTGCTAAACATCTTATGAGATGACTGACCAATTTTTATTTCTATAGATTATTATATTGTACCCACTATGTAATAGTGATTTCAAAAGGTATGAGGTTCCTTCAATAAGTTTCCAGACTTTTTGGTACAGGCATTTAAAATTGTTGTAGACTCTTGAAAATTCAGTATGTTATTGCTAAACATCTTATGAGATGACTGACCAATTTTTATTTCTATAGATTATTATATTGTACCCACTATGTAATAGTGATTTCAAAAGGTATGAGGTTCCTTCAATAAGTTTCCAGACTTTTTGGTACAGGCATTTAAAATTGTTGTAGACTCTTGAAAATTCAGTATGTTATTGCTAAACATCTTATGAGATGACTGACCAATTTTTTATTTCTATAGATTATTATATTGTACCTAGTATGTAATTGTGATTTCAAAAGGTATGAGGTTCCTTCAATAAGTTTCCAGACTTTTTTTTACATACATTTTTTAAAAATTCAGTATATTCATATATGCTATACATTTTGTGAGATGATTGACCAATTTTTTATGATTTCAGGTTGAAATAAACAGCTACAGCAGGAATTAGAATACAGTCTACTAAAGCCTGATTGTTACACCGGGTGAATTTCAAAAATGCAATAATAAAAATAATTGCAAACATCAAACTGTGCACTTATTGTCTCTATAGACACAAGGCGGCCTTTATCCATAAAATTCTTTATTTGGCCAATCAACTCTGGTGTTTTCCTTAACAACAAACTTCACGAAATCATGACAAAAATCAAAAAACAAGAACAAAATACGAAACTAAACAGAAAAGAAGTCAAACTAACAAGAATAAAAATAGGCCATACTCACTTAACCCACTCATATCTCCTAAAAAAAGAAAGCCAACCCGTCTGTATACCTTGTCAAACACCACTCACAATCAAACACATATTAATTGAATGTACTGATTTTGTAACCGTAAGAAATCGATTCTACAAAGGAAACAATATTAAAGAATTATTTGATAAAAACAATCCCCACACCATACTCTCATATCTTAAAAAAGTTTATAAAAAAAATTAAAAAGAACCCTTCATACAACGGTCCTGGATATGACCTAAAACTATATCCGATGGTGAAGCCCTACCTTGCGGGCCTTGGGGAGTGTGGAGCCACCCTTTAATTGCCATTGCTCCCAGGTCCACTCTGACCCGGAGTGGTAGTACCTGTTAGGGTCCCAACTATGGGTTAAATAGAATCCGACTTAAAAAAAACAAATATACTTCATTAAAAATCGTTCTTCAAAATAACTAGATTCGGCATTAAATAACCTGAAAAACGTTGATATGCCGTAAAACAAAAACAACTCTGGTGTTCTGACATTCTTACTCTTCCCACACCTCATCATCCCTCACAGACTCTCTGCCTTCCTTGAATTTCTTATGCCACTCTAAAACTGATGCTCGATTCATGCAAGATGGTCCAAAAGCAGTCTGAAGCATTCCATACGTTTCTGTGGAATTTTTTTTCCAAGTTTAAAACAGAATTTTATTACATATCGTTCTTCTAAAGTGTCCTCACATCCAGATCACATTTTTGAAATTCACCAACTGTGACAATGAGGCTTTAGTAAGGTGTATTCCAATTCCTGCTGTAGCTGTCCATTTGAACCTGAAACCATAAAAAATGGGCATTCATCTCATAAGATCTATAGCAATAACATACTGAATTTTCAAGAGTCTATGACAATTTTAAATGCCTGTACAAAAAAGTCTGGAAACTTATTTAATTGCTGTTGAAATTAGGTTTATTAGCTTCCCCCAGCTTTCTATAATTCCTCTTAATCTTTTTCATCCCTAATGAACCCTACCCTAGATGCCGCATCTTGCCCCATGCTACGTAGCATCTTCTTTACTCCTCTGATGAGAAGCATTAGGCTTCGAAATACCCTAGCATAAAGAGTCCCTTCTCTCCTCCAAATTTTGCTTGTATTCCATTATTCAATAAATGATTCATTCTATATCTACCAATATATAGTTTTGTGACTTAATTTCATATTCTTGTTGAGCTTGGCATTATCCAGATAAGTCTCCTTGTGGAATTGGACTCTCTCATTTCCTTTTGCACATTAAGCTATATATATATATATATATATATATATATATATATATATATATATAACAATGAATTTTCAAGAGTCTACGACAATTTTAAATGCATGTACAAAAAAGTCTGGAAACTTATTAAAAGCATTTCATATTTGTCTGACTCTAAAAAATGGTTTTCTCCTTCCAGAATGCATATGTGGCAAGAACACTTTACTGTAAAGCATTTCCTTCTCCACTGTGGCGAATATCAACACAAATGAAAGTATTTGAAAAAATAAACCTCAACACAATTTTATGTTTCCTGAAAGAAGGAAACCTGTCCAAGAAAATATAGTAATAACCTAACTTCACTTGATCCAATAAATGATCCAAAGAATCTTATATGATCCATCAAATGATTCAAAGTGTGACTTGATCCAAGGAATGACCCAGAGAGGTAGATCTTATGGAACAAAACACCCAGAGAGGCTGACTTTATCCAACGAAAGACAGAGAGAACCTGACTTGATCCAACAAATGGCACAGCAAGGCTGACTTGATTCAATGAAAGACCCAGAGAGGCCGACTTGATCCAACGAAAGACCCAGAGAGGCCGACTTGATCCAACGAAAGACCCAGAAAGGCCGACTTGATCCAACGAAAGACCCAGAGAGGCAGACTTGATCCAACGAAAGACCCAGAGAGGCAGACTTGATCCAACGAAAGACGCAGAGAGGCTGACTTGATCCAACGAAAGACCCAGAGAGGCAGACTTGATCCAACGAAAGACGCAGAGAGGCTGACTTGATCCAACGAAATACGCAGAGAGGCAGACTTGATCCAACGAAATACGCAGAGAGGCAGACTTGATCCAACGAAATACGCAGAGAGGCAGACTTGATCCAACGAAAGACGCAGAGAGGCCGACTTGATCCAACGAAAGACGCAGAGAGGCCGACTTGATCCAACGAAAGACGCAGAGAGGCCGACTTGATCCAACGAAAGACGCAGAGAGGCCGACTTGATCCAACGAAAGACGCAGAGAGGCCGACTTGATCCAACGAAAGACGCAGAGAGGCCGACTTGATCCAACGAAAGACGCAGAGAGGCCGACTTGATCCAACGAAAGACGCAGAGAGGCCGACTTGATCCAACGAAAGACGCAGAGAGGCCGACTTGATCCAACGAAAGACGCAGAGAGGCCGACTTGATCCAACGAAAGACGCAGAGAGGCCGACTTGATCCAACGAAAGACGCAGAGAGGCCGACTTGATCCAACGAAAGACGCAGAGAGGCCGACTTGATCCAACGAAAGACGCAGAGAGGCCGACTTGATCCAACGAAAGACGCAGAGAGGCCGACTTGATCCAACGAAAGACGCAGAGAGGCCGACTTGATCCAACGAAAGACGCAGAGAGGCCGACTTGATCCAACGAAAGACGCAGAGAGGCCGACTTGATCCAACGAAAGACGCAGAGAGGCCGACTTGATCCAACGAAAGACGCAGAGAGGCCGACTTGATCCAACGAAAGACGCAGAGAGGCCGACTTGATCCAACGAAAGACGCAGAGAGGCCGACTTGATCCAACGAAAGACGCAGAGAGGCCGACTTGATCCAACGAAAGACGCAGAGAGGCCGACTTGATCCAACGAAAGACGCAGAGAGGCCGACTTGATCCAACGAAAGACGCAGAGAGGCCGACTTGATCCAACGAAAGACGCAGAGAGGCCGACTTGATCCAACGAAAGACCCAGAGAGGCCGACTTGATCCAACGAAAGACCCAGAGAGGCCGACTTGATCCAACGAAAGACCCAGAGAGGCCGACTTGATCCAACGAATGACACAGAAGGCTGACATGATCTGATGAAGATTTGCTTTAATGAATAACACACACACACACACACATATAATAACAACTGTTCTAATTGAATAAATAATTTGGTATTAAGTAAACTGCAGTAGTTGATATGCCATAAAACACCAACAAAGCAACTCATTGATCTTCTAAGTAATTTTGAGCCCCAGTCCACGAAAAGTTAAATCACTGAACTCTTTTGATGGGAATATCGGAATGATAAAAAAAAAACAACACTTTTGCATTTATTTCTTTAAACTTGAGCACAAAATCAGTTTTATTTATTTTTCGCTTATTGTTTTTTGATAATAGCTAACACTAATGTATGCAAACCTGTCCGACTGCTTATTTTTTTCTTTCCCTGAGGAGGTGTACCTCGAAAATTTGGGAACTTTATACTACAACATCTTTGTGCGACACATTACGCTGGTAAATCTATATAAAAGGAACTGTGTGTGTGTGTGAGTTATGAAATTTCACACAAATGTACTTGACACATCTGACGGTGTTCTTAAATAGGTTTGTATCTGAATGTCTTCAATACGTATAGATAATAGTGGGGGGGGGATGATTTATCGGAATCGGAAAAATCGGAATATTTAAGGGTATCGGAATCGGAAAAATGTGTACCGATTTTCCGATGGTAAAACGATTCTTTTAATTGTCTTTCTTTATTTAATTTTATTTAAAGTAAAATCTTCCATTGCTGGTAATAATGATAAAACAATAAATATTTATTGATTTTTAACCACCAGTGAAGCTAAAATCAATAGATCATCCCCCACAAGTATATTTTTACGTTTAGGAAAATATCTGCACATTTAACATGTGTGTTTTTACGGTAATCAGAGAAAAAAAATACAATTATATAGTTAAATATTTAGACACGTATAAAGAATCAGAATCGGTAATTATATCGGAATCGTGAATTTAGTACGGAATCGGTAATTGTATTGGAATTGAAAAAAAATATTTGAATCATCCCATCACTAATAGATAATCGAAAAAAATCTGATGAAAGAAGGAACTAACGATTTTTTTTTTTTACCAAAGTTAACATTTTATACAGCCTAACATCACAAGTGCATTTGAGAATTTTATTATCGCACAAACAGAAAGGCCCAACATATAAAATCAACAGCAGGTTCTTTGATATTACAAGGGTGCATTCATTTTGAATGCACCTCTTTAGAGCACAATTGAACTATGATACTTGACTTTTGCATTTTAAGCATTAATTCAAGTCTATGTATAAAATAATTTAATGAAATCAACAGTAGGTTCTCTACAGTGCAATGTAAACTACAATGTATTGTGGATAAAGTCACTGTGGGGAAACATGTGAAGCTTCCTCCCGATACACAGCGATGGGTCCCCAACTAGAGCAGGCAATTTCACCGATTTGATTGAAAAATGGGTGATTTCACCTGTTTCGATGACAATAAAAATATGGGCTGTTTAAACATTTATTCATTATCATTCAATCTCGGACAACACTGGATATCCCTGCTAGTATTTTATAATTAAAAATTATTGAAATCCTTCAATATTGTCATCGTTTTTTTTTCACTTCCTTCTCTTGTGCCTAACCGTGTTCTTCTACAAGACTGCATTGTCATAGTCTTCAAACCCAACTCCTTTGAAAAAAAATCCTTTTTTTTTTTCTTTTTTCTGTATTTTTTTTTCTCTCTCTCCAACAGGTCAGACAGGCTATGGCGAACTTCTTCAGCCAGGTCTTACACAACTTCAACCAAATCTGGATGAATTCATGGACACATTAGAGCCACTTCAGAGTGAGTCCATCTATATATATATATATAAGCGAAAATGTGTGTGTGTTTGTGTGCATGTGCAGTTTTATGTATATCCGCTAAAGGCTTTTTTTTTCGCCAGGCTTCTCGATCGGGTCACTCCTTCTTAAAACTTTTTATATAATGTCTAAATCATAATATCTACGAGTTATGACCGGGGTTCTCATGTGTATTTAATTTGCTCGACTTTCACGCGCTATTTTTTCAGATTTTTTGATCACCATGTGTTTCTTTCGCTTTTCAGTATAAAAAAAAAGCGAAAACTGGCTTGCAGCCACGTCATGTTTCAAGGTCAAACATCACGCGATTTAACTTTCTCGCACCAGTTTATTTCACTTCATAAACGTTAACTTAAGACACTTATTACTTCCTTTACCCTCGTGGCCGAGATGGTTAGGCCGTAGGCTTTTGTTTTCCATTTTGTTTCCACCTTCGTGACAAAGGGTCGGGGTTCAAGCCTACTTTCCTACTAAAACTTTTTTTTCTTTTACCCCTTCAAACACCCGGCCAACGTTTTTTTTTTTTTTTAAACAGGGTTGTTTTGATCTACCTCCCCACCCCCAACACACACACACCTCAAACCACCAGGGCAATGCCGAGTCCCCCCCCCCCAGTCTATTATATAAAAGTGAAAATGTGTGTGCATGTGTGTTTGAGTGTGTGTGCATTTTTTTTCGTATGTCTGGCAAAGGCTTTGGGGCGGGGTTCACTTTTTCTTAGCACTTTTTATATACTTTCTTTCAACTGAATTCACTAGACATTTTTTTTTTCTTTCAAAAGGAGTCACATCACCACTTATCAAGGCCCGGAGGCCACTTGAGGATAAGCATTAAAATCTATTTCTATCAATTCTCAGTCGAGCCAGCAAAGCCTGCCACCAAGCGAATCCCATTGCTAATTATTTTTGTGGTATTATCTCCCCTTCAAGGGGGAGATCAAATGTTTATTATTGAATTAAAAACCTCATCAGGTAGATCCCAATTGATTCTTTTTTTTTTTTTTTTACAAGGGAGTCACCACTTATGCAGGCCTGAAGGCCACTCGAGGATAAGGATTAATAGTTAATGAGACAGCAGCATAATGATCATTTGTGGTGATGATTGGGTAGAATTTGATTATTTAAGGGGATGGTTCAACAAGAACTTATTTACATTAGACTTGAAGATGACCATGTTGTAGTCAGCTGAAAAGCATACCAGCATAACAGTCCCACAGGCAGGCAGTTCTAGGAAAGCAGCTTTGTTCATAGAACTTGCATTTAGACTGAGACAGCGAGTGGGGGAAATGGTTGATAGTGGTTGTAGCTAGATGAGGGTTTTTTTTGTGAAAGTTTGGAAGCGTGGAAGCTTGTTTCCCGTTTAAGGGCTAACATCTCCCTTATGAATTTAAATTATCGAATGTACTAGTTACTATTTAATATTTTTATCAAGGGTAAAAGCCACTTGATGGTAAGGTCAATGAGACATTTATAAGAATGGAAAACAAAATATTTTATGCAAATTCTCAAGTTCGACAAAAGGATTTCCTCATATGATCCAACAAAAGATCACAAACAGCGTGATTTGATCCAACTAATGGCCCAGAGAGACTGACTTTATCCAATGAATGACCCAGAGAAGCTGACTTGATTCAACTATTGACTCAGAGGTTGCTTAATCCAACGAATGGCCCAGGGAAGTTGAGTTGATCCAAACGAATGGCCCAGGGAAGTTGAGTTGATCCAAACGAATGGCCCAGGGAAGTTGAGTTGATCCAAACGAATGGCCCAGGGAAGTTGAGTTGATCCAAACGAATGGCCCAGGGAAGTTGAGTTGATCCAAACGAATGGCCCAGGGAAGTTGAGTTGATCCAAACGAATGGCCCAGGGAAGTCGAGTTGATCCAAACGAATGGCCCAGGAAGTCGAGTTGATCCAAACGAATGGCCCAGGGAAGTTGAGTTGATCCAAACGAATGGCCCAGGGAAGTCGAGTTGATCCAAACGAATGGCCCAGGGAAGTTGAGTTGATCCAACGAATGGCCCAGGGAAGTTGAGTTGATCCAAACGAATGGCCCAGGGAAGTTGAGTTGATCCAACGAATGGCCCAGGGAAGTTGAGTTGATCCAAACGAATGGCCCAGGGAAGTTGAGTTGATCCAAACGAATGGCCCAGGGAAGTTGAGTTGATCCAAACGAATGGCCCAGGGAAGTTGAGTTGATCCAAACGTATGGCCCAGGGAAGTTGAGTTGATCCAAACGAATGGCCCAGGGAAGTTGAGTTGATCCAAACGAATGGCCCAGGGAAGTTGAGTTGATCCAACGAATGGCCCAGGGAAGTTGAGTTGATCCAACGAATGGCCCAGGGAAGTTGAGTTGATCCAAACGAATGGCCCAGGGAAGTTGAGTTGATCCAACGAATGGCCCAGGGAAGTTGAGTTGATCCAAACGAATGGCCCAGGGAAGTTGAGTTGATCCAAACGAATGGCCCAGGGAAGTTGAGTTGATCCAAACGAATGGCCCAGGGAAGTTGAGTTGATCCAAACGAATGGCCCAGGGAAGTTGAGTTGATCCAAACGAATGGCCCAGGGAAGTTGAGTTGATCCAAACGAATGGCCCAGGGAAGTTGAGTTGATCCAAACGAATGGCCCAGGGAAGTCGAGTTGATCCAAACGAATGGCCCAGGGAAGTCGAGTTGATCCAAACGAATGGCCCAGGGAAGTCGAGTTGATCCAAACGAATGGCCCAGGGAAGTCGAGTTGATCCAAACGAATGGCCCAGGGAAGTCGAGTTGATCCAAACGAATGGCCCAGGGAAGTTGAGTTGATCCAAACGAATGGCCCAGGGAAGTTGAGTTGATCCAAACGAATGGCCCAGGGAAGTTGAGTTGATCCAACGAATGGCCCAGAGAAATGGCCTTGACTCAACAAGTGTCCACGAGAAATGAGAAGCTGCCTTGATCCAACGAATGACCAGGAGAGGCTGCCTTGATCCAACGAATGACCAGGAGAGGCTGCCTTGATCCAACGAATGGTCCAGAAAGACGTGGTCGTAAAGTAGACTTAAATATATTTTTATTTCAATCCATGCAGATTTTGTTTTTATTATTATACAGTCAATACTCAATTGATTATTATATTGTACCCAATATATATAGTAATGATTTCAAAAAAATAAGATAAAGAAATATGAGTTGGGTGTCACTAGTTAGAATCGAAACCAAAACATAGTGTTTTAGCCTTAGTGTTAAATTATGCTGGAGTGACATTGCTTTTCCTTGCTGATAGTTGAGTTAGGTAAATAATTATTAAAAGTTGAAAATGTTAGATAAAAGAACGTTAGTATTTGTCGGTAGAATTAGTTTGTGTACAAAGACACTTATGTTTATAGCTTTTGGAATTTGGAACAGATCTTGGAAAACAATAAACAAAAGAACCAGGAATGCGACCTTGATGAAATGAATGTTAAAATACTCAAACAAGTAAGTTTCAAAATAACAGATTGGAATAGAGAAAACGTGATTAAAAGTCACATGTCGAAAGTTTGAGTAAAATGATGTAATAGTAACCGAGAGTTAGAGATATATATATATATATATATATATATATATATATATATATATATATATATATATATATACAAAGTTAGTCAATGATCGGAGACAGGCAGATAAAAGTTCCAAAATAAATTATATATCATATAAATAAATTATATATCATAATAATAAAAAATTTTTTTATCTATATCATAATAAAAACATTTTTTTTTTATCTATATCATAATAAAAATATTTTTTTATCTATATCATAATAATAAAAATTAAAAAAAAAAATTATTTTGTCTTTTATTCATTTTCAGTGATCTCGGATATGTTGTGTACGTCAAGGAATCAAGGTTTTCCGACACAGGCCAGCCCACTTACATCATCCTACCATGTAACTATTTCTCAACAAAACTTTCATTATTATTATTTTTATTATTATTACTTTTATTATTATTATTATTATTATTTTTATCATTATTATTTTTATTATTATTATTATTATTTTTATTATTATTATTTTTATCATTATTATTTTTATCATTATTATTATTATTATTTTTATCATTATTATTTTTATTATTATTTTTATTATTATTTTTATTATTATTTTTATTATTTTTATCATTATTTTTATTATTTTTATCATTATTATTATTATTATTATTATTTTTATTATTATTATTATTATTTTTATTATTATTTTTATTATTTTTATTATTTTTATCATTATTTTTATTATTTTTATTATTTTTATCATTATTTTTATTATTATATTTATTATTTTTATCATTTTTATTATTATTTTTATTATTTTTATCATTATTATTTTTATCATTATTATTATTATTATTATTATTATAATATGCTCTTGTGCTACCAAATCAGGTTGTCTGAAGATATTGGCTTCCTGAGACGAAACGCACCTAACATTGATGCTTTTTGTTTTTCTACTAAATAATTGTTCTGTGAAACTAAAAACAAAAAACACAACCCTCCTTCCAACCTTTTCCTTCTTCTTCCCATTTCCTCTTTCTTTAAACTTTAAAAATGATTGAAAAAAAAGAAAAGAAAAATAATCATGTATGGAAAAAAAAACAAAGAAGAACAAGCAAACATCAGTATTGTCTTTTTTTTTTTTCACGACTTATCAAGGCGGAGAGGCCACTCAAGGATAAGGGTTAAAGAGTGAACAGTAGTCAAAAGGACAATATAGTAATCGATAGTAATGGAAGTTCGGTAAATTTGTTAACCTAAGTGGAACGGCTCATCAGAAACTTGTTTACGTTTGACTTGAAGACAACCATATTATAGACAGCTGGAAAGCAGGAAAACGGAAGACAATTCAACAGGCGTGCAGTTCTAAGAAAGAAGCTTTGTTCATGGAATCTACGTTTAGGTTTAGGCGCAGATAAAGAGTGAGGGGAATTATTGATAGTGTTTTCAGCTAGACGGGTGTTTCTTGTGAAAGTTTTACGAGGGGGGAACCATAGATTGAAGCTTAGTCGAACACTTTCCATGAACATAATGATACAGCAGAGACAAAATCGTAATATCTCTTCCGCAAGATAGAGGTTGCAGGGAAGAGAAAAGGACATCTCCCACGAGTCTATTTTGACCCCTATCAAGGCAGGACAAGTCTTTTCTAGCAGCTCCTGCCCAAATGTGGCAACAGTATTCCATCCTTGGACGTATCTGGCTCTTATATAGATAGAGAATTGCATCAGCAGTGAGATATCTACTGGATCGATAGAAGGATCCAACCATTTTTCGAGTGGCCTTGGCAACAGATTTGATGTATGTATTCCACTTAAGGTCAGGAGTAAAGGTCAAGCCCACAAGCTTGTCAAAACTTGAGAACTCCCCAAGACGAGAGCCATTCATTTTAATTGATGCTAGATGGGGATCAGAACGTTGATGATGTAAAGATAGAAGCTTGGTTTTAGATGCATTAAAAGTAACCAGCCACTCCTTTCCCCATTGTACAACGTGATCAAGATCAGAGGAGAGAAAATCGGAGAGAACTTGGTCGTTTACTGTCTTAGATGTGCTACCATAGATGGTAGTGTCATCAGCAAAAATGTCTATGAATGATGTAAGGATGTGATTTGGAAGATCATTAAATGTAGATCAGGAAGAGAGTTGGGCCCAGGATGGACCCATGAGGGACTCCATCATTAATACTGTGAGCTTCTGATTTTTGCCCATCAACTACTACTCTTATGAACCTATCAGAGAGAAATGATTTAATAATTGAGAAAACATTTCCAGCCGTATCGTAGCTGGAGATCTTGTGAAGTAAACCTTTATGCCATACCCTATCAAAGGCCTTTGATATGTCAAGAGCAATTAAGTAGTTTCGTTTCAATGATTTTAAGTAGCGGACAGGACTTAAATAGCAATAGTGCTACCAGATTAGGTTGTCTAAACATACGATGCTTTTTGTTTTTATTTCTTTTTTGCGAAACTTTATGTTCTGCAAAGCCAAAACCAACAACCCACCTTTTATCCCTTTCCTTCTTCCCATTTCCTCTTTCTCTTTCCCTGCACTTTCTGACTGGTTTCCTAACTTAAAATTTACCAAAAATTAATAATGTAACCCTTCCTCCTATTGCAAAACTCATTCATGTTCTGCAGAGCAGGAAACAAAAAATGATAAAATCCACTATAAAACAACCAAACCGAACACTACAAACTAGCGATTGAAGATACAAAGAATTTGAAGAATAAAAACCTTCTACAAAATAACTGGATGCAACATGAATATTATTCCCAAAATAACTCGATTCAGCATTAAATAACCTGAAAAGGGTTGATATGCTGTAAAAAAAAACCCCCAACCAAACCAAACATTAAATAGCAAATATCACAAATCTTCCACTTCAAAATAACTACTTAAAAATTAAAGACTTGCACTAATTTTGATATTAACTGGAGGAAGTTCCACGGGAGCATGAAATTCACAAGCGGTCCCCGGTCGCATATATATCCTCATTAGGGAAGGTAACCATGTTAGCTTTTTGCAACTCTTGCAGGGAAGTGTCGACATAATCTCTGCCTGTTTATATATTAGTGTGAGAGTTCAGTGTTCGTATGCACACGCGTTCTCTTAGCAGAATATTATAAGACATATCATTGTTTTTTTTTTTTTTTTTTTTTATGCGCGTAGTTCTAAAAAGTCGGTAATATGGATCTCTGTCCGAAAACTTTGAAGACCTCTGTTTTAACCATCAAAATCAACACATTTCTGCCAACGCAAAACAAGTGTATTTATGCCAGTAAAAATCTTGCGTTTTGGTGGCAATGAAGTTGCTTAAGGCGTTTTTGATATCACTTAGGTTTTTGAGGCATTTCTCATGCAGAAAGTTTTCGAGATCCTTGAAGAAATGGTAGCCGGTAGGTAAGAGGTTTGGAGAGTATGATAGATGAGACAGTTTCATAGCCCAATTCGTTCAACTTCAGAATGCAAGATTTTTACATTACTGGCATAAATACACTGGTTTTGCATTAGCAAAAGCGTGTTGATTTTGATGGTGCTTATTTCGATGAATAAATTTTGGTTTGAGCTGAAATAAATTCATCTTAATTCAAGTTTAAAACCGCAAGAACTTTCTTGTCAACCTGATAAAATAAAACTGAGTTTTTTTTTAATTTTGCAATTTTATCATTAAATATCACAACTAATATTATTTAATAATTGTAGCATTTTTTTTTTACAATTCAAGCGAAAACAGTGTCAGTGTTATGTTGAATAGTTTTGTTTTTTTTTTACCTTGGACTGCTGACCTTTGGAATTCCCTCCCTGTTTCCTGCTTCTCTTACTGTACTAACATGTAACAGTTTAAATGTAACGTGAACAGACATCCCGCTGCTCAACTCCCTTAAATCCCTTTACTAGACGTGATTCCAAATAGTAGCCCCCTTACATCTACATAGCAATATACCTTGTTTGGTTTGGAAATAAGTAAAAAAAAAAAAATCATTTTTATTCAAAGTAAATTAAAAAAAAATTTTTTTTTATACTTTTCTTTCAGTCAATACCTGACAGCTTTCTCATTTCAATGGATAACGAGCTTGCACCATCCTTACAGGTGAGAATGGATGCAGCGTCACCTGTGATGAACCTTACAAGCCAACAACTACGAGAGAAGGAACATCAACTTGGCATGCCTTCGCCTAATGTGGTGCCGTCATCCACTTTGCCTTTGGAGATACCGACAGTGCCAACATCTCAACGAGATGATTCCATGGCACTGTCTGTGTTTCCCCATTTTCCGCTTTGCAGCCCCGTGACTACTTTAGCGGAGATCCTTCCGAGGGTGTCTGGGCCCTTGACCTCAGAAGCGCCTGTCACTCTTCCTCAGTCAGATAATGCCAGTCTGTTGAACAAGATTCTGTTACAGCCTTCAAGCACCCAGTCTTTACTGCGGGCAGCATCACACAGCCCCAACCAGCAGACGCAGCCTGTACAGCAACCTCAACAACGGCACAGTCCTCTATCTTCCCGCACAACAGTTGGTCCCCCTGCTGCTGCAGCTACTGCTGCAACTACTCCACTCTCCCAAGACGAGCCTTTGTCTAAAGATGTTGAATTTATGTTGCTTAAAAATATCTTCAGTGTCTACAGAGACCCAGCAACGCCTTCCAAACAATCTGGACACCAACCTCAGGCCGCGCCGACTCCGATTCTAGCACCAGCACCGTCTACTGAGCCGCAGCTATCATCCATGAACCAAAGGGACATTACTCCAGTTGTTGGTGCAACAGGCAGTTCCATACCAACAATGCTCACAGCTGCACAATCAGCAAGTGCTCTAAACCAGGCAGGACCAATTCTGCCTCAGACGGTAGGGGCTAGCTCAGTTATTCGACTGGAAACGCCTTCTGAGAGTGGTAGCAGTAGGGTGTTGAATCTTGACGGGACAACGACGACGATCGATAACTCGCCTTCTTCGAATGATGGTGCCGGAAACAGATCCTCACCAACAAGTGGACTTTTACAAAGTGGTATAGTACCAGGACGTAAACGGCACTCGTTCAGCAAAACATCTTCATCTAACCGGAATCAAGGTTTTGTAATACCTGCAGTAAGTATATATATTATTTAATTGGAATTCTTTTATTGAGATGAGTATTATTAAATTAATTTCTTTTACTTTTGGTACTTATATAGTTTAATCAAGACATTAAAAAATGAAAATATCGAAAAAAAGTTTATATTGTACGTACGTCCAAGGATGGAATACTGCTGCTATATCTGGGCAGGAGCTGCAAAAAAACAGTCTATCCTGCCTTGACAGAGTACAAAATAGACTTTGTGGCTTAGTGGGGGATGCCGTTTTCTCTACCCTGCAATCTTTTCTCTACCCTGGAAAATATTGGAATAAACTAAGGTGAAAAATAGGTTGAAATAATAATGAAGTTAAATGTATTTTTACGGTAATCGGGACAAAATAACACTTTTATTGTAAAATATTTCTAGATTTATAAAGAATCGGAATCAGAATCAAGTATGGAATCGGTAATTGTATTGGAATCGGGGAAAAATATTGGAATCGTTCCATAGCTACTTAATAAACTAAGGTGACCACGATGGAAAATAGGTTGAAGTAATAATAAAGTTAAATAATAGAGAATTGGGAATTTACGATAATAAAAAATAGCTTAGGTCATTATCTCACTACTAATGCAATTCTCTATCTGTATAAAAGCCAAGTACGTCCAAGGATGGAGTACTGCTGCCATATCTGGGCAGGAGCTGCTAAAAACAGCCTATCCTGCCTTGACAGAGTACAAAATAGACTTCGTGGCTTAGTGAGGGATGCCCTTTTCTCTTCACTGCAACCTCTCTCCCACAGAAGAGATGTTGTGAGCCTATCTTTGTTTTATCGTTATTTCGATGGCAATTGCTCGTCTGAACTCCAATCTCTGGTCCCCCTCTCGCCAATCTTCTTTCATGAAAAACACCCGTCTAGCTGAATCCATTGTGAAAAATTTCCCCCACTCTTTATCTGTGCCTAAATCAAGACGTAGATTCCATGAACAAAGCTTCTTTCTTAGAACTGCACGCCTGTGGAACTCTGTTCTGTCTGCCTGCTTCCCACCTGACTACAACTTGGATGTCTTCAAGTCCAACGTTAACAAATTCCTAATGAACCGCCCTCTTAAGTAAACACTTAATTAAATCTCCACACTAACGTAATGTACTTGCAATAACCCTTATCTCTGAGTGGCTTCCGGGCCTTGATAAGTGGTGAACACCGTGTAAAAAAAAACAAAAAAAATCCGTTATGGATTGAAGTTCTCAAAAAAAAAAAATTTCGCTTAATTTCATCAAGTACTTTTTTTTTTTTTTTTTTTTACAGCGAAAAAACAATTTGTTATGATACCGAGCAAAAGGTTCGATTTTTAGGAAGAAAAGCTAGTATTAAAGATGGGGAGGGAGTGTCGGCGCTTTTAATTGAGTTATCTCCCCATAGCATGTTCTAAAAATCCAAACAAAAATTCAAAAATTCCAAGATGTCTACCTTCAACGTGCTGTCATGAAAACGTGTTTTTCTGCTGTAAAAAAAAAAAAAAAAAAAAAAAAAACGATTGAATTAAATGAATTTTTTTTTTTTCAAAGATCTTCAGTCCAAAACGGATCCGTACAATATAACCTTTTTTTTTTTCGATATTTTCATTTTTTGATTAAACTGTACAAGTACCTTTTTTTTTTAAATTTTTTTTATTTTTTTTTTACAGAGGAGTCACCACTTATCAAGGCCCTGAGGCCATTCAGGGATAAGGGTTACTGAGTATACAGTAATCTATGGAATAATATCATAGTAGACGTTATTAATGGAAATTTGTTAGATTGGATTACTTAAGGGGGCGGTTCATCAAGAATTTGTTTACGTTGGACTTGAAAACAACCAAGTTGTAGTCAGCTAGGAAGCACGCAAACTGGAAGAGAGTTCCACAGGCGTGCAGTTCTAAGAAAGAAACTTTGTTCATGGAATCTACGTTTTAATTTAGGCACAGATAAAGAGTGGGGAAAGTTATTGACAGTGGTTTCGGCTAGATGGGTGTTTATCGTGAAAGATTGGCGAGACGGGACCAGAGATTGGAGCTCAGACGAGCACTTGCCGTGGAAGTAACGATAAAACAAAGACAGGCTCACGACGTCCCTTCTGCGGGAAAGAGGTTTCAGGGAAGAGAAAAGGGCATCCCCCACTAATTTACGAAGTCTATTTTGAACTCTGTCAAGGCAGGATAAGCTGCTTCTAGCAGCTCCTGCGCAGATGTGACAATACTCCATCCCTGGACGTATTTGGATTTTATATAGATAGAGAATTGCATCAGCAGTGAGATATCTACTGGAGCAATAGAAGGATCCCACCATTTTTCTAGCAACCCTGGCAATGGATTTGGTGTACGTGTTCCATTTAAGATCAGGATTAAAGTCAATCCTAGAAGCTTGTCAAAACATGGAGCCTCCCCAAGATGAGAGCTTTGTTCATGGAATCTGCGTTTAGGTTGGGGCACAGATAAAGGTGGGGGGTGGGGAATTATTGGTAGTGTTTTATAGTCCTCTTCTCTTTTTGTCAAACTATAAGAGGGAGAAATATTCTGCTATTTGGGGTACGCCGCACAGCATGTAACGGTAGAAAGATCCCACCATTATTATTACAGACTATTATCCTTATCTTCTTAGTTGTTTCACGTTTCGGCCAACTATTCTTCTGGCTTTTGTCAGGTGGTAACCGCGACCGGATAGGAACTCTGAAACTCCTAACTGCATCCACAGCAATTACTGTCTTCCGTCTCTATCCACTGCGCCATGGCCGCTGAAGGGCGATTAAGGTTGGATTTTTTGGTCTTATAAGTCCACGTTTATTCAATATCCGATCTTCCATTTTTTTTTTTTATTGAAATTCATTGTTGAGATGAGTATTATTTATGTATTTATCACGGACTGTTATCCTCATCTTTCTGAGATGTTGCTTCACAACGTTTCGGCCAACTATTTCTCTGGCCTTCATCAGGTGGTAACCACGACGGGATAGGAACTTCAAAATCTCCTAACTGCATTCTCAGCAATTAATGCCATCCGTAGTTGTTGTATATATATGTTTTAAAATTCTGTCCCTTAGTTTTGGACGCTACTATGTGTATATATATATATATATATATATATATATATATATATTCTACATACTCGTTATGAAATAAAGTTCTCATGAAAAAAATCACTTCATTTTATCAAGTATTAGGTTGGTGCAAAACCAATAGAAATAAAAACCATTAGAATTGACACATTTTTGCCAACAAGAAACAAGTTTATTTATCCCATTAACATAGAGTCATTGAAGGCCGATGCAGCATTATCTCGGCTTTTGAAGCATTTTTTGCACACAAAGTTGTCGAAATGCTTGAGAAAATGATAATCAGTGGGCGAGAGGTCTGGTGAATATGGCGGATGAGGCAGAGTCTCGTAGCCCAATTTGTTCAGCGTTTGCAGGATCAGTTAAGCAACATGCGGGCGAGCGTTGTCATGGAGAAGAATTGGTACCTTCATACTGACCAATATCGGGCAGGTGGTAACCGCGACGGGATAGGAACTCCAAATCAGACTATTATCCTCATCTGTTTAGTTGTTGTTTGACAACGTTTCGGCCAACTATTCCTCTGGCCTTCATCAGGTGGTAATAGGAACTCTGAATCTCCTAACTGCATTCTCAGCAGTCACTGCCATCCATAGTTGTTGTCCTCTGAACACGTTTTGGCCAAGTAAGCCTCTGGCCGGCTTTGGTTAGGATTGAAACCGCTATCTTCAGACAATTCTCACCTGGAACCATAGAGATTCAACGTCTCTATCAACTACAGATCGCAGTGATTGCTGAGAATCTCGGTTCCTTTAACGAGTGGTGACATCACGAACATCCATATTAATTTATTTTTATTTCGGACTATTATTCTCGTCTTTATTAGTTGTTGTCTCACCCTGTTTTGGCCAAGTAAGCCTCTGGCCGGCTTTGGTTAGGATTGAAACGGCTATCTTCAGACAATTCAACGTCTCTATCCACTGCGCCACAAAGGGCAATCAAGGTTGGATTTTTTAGTCTTATAAATCCATGTTTATTCAATATCCGATCTTCCATGGTCGGGTCCGTACCGAATGGTATATATATCATTTAATTGCAATTCATTATTGAGATGAGTATTATTTATATTAATTTATTTATTGTAGACTATTATCAGTATTGTTAAGATGAGTATTATTTGAATAAACGTAGATTTATAAGATCCAAAAAAAAATCCAACCTTGATCGCCCTTCGGAGCCCGTGACGCAGTTGATAGAGACGTTGAATCTCTACGGTTCCAGGTGAGAATTATCTGAAGATAGCGATTTCAGTCCTACCCAAAGTCGGCCAGAGGCTTACTTGGCCAAAACGTGGTCAAAGGACAACAACTATGGAAGGCAGTAATTGCTGAGAATGCAGTTAGGAGATTCGGAGTTCCTATTACCACCTGATGAAGGCCAGAGGAATAGTTGGCCGAAACGTCGTCAAACAACAACTAAACAGATGAGGATAATAGTCTGCAATTAATAAAATTAGTAAACTACAGTAAGTACTTTCTAATTCCATCAGTCATATATATTTTCCAAATAATTGTCAATTTTCAGTCTACAGACTCGAAATTTGATATACAGGGTATTGAGATTTGGGAAAATCTTTGTAATCCGTTTTCGGCCAGAAATTTGGCCGTAAAGGGGTCAAAGTTCAACAATTTGACCTTTGAGAACTCTACCAAACTCCTCTAACAATTTTGGGTCTACACACTTGAAATTTTAGATATAGGTTTCTTAATAATCTGATTTGAGCTCAAAACAATAAATGTTAAAGGGTCATAATAGCGGTCAAAGTTAAAAAAAAAAGTTGAAAAAAAGTTCTTGATGAGCCGTTCCCCTTAAGTAATCTAATTTACAAAATTTACACTACTAACGATTACTATGATATTGTCCTTTTGACGACTGTACACACTTTAACCCTTATCCTTAAGTGGTCTCTGGGCCTTGATAAGTGGTGACTCCTACATAAAAAAAAAAAGATATATATTTCTATATTTCCGTAGAAATATATATTTTCTTATAATATATACCAATCCTTATTTAAGAAGCTCAATGTAATTACAGAGCAATATAAAAAAATAAATGACAAAAAGTTATATTGTAAAGTTCATGTTGACCATCTTATAATTTATTCCTTTAATTCAGTTGACTTTTACAATTCTTGACAGTATCCGTTTCGTAGCGCAAAACCAATCACTTAATTATTATATCAATCAGTGAATCTATTATGCCCTTAACTCATCAGGAGAAATAGCAACAATCAATTCGTAAGGGCATAATAGGTTCATTCATTGATATAATAATTAAGTGATTGATTTTGCGCTACGAAATGAATACTGTCAAGAATTGTATACGTCAACTGAATTAAAGGAATAAATTATAAGATGATCAACATTATGAATTTTGGAATATAACTTTTTGTCATTTATTCTCTCTATCTATCTATCTATCTATCTATCTATATATATATATATATATATATATATATATATATATCCATTCATGTGTAATCACCTTTTTCTTCGCCATATTCCCTCTGCTTCACTTTTTTGTTATCAAGTAAGATCTTTGACTTACTTGTTGTTTCATCAAATACTTTTGCATGCAAAATCCGATCCTGCATTTTGCTAATTCCTACCCTCTGATGAGAAAGAAAGTATTTCTTCGAAACTCCGCAGATTAAGGACTATCCATTTATCTAGTGTTTCCTTTTCAGATTAAATATGTTTTTAACTCATTTCAAAGTGTTTTTTTACATGGTTTATTAACGGTTTGCTTGTGTGTGTGTGTGTGTGTGTATATATATATATATATATATATATATATATATATATATATATTTTTTTTTACATAGACGTCACCACTTATCAAGGCCGATAGGCCACTCAAGGATAAGGGTTAAAGAGTGTAGAGTAGTCAAAAGGACAATATAGTAATCGATAGTAATGGAAGTTCGGTAAATTTGTTAACCTAAGTGGAACGGCTCATCAGAAACTTGTTCACGTTGGACTTGAAGACAACCATATTATAGAAAGCTGGAAAGCAGGAAAACGGAAGACAATTCCACAGGCGTGCAGTTCTAAGGAAGAAACTTTGATCATGGAATCTATGTTTAGGTTTAGGTACAGATAAAGAGTGGGGAAAATTATTGATAATGTTTTCAGCTAGTCTAGTGTTTCTTGTGAAAGTTTGGCGAGGGGGGACCATAGATTGAAGCTCAGTCGAACACTTTCCATGAAAATAACGATAAAGCAGAGACAAACTCGCAACATCTCTTCTGTGAGACAGAGGTTGCAGCGAAGAGAAAAGGACATCTCCCACCAAGCCCCGAAGTCTATTTTGAACTCTATCAAGGCAGGACAAGTCCTTTCTAGCAGCTCCTGCCCATATGTGGCAACAGTACTCCATCCTTGGACGTATCTGGCTCTTATATAGATAGAGAATTGCATCAACAGTGAGATATCTACCGGATCGATAGAAGGATCCGACCATTTTTCCAGCGGCCTTGGCAACAGATTTGATGTACGTATTCCATTTAAGATCAGGAGTAAAGGTCAAGCCCAGAAGCCTGTCAAAACTTGAGGCCTCCCCAAGACGAGAGTATATATATTAAGTTAATTTAGTATCCAACCAAATGGCTACATATAGGCATACATGTTTCGGCGAAACATGTATGCCTATATGTAGCCATTTGGTTGGATACTAAATTAACTTATTTTGGCTCTGTCTAAACATTGAGCACTCTTTTGGTAGACACACTTAATAATTACTACCAATACTATATATATATATATATATATATATATATATATATATATATATAAATATATCGTAAATCAAATAATAAATAAAGCCAATAACACATGACAATTATCTCCCCTTAAAAACTTGCAAAATAAATATTCTCTCTATATATATTAACTGTAGCGTCTTTAAATCAAAATACGCTAACGGAAACAATTTACTGCACGAGCGTCGCCCTTTTAAAATTCATCATTCAATAAAATAAAAAGCTATAGCAAACATCTAAATGACTACTTTAAACACAGTTCCTGATTTCAAAAAAAGAAAAACTAAAAGATTCATCTGCCTTACTTTTGATGCTAGGTTTATTTTTGGTGTCTTTTCAATTCAATAGAAATCCTCCTAAATTTGCTGATGAGGAGACCGTGCTTACCAAAAAAACTATGTATAATTGTTCTACGTGACTTCATGTATACCACAAATAAAAAGCACGGATTTCCGAAACGATCGTACAGATAATTGATTTTGTTGTTGTTCCTTCTTATGAAACTGATTTTTAATTTAATTAAAATTTGATTTTTAAATTTAAAAAATTTTTTAAAATTTTTAAATTATAAATCACATTACTTAATATTGAATTAGCTCTAGGACATTTAACTATCGAGCTTATTATATATCTAAATTACAACGAGCACTTTCTATTTCCTGTATTTTAATTAAACTAGTAATTTCACTGTTACATTAAAATACACTCAGCTCTTTAGACCATTGTTCTAATCTCCTTTAAATTATATATATATATATATATATATATATATATATATATATATATATATATATATATATATATATATATATATATATAGGGATGAATGAGTCCCCTGTGGAATTTCCACAGGTCCCAATAGTTTTTATTATTTTATTATAATTATTATTATTTTTTATTTTTATTTTCTTTTTCTTTTTCTTTTTAATTTTATTATTATTATTTTTATTTTTAACATACAAGTATAATCTATGAGTGTATCTCTGTGTGTGTGTGTGTATATATATATATATATATATATATATATATATATACATATTTACTGATGGTAACGGATTTTTAATTTAATTATAATTTGATTTTTAAATTATCAAGCACATTACTAAATATTAAATTAGCTCTAGGATATTTACCTATCGAGCTTATTATATATCTAAATTACAACGAGCACTTTCTATTTCCTGTATTTTAATTAAACTAGTAATTTCACTGTTACATTAAAATACACTCAGCTCTTTAGACCATTGTTCTAATCTCCTTTAAATTATATATATATATATATATATATATATATATATATATATATATATATATATATAGGGATGAATGAGTCCCCTGTGGAATTTCCACAGGTCCCAATAGTTTTTATTATTTTATTATAATTATTATTATTTTTTATTTTTATTTTCTTTTTCTTTTTCTTTTTAATTTTATTATTATTTTTATTTTTAACATACAAGTATAATCTATGAGTGTATCTGTGTGTGTGTGTGTGTGTGTATATATATATATATATATATATATATATATATATATATATATATATATATATACACATATTTACTGATGGTAATGGTTTTCTTCATGCATTTGGAATGATTTGGAATTATAATCTATATAGAATAATGTTTAGTTTGGTTTGTGATATATATTAGTGGCCTGGCAAAGCCACAGGGGAGACAACCAATCAAAAAAAAATCCGAAGCAAAGTTCAATTCATGCATTTTGAATGATTTGGAATTATAATCTACATATTTTTATTTTTTTTATGATTATTAACATTATTTTCATTATTATTATTTTATTATTTTTTTATTTATTTTATTATCGTTATTATCATCTTTATTTTTTATCATCATCATTATTATTGACACAGGTGTGTACTTCTGACGATGAATATCCAATCATCATTCATGTTTTAATTATGTACCACCACTACAACAACTAATATGTAGGGAGGGGGGTAGTAAATATCCGAATGTTCTGAGGGGGAAAGCATTTGTCGAGAAAGGTTGGGAAACCCTAATGTAGACCTTTTGAAAAAAAAAGAATTACTTTCGATGGAGAGAAAAAAAAATTCTGGAGCACAAAATGTGGCTCGTTTTAATGGTACCACTGGCATCTTCATAGATCTTCAACTTTTTGATTTAAAAAAAGGTAAGAGGCTTTACTTTTGGAATGAGTCTAGTAGTTGATTTCATAGTCAGCAAAGGTATCCATTAGGTCAGTGAAGCCTTTCCTACCAAATAAAAACTAAAATGTATACATGGGATGTTGGTAGTTTTTGTGTCCACAGTAAAAGCAGGTAATTTCTTTCTCTTCTTTTATTTATTTATTGTAGTCTATAGTAGCTAGTATGCACCAAAGAGAAGTTTGGATAAAGCAGATAGTATTTCTCAAAGAGATGCATTGGATGTGGTATTTCCATGGGACGCTCCTCGTTAAAGTAAATATTCAAACTGATTAATTCTGGTAGACACACTTAATAATTACTACCAATACTATATATATATATATATGCATGCATGCATGCATAACTGAAATATTGAAAGACTTTCAGATTCCAGATTGTATAAAAAACTGTAAAAATTAAGTCACTATAAATAAATAAGAATATTTATAAGACAATCCCAACCAGATAAAGAATGTCAATATTCAATATAGAGCAATATTATCAATGAAAATTTGGAGTAAAATTCTGTAAATAAAAAAATTTACAACAAATTTTTTTATTCAACAAGGAATACAGAGTTTCTTTTTTCCATATTCCACAGCGTTTCACTAAATGGCTCATATCATCATCAGGAGCAAAATAAATAGCAAAATGTTGTTTTTTTTTTCTTTTCTTTCCAGTCCACTCCCATGGTTCGAAACAAATATCGGACAGTGGCAGCATCATCATCATCTATTCCTAGAACAGAAATCTCATCGTCAGTTTCCTCACCCAACACATTTCTTGCGCAGTTGCTCACTACAGGTAACACTTTTTTTTTTTTTTTTTTTTTAAGGTGAAATAAAGTTGGTGACCACACATATGAGTGGCCTACGTAAATAGAAGGCCATTTCACCAAAGTCATGTGCCTGCTGACATCACAGAACAAAGTACAATGGCCACGATTAGGCAATAGATTATTATGCCAAGCTTTTATATATATGTAGATTACTAGCAGCAGACATTTAAATATGATATTTTAATTTGTCCGAATTTTGTATATATTATTATAGAGTCATGATTTAGAAAGTAAAAATAATGTATTTGGGTGCCATCAGCTAGAATTGAAACTTTTTTTTTTTTTTTTTTTTTTTACGTAGGCATCACCACATTATCAAGGCCCAGAGGCCACTCAAGGATAAGGGTTAAAGAGTGTACAGTAGAAATTGGACAATATAGTAATCATTAGTAATGAAAATTTGGTAAATTTGATAACTTATACGGAACGGCTCATCAAGAACTTATTTACGTTAGACTTGAACACAACCATATTGTAGTCAGCCGGAAAGCAGGAAAACGGAAGACAATTCCACAGGCGTGCAGTTCTAAGAAAGAAGCTTTGTTCATGGAATCTACATTTAGGTTTTTTTTTTTTTCGTTTTTTTTTTTTTACAAAGGCATCGCCACATTATCAAGGCCCAGAGGCCACTCAAGGATAAGGGTTAAAGAGTGTACAGTAGAAATTGGACAATATAGTAATCATTAGTAATGAAAATTTGGTAAATTTGATAACTTATACGGAACGGCTCATCAAGAACTTATTTACGTGAGACTTGAAGACAACCATATTGTAGTCAGCCGGAAAGCAGGAAAACGGAAGACAATTCCACAGGCGTGCAGTTCTAAGAAAGAAGCTTTGTTCATGGAATCTACATTTAGGTTTTTTTTGTTTTTTTTTTTTTTACAAAGGCATCGCCACATTATCAAGGCCCAGAGGCCACTCAAGGATAAGGGTTAAAGAGTGTACAGTAGAAATTGGACAATATAGTAATCATTAGTAATGAAAATTTGGTAAATTTGATAACTTATACAGAACGGCTCATCAAGAACTTATTTACTTTAGACTTGAACACAACCATATTGTAGTCAGCCGGAAAGCAGGAAAACGGAAGACAATTCCACAGGCGTGCAGTTCTAAGAAAGAAGCTTTGTTCATGGAATCTACGTTTAGGTTTAGGCACAGATAAAGAGTGGGGGAAATTATTGATAGTGTTTACAGCTAGACGAGTGTTTCTTGTGAAAGTTTGGCGAGGGGGGACCATAGATTGAAGCTCAGTTGAACACCTTCCATGAAAATAACGATACATCAGAGACAAACTCGCAACATCTCTTCTGTGAGATAGAGGTTGCAAGGAGGAGAAAAGGACATCTCCTACGAGGCTACGAAGTCTATTTTGAACTCTATCAAGGCAGGACAAGTCCTTTCTAGCAGCTCCTGCCCAGATGTGGCAACAGTATTCCATCCTTGGACGTACCTGGCTCTTATATAGATAGAGAATAGCATCAGCAGTGAGATATCTACCGGATCGATAGGAAGATCCCACCATTTTTCCAGCGGCCTTGGCAACAGATTTGATGTACGTGTTCCATTTAAGATCAGGAGTAATGGTCAAGCCCAGAAGCTTGTCAAAACTTGAGGCCTCCTGAAGACGAGAGCCATTCATTTCAATTGATGACAAATTTGGATTAGAATGTTGATGATGTAAAGAGAGAAGCTTGGTTTTAGATGCATTAAAAGTAACCAGCCACTCCTTTCCCCATTGTACTACGTGCTCAACATTCAAAGCTGGTGACGTTACCACTGTATCAACGTGACACGCATATGAACCGATTAAAAATTAACTAAGATTTTTTTTTTTTTTTACACACTGATCACCACTTATCAAGGCCCGGAAGCCACTCACGGATAAGGGTTATTGCAAGTACATTACGTTAGTGTGGAGATTTGATGAAGTGTTTATTTATTAGGAATTTGTTAACATTGGACTTGAAGACATCCAAGTTGTAGTCCGGAGGGAAGCAGGCAGACGGTACAGAGCTCCACAGGCATGCAGTTCTAAGAAAGAAACTTTGTTCATGGAATCCGCGTTTTAATTTAGGCACAGATATAGAGTGGGGGAAATTTTTGACAGTGGATTCAGCTAGACAGGTGTTTTTCGTGAAAGATTGGCGAGGAGGGACCAGAGATTGGAGTTCAGACGAGCACCTGCCATGAAAATAACGATAAAACAAAGATAGGCTCACAACGTCTCTTCTGTGGGAGAGGGGTTGCAGGGTAGAGAAAAGGGCATCCTCCACTAAGCCACGAAGTCTATTTTGTACTCTGTCAAGGCATGATAGGCTGTTTTTCGCCGCTCCTTCCCAGATATTCTATCCTTGGACGTACTTGGCTTTTATATAGATGAATGTACAAAATGTATAACGATTTTTAAAAAAAAATTTTACCCCTAAAAAATATTTTAATTGGTTAAAGACCTATAAAAGAATGGCCTGTGAAAAGTCCAAATCATTTGAGGCTGCGACTTTTAGTTTCAGAAAAGTTTGAAAATATCTAGATAGGCATATAGCATTTTATATGTTAGATCTAGACACATTGAATTAAAAATTGTTTGCCAGGAAAATTAAAAGGAAGTGTTTTTTCATTTTTCGCTGGAAAATACTGTAGTGAACTTTTATATTTGTTAATTTTCTCAACCCTTTTTTTAACGAGATTCTTTTTACAATCTTTTCTATTTTATTTTTTTTTCTAATAAAGTTGGCATCGTCTATTTCCTGTGAGTTGTCACGATATAGGCACCAAGCAATGGTTAATCATCAAATACAGTCACTTTTGAACCAGTTTTATGAATTGAAACAGAAAATGATTACCTCATAATAGTTTAGCTATACAGTTTGCATAGCTAAGCCAAAAAGAAACCAATCAATATATGAAATAGTTTGAATTGTTGATATTAAGGATAAGCAAAAATATGTATACAATAAACTAAGGTGACCACGATGGAGAAAAGGCATTTATCCAACAATAATATGCAAATTGAATTTGCAAATACTATTTAAAAAACAACGCCGATAGCGATTAGTCGCGTGTTCCCGTGTAATGAATGAATGCGTGAATGTAGGATTGACATGAAATTCTTAAAGATAAACTAAAATGACCAAAAAATGGGCTGAAATGACTTAAATAAAAAGTAAATGACTTTTATACACCCTTAGTCGAAATTAATATCAATTCCAAAATTTATGAAACATAGTTCAGTAAAAGACGTGCTACAGCTAATTTTCGAAAAAAAAAAATAATAAATAAATAAAAAAGAAAAAAAAAAAAATTAAAAAAAAAAAAGAAAGAATAAACCAGATGGACAACTTAAAAGGAGTTATCTAGGCACAGCGAAAGACGACAGGAGGGAGTAAGTATTTTTGATGGAGTCTCTCTTTAAACAAGGCCGATAGCCATTAGTTGCATGCTCTCATATAATGAATGAATGCGTGAATGTAGGATTGACATGAAATTCTTAAAGATACACTAAAATGACCGAAAAATGGGCTGAAATGACTTAAATAAATGAAAAGTAAATGACTTAGAATGACTTTAATGAACTTAAGGATGAATTGAATGACCTTAAGAATGACTTGAATGCTTAAAAAATAACTGGAATCCTTCAAAAACAACTTGAATGATCTGGAGAATGACTTGAATGGCTTTGAGACTGACTGGTTGTAAAGTGGGTGATCATTTTACATTAAATTAATACAGAAAAGTGATCCCCCACTTTATATCACAAAGTTACAAACATAAGTACAGCATGTAGTAAAACCAGATACTACACTTTGATCTTGGCCTTTTGGCCAAGAAAAGGGTATTCATTTGCTCCCCCATCAAGCAAATTAGACGCAAGGCCAATTTTTAATGTGAGGAGTGAAGGGGAAATGGGGAGCAACTCCCCGGGGAGGAGGGGAGCTGGATAGTGACAATTGGTATCAAGGGTTTCTCCTACATTGACCAAGGTATTATATGTGGAGTTGCCCCCACATATGGTCATTGCTTGCAGTATCTGCCGGAACAGATATTACACTTTGATCTTAGCCAAAAGGCCAAGAAAAGCTTAAAAAGCTAAGAACAGCATGTATTAACAACAGACCTTTGATCTTAACCAAAAAGGCGAAGCACAAAAGTGTTACGGACAGACCGATCGACTGACTTATAGAGTCGCTTGCATGCGACTAATAATGTGGTAACATAGATGCCTAAGCACCTTAAGATTTTGATTATGCTCAAATACTAGCGGGACCTGTGAAAATTTCACAGAGGACTCATTCCTATGTAATTTATTGATGTTGGCATTCTGTAGATGTTCAGTGTAAATGGAGACGCTCTGATATTATTGTAGCTCTTTTGTTAAAACTGCAAAAGTATTTACCTAAGATACTTTTCTATTTGATTTTGGTTTAAGAAACATCTTCCACTGCTTGTAGTAGTAATAATAAAATAATAAATAGTTATTGATTTTAAACTTCCCGTAAGACTAAAATCTCTAGATCACCCCCACCCCCCGCCCCCACAAGTGTGTTTTTATGTTTGAGAAAATATAGGCACATGTAAGATGTATTTTTACAGTAATTGGGACAAAATAACAATCTTATAGTTAAATAATTGGAGATTTAGTATGGAATCGGTGATTGTATTGGAATCTGGGAAAATATTGGAATAAACTAAGGTGGAAAATAGGTTGAAGTAATAATGAAGTTAAATGTATTTTTACGGAAATCGGGACAAAATAACAATCTTTATAGATTTATAAAGAATCGGAATCGGTAATTGTATTGGAATCATTCCATAACTACTTAATAAACTAAGGTGACCACGATGGAAAATAAGTTGAAGTAATAATAAAGTTAAATAATAGAAAATTGGGAATTTACAATAATAAAAAATATCTCACTACTGATGCAATTCTCTATCTGTATAAAAGCCAAGTACGTCCAAGGATGGAGTACTGCTGCCACATCTGGGCAGGAGCTGCTAAAAACAGCCTATCCTGCCTTGACAGAGTACAAAATAGACTCCATGTCTTAGTGAGGGAGGCCCTTTTCTCTTCCCTGCAACCTCTCTCCCACAGAAGAGACGTTGCGAGCCTGTCTTTGTTTTATCGTTATTTCCATGGCAATTGCTCGTCTGAGCTCCAATTCCTCGTTCCTCTTTATCTGTGCCTAAATTCAAACGTAGATTCCATGAGCAAAGCTTCTTTCTTAGAACTGCACGCCAGTGGAACTCTCTGCCGCTTACCTGTTTCCCACCTGCCTACAACTTGGATGTCTTCAAGTCCAACATAAACAAATTCCTAACAAACCGCCCCCTTAAGTAAGACACTTTATCAGATCTCCATCACTAACGATTACTACAATACTATCTCATTGATTACTGTACACGCAATAACCCTTATCCCTGAGTGGCCTCCGGGCCTTGATAAGTGGTGACCCCCATGTAAAAAAAAAAAAAAAAAAAAAAGATGTTTTTCCGACTGGCAAAGAACTGAGCAAAGAATTTATGGACGATCGTTTAGCAAAATAGAAAAGAAAATTGACTGTAAAGTAAAGATGTAAATATGGAGTTTAGAATTTTGAAATAATCGAGGGAAAACAACATCTAAATTATTATTTTTTTTATTTTCATTCGGACAATGTAACCTCTGACCTGTCAGACACAGCTGTGGTACAAGTTTTCAAGAATTCTGGCGAACGAACTGACCCAGTAAATTACCGCCCTATTAACCTCCTCCCACTTTTCGCCAAAATATTTCAGTCAATAATTACCAAGCTCTTGTCCATCACCTTACAGATGCTAAACTTCTGACTGACCAACAATATGCATTTAGACAAGCCCGTTCCACAGCAGACATCCTAACTGTAATCTCTGAGCGTATATACCATTCACTTGACAAAGCAGGGGAGGGTAGAGCGGTAGCTCTAGATATATGTAAGGCTTTTGACAGGGTATGGCATGAAGGTCTTCTCAGGGAGATCAGATCATACGGTATCACTGGAAGAATACTTAACATAATTAAATCCTTCTTAGATAAGAGAAAAATCCAGGTTGTCCTCGATGGTCGTACATCTAAACAATATGATATAAATGCGGAAGTGCCTCAGAAGTCTATCCTTGGACCTCTATTATTCCTAATATTCATAAATGACCTCCCTGACAAAATTGTCTGTGAGATGGGTATATATGCTGATGACACCATCCTCTATAACTGACAAAACAGGAAAACAAATGAACACATATCTAAGGAAATGGCAGAAACATTAGAGGATGACCTCCGATCTGTAGTGGAATGAGGACAAAAGTGGATGGCTACATTCAATGCTGCCAAGACTAAACATGTTTTCTTCAATAATTACAAGAAACCTTTTCTACCACCAAAGCAATGGCCAAAGACTCTTTATCTGAAAGTACATCTTTTAAACTCCTCGACCTAACGTTCACAGGAAACATGAGTTGGAACAACTACATTGAGAGTATTGCCAGGATCGCTGCGAAAAAAGTAGGTTCTCTCTACCATGCTAGAAAGCTGCTAACACCCGTAAGTACCCTGTACCTCTATAAGGCCACCATTCGCCCATGTATGGAATATTGTTGTCATATTTGGGCTAGTACATCTGCTACTAGTCTCTCGCTCCTAGACAAGGTTCAAAAGAGAGTCGCCAACCTGATAGGTCCTGAACTGTCATCTAAGCTTCAGCCTCTGTCCCATCGACGAGATGTTGCATCCCTCTGCCTGTTCTGCAAGTATTTTAACGGTGAATGCTCCGACGAACTGCAAGCACTTGTACCCCCTCGACGTAAATACCCTCGACAAACCCGGCAAGCAGCGAAATCCCACCCCTTCACAGTAGAGATCCCTAGATGTAAGAGAGCCTTCTACTCCAGTAGTTTCTTCCCCAGAACTGCTAGACTTTGGAATTCCCTTCCGGGTTCCTGATTCCCCAACTGTACTGACATGCAGAAGTTCAAGTGTAATGTGAACTGATATCTTGCTGCCCAACTCCCTACATAGTACCACTGTAGCTTATGTCCCTGATAGTAGCCCCCTACATCAAAGTGGCAATGTGCCTTGTTTGGGGCGAAAATAAAATATTAATCGTATTGAATAAAGTGGCTGGTAAAAAATTCAGTTGTAAAATTGCACTTTTTTTGGAGGTTGAAGATTTAATCTTTAATACAGTTCTAATTGACTAAGCATTTTGTCAGTTTCTGGTTGTTTACATAAAAAAATTGGTTTTAGTATGGTTCACAAATGTACCAGTACCTACTTTTTCAATCTTTGTAAATTACTCTTCATAATAATAATAACTACCGGGACCTGTGGAAATTCCACAGGGTATGTATTCATATGTAATATATTCATGTTGGCATTCTGTAGACGTTCAGCGTAAATGGAGACGCCCTGATATTATTGTACCTATTTACAATGCCTCCCCACGAGACAGAGTTAGACACCAGGGTCGTTTTTTAACGTGGAGAAAAGGTACGAAAATAAAAATTGTCTCAGTCGTGAAGGATTTCTACCCCACTGAAAGAGAAGGAGAAATGGAAGTGCCGCATCTGAAGAACAGATACTACACTCTGATCTTGGCCAAAATGCTCTGATATTATTGTACCTATTTACAATGCCTCCCCACGGGACAGAGTTAGACACCAGGGTCGTTTTTTAGCGTGGAGAAAAGGTACAAAAATAAAAATTGTCTCAGTCGTGAAGGATTTCTACTCCACTGAAAGAGAAGGAGAAATGGAAGTGCCGCATCTGAAGGACAGATACTACACTCTGATCTTGGCCAAAATGCTCTGATTTTATTGTAGCTCTTTTGTTAAAACTGCAAATGTCTTTATCTAAGCTAGCACGAACGCCCGGCAAAGCTCGGTCATAAAGTACGCTTAAATATGATATTTTAATTCTTGCAGATTTCGTATATATTATTTATTTATTTAATTTTTGTTTTACATGGAGATCACCACTTATCAAGGCCCGGAGGCCACTCAGGGATAAGGGTTATTGCGTGTACAGTAATCAATGAGATAGTATTGTAGTAATCATTAGTATTGGAGATTTGATAGTGTCTTACTTAAGGGGGCGGTTTGTCAGGAATTTGTTTATGTTGGACTTGAAGACGTCCAAGTTGTAGTCAGATGGGAAACAGGCAAACGGAAGAGAGTTCCACAGGCGTGCAGTTCTAAGAAAGAAGCTTTGTTCATGGAATCTACGTTTGGATTTAGGCACAGATAAAGAGTGGGGAAAATTATTGACGGTAGTTTCAGCCAGACGGGTGTTTCTCATGCAAGATTTGTGAGGGGGGACTAGAGATTGGAGCTCAGACGAGCACTTGCCATGGAAGTAACGATAAAACAAAGACAGGCTCGCAATGTCTCTCCTGTGGGAGAGAGGCTGCAGGGAAGATAAAAGGGCATTCCTCACTAAGCTACGAAGTCTATTTTGTACTCTGTCAAGGCAGGATAATAAAAACTTCTACAAAATACCTGAATACAACATGAATACTATTTACAAAATAATTTTAATATTAACCGGCTTTCTCCAGAGGAGGAAGTTCCATGGGAGTATGAAATTCACAAGCATATTCATCCTCGTTAGGGGAGATAACCACGTTAGCTTTTTGCAACTCTTGCAGGAAAGTGTCGACATCTTTCTACATACAGTGCCTTGAATTCCTAAATTAGTCACCCATCTGGTACTGACTAGACTCAGTATTGCTTAAGTTTGGTGATCTAACGAGAACCGGTGTGTCAATATATTTGTCGTATATATTATATTAGCCTGGGTGCCCGGCGTTGCCCAGTTGTTTGGAAGTGTGTATTGAGCAAAAAAAAAAAAAAAAGTGGTAGTAGGCAGGCAGTCTAAAACCTGTACTGCGAAGGAGGAAAAAAATGTGAAAAAAAAAATGTGATGTCTTTGCCGTTGCGCCTAAGGTTTAAATTAAGGCTAGTCAATCAAAAAGAGGGGATGACTTTCAGAAATATCGGTGAAAAAAGTGACCCCTCCCTGTAGAAAAGTACCCAGCTGAAAGTAAAGGAATTAATGTTTTTAACCAATATTTTTATATTTGTCGTTCGAAGGGTCGAGCTTCAAAACGATACTGATCTCGTGAAAGTCTGTCGCCTCTATCGAAAGTCTTAGGCAGACAAACATACATACATACATTTAAACAGACAGGTGAGATTTATATAATAGACAGGTGCCCGACATTGCCCGGGTGTTTGAAAAAAAAAAAAAATGGCGGGAGGGAGTTAGGCTTAAACCCGAATTCTTGAAACGATTAAAAAGTGAATTGATATAAATTGCGTGAGTTAAGTTTTTTTGGTTTTGTTTCCCCAAGATGTTGGGTTGGGGAGGAAAGCAGCTATCCATAAAAACGGGGAGTGTCCAAATGAATAGCAATTGTCTGGTATGACGTTTTTCACCGCATTGATCAAACCTGATATTGCATTCTGGATGTCCCTGGCGGGAAAGCCGAGGAACTGACTGCGCTCCAATTTAGTTTCACTTTATTTATACTAAAAAACTGAACGAACACGCGACACAACGAAATAGCGCAAATTTTATAAAAGTCGATCAAAATGAATCTAGACACAACGTTCCTTTGCACATCGTAGATATTATGATGTAGGGGATATATAAACAGTTCTAAGAAATTGTAACGTCCCGGAGAACCCTCGCGAAAAAAAAAAAATTGCATTTTATATATATAGACTAGCGAGGGGTACCCGGCATTGCCCGGGTGTTTGGAGGTGTGTGTGGGAACTCCTGGGGGTGGAATAAAAAAAATGTTTTGGTAGGTAATCGAACCCGAACCGTTGAGGCAAAGTTGTAAATTAAAGTGTGAAAAAAAAAACATGCAACGTTAACGATTGCCCCACCGCAAGATGCTAACGGAAACACATTTGAATTTATTTAATTACTTGGATTTGGCAGGTGCCCGTTTTAATGAGTTAATGAGGTCAAGTTTGACTGCGGGATAGTGCGGGAATGCTTCCCAAGATGTTATAGGAAAAAGACTAACCCACATGCGGCGAGCGACAAATGTTGAATATTTATCTTCCCAAAATCGAGCAAATTATAAATAGACAGGCAAGCTTCGTTGTTAATTGTGAGATATTACGATTTATATATGATATAAAAAGTTTTAAAAAGTTGTTAGGCGACCGACCGCTTCTCTGAAAAAAGCCTTTTGTAGACACACAGAAAAAGCGAACACACATACATACATTTTCGCTTTTATATATATAGATTCAAGCAATTTAATTCTTTTAAAAACAAATCTCAAATTATCGACAAAATTAATCAAATCAATCAAATGCTTTAAGTGAATTTTGTTGAACTCACAATCTGTTGAACTTGGAATCTTTATGGAATTTCAAATGGAACATTTTATTTAATTCACAGGGGTAGCTTGCTCTCATTTTGTCAATTTAGTTTCACTTTATTTATACTAAAAAACTGAACGAACACGCGACACAACGAAATAGCGCAAATTTTATAAAAGTCGATCAAAATGAATCTAGACACGGCGTTCCTTTGCACATCGTAGATATTATGATGTAGGGGGTATATAAACAGTTCTAAGAAATTGTAACGTCCCGGAGAACCCTCGTGAAAAAAGTCTTTGCTGGACAAACAAAAATGTGAGCACTACTTTTGCATTTTATATATATAGACTAGCGAGGGGTGCCCGGCGTTGCCCGGGTGTTTGGAGGTGTGTGTGGAAACTCCGGGGGTGGGGTAAAAAAAATGTTTTGGTAGGTAAGTATGAGGATCGAACCCGAACCGTTGAGGCAAAGTTGTAAATTAAAGTGTGAAAAAAAAAAACGTGCGACGTTAACGATTGCCCCACCGCGAGATGCTAACGGAAACACGTTTGAATTTACTTAATTACTTGGATTTGGCAGGTGCCCGTTTTAATGAGTTAATGAGGTCAAGTTATACATTTTCGCTTTTATATATATATATAGATTGAAGCAATTTAATTCTTTTAAAAACAAATCTCAAATTATCGACAAAATTAATCAAATCAATCAAATAAATGTCACAATGCTTTGGCCGATGTAATTTAAGTGTATTTTGTCGAACTCACAATCTTTCTGTTGAACTCGGAATCTTTCTGGAATTTCAAATGGAACATTTTATTTAATCCACGGGGGTAGCTTGCTCTCATTTTGTCAGCCATGACTGTGTAGAAGTCCTAAGCTATTCACATTTGTGTTCTTTGAGTGTCGCCCACACTGAGATTTGAACTCTTAACCTCCAGAAGAGTGTAACTTACGACTAAATTTTACAAAGTCATTTATTCACTATGCCATGGGTTCTTGCGGACAATGTTTGTCTGAATTGTAGGAAACACAAACCTTTTTCTTTTTTTGTTTTTGTTTTTCTGGATGCGCATGCAGAATCTTGAGTCCAAAGAATTCAAACAATACAAATCAACATGAATTGTCCATTGTTTTTATTTTCTAGGTAAGTACCATGGTGCAAATCCAGATATAAAAAACGAACCCAGCTGGAAGCCTTGTATAATCTCAACAATGTCCCTGGCTACTACAACGACGGTGACCTCAGCTTATCCGCGAATACAGCCTGCACAAGATACGACGGTTCCAACTCAGTGCCCATCTATAAATCCTGCGACTTTGGCTAGTTCTTCACCATCCAGTATTTCCATCAGCTTCACACAGGTACGCCATTTTCTTTTTTATTTACTAATATATATATATATATATATATATATATATATATAACTACTTAATTTACTCACATAAAATTAATATACGAAAGTATAAATTTATGCGTAAACTTTAAGTATTTACTTCAAAAGTGCTCAATACGTAGGTAGAGCTAGTTAGTAATTTATAAATATACTAGCAGTTCAGCCTGGCTTTGCTTGGGCCCTATGTACTGTTCATAACTTTAACTAGTATATATATAACTAGTATATATATATATATATATATATATTACATAAAATTAATATACGAAAGTATAGATTTATGCGTAAACTTTAAGTATTTACTTCAAAAGTGCTCAATACGTAGGTAGAGCTAGTTAGTAATTTATAAAATATATATGGCGATTAAGCTACACTGAATATTCTGCGTGGATGAAACGCGGAATAATCAGTGTAGCTTAATCGCCATATATATTTCATAATTTACTATATATATTTATTTATATTAAAAACTTTGACTCCTGTCCAGGTAACCTACATCTAAAATTTCAAGTGTTTAGACCCAAAATTGGCATAGGAGTTTCGTAGAGTCTGCAAAGGTCTACTCTATCAATTTTGAACACTTCGCAGCCAAATTTTCGCCCCAAAACTGATTAAAAAAACTTGCTGCATGTCTGAATACCCGTTATGTAAAATTTCAAATGTTTAGACCTAAAATTGACTGAATAGTTTGCTAGAGACCACAAAGTTCAAATATTTTGAACTTAGACCCCTTGGTAGCCAAATTTTCAGTCAAAAACCAATTAAAAAGCTTGCCCTATGTCTGAATACACTTTATGTAAAATTTCTAGTGTTTAGACCAAAAGTTGGCTGAGTAATTTTGTGGAGTCAATGTTTTTAAAATTTGACACCCGTTTTGGCCCTTCGCATTTATTCTTTTCGGCTCAAATCTAATTAAAAGTTTGATCAATGTCCAAGAACCTATATCAAAAACTTCGAGTGGTTTGAAGTCGGAAGTAAAATATTCGGCAAAAAATCGATTACGAAGCTTACCCTGTGTATGAATACACTTTATGTAAAATTTCAAATGTTTAGACCAAAAATTGGCTGATTAGTTTGCTAGAGAATGCAGAGGTCAAATTTTTTTAAGACTTTGACCCTAATTATGACCCCTGAACATTTATTGTTTTGGGCTCAAATCAAATTAAAAAGTTAGATCCATGTCCAAGTAACCTACATCTAAAATTACAAGTTTTTATTTTTTTTAAAGAAATATTATAAATTGTTTCTCGGCATCTGCGAGCGATAATACGTGCAGTTACGCAAGTGTGGTCTATTTGGTTTTCATATATACTTTCATACTTACATGCAACGAACGCAAATGTTGCTAATCAGATATTCTGATCAAGGATATGCTGTTGATTCCATAACAGTTTTTTTAGACATAATTTATGTAACGTACCATAACGTAAGCGCATATAGTGCACGATCAGCTTTCATTGAAATAAAATTCTGAAAAAAAAAACTTTACACATTAAAGGTGGCAACGGACGCCCTAAGAATATTACCATAATATACCATAATAACATGAACGTATATAATGGTTTAATTAAATAGTTGTCATTAAATTGTGTATAAGTCGTCTATATAGTCGACCCCAAAAAATAACTTTAAAATCGTTTCTCAGAAATTCGACTTATGCATAAGTATATGCGGTATATCCCTTCAGCTTCCAGTTAGTGACATATTGTAAACACTACAAAAAACGTCCAATTGTCCAATTGTCGTATATATTATTCCTTAATTGGAATTCATTTTTGAGATGAGCATTATATATATTAATTTATTTTTATTTCGGACTATTATTCTCATCTTTATTAGTTGTTGTTTTTTTTTGTTTTTTTTTTAATCTTTTATTGTTTTGTTTATTCACAACGTTTCGGCCAACTATTCCTCTGGCCTTCGTCAGGCGGTAATATTTTTGAATAATATATATACCAATCGGTACGGACCCGACTATGGAAGATCAGATAATAAGTAAACGTGGATTTATAAGATCAAAGAATCCAACCTTGATCGCCCTTCAGGGCCCGTGGTGCAGTTGATAGAGACGTTGAATCTCTACGGTTCCAGATGAGCATTGTCGGATATATACTCGAGAGTCAAAACAATGAAAAGAATATGCTGTTGTCATAGCATAACATACTACGAACATTAAACTATGAGTATATAGATACGCTAATTTAATGTTCGTAGTATGTTATCAGCTTCTATCCCCCTTTTTAATAAATAAGTCAAACCTCCCAAAAATAACCTTAAAATCGTCTCCCAGAAATTCGACTTATACACAAGTCTTGAATTAGAAAATTTTAGTCTTTATTTTTTATTTTTTTTTATTTATTTATTTTTTTTCAGCCAACAGTTTTGGGCAAAACCAGCAAGAATAGCTGCCCTCAGCTGTCCAGTTTCTCTACAAGTGTCTTAACAACAGCAGTATCTAGTCCTACTTTCTGCAGGAACCAAACACCACAGGATGCACCCAGTCCGTTCAGTCAGGGAAAACATGGTATGTGTAGTCCTTTCATCTTCTGATCTGGTTTGTCCCAATTTAATTTATTCATTGTGGACTTATTAAATTAATTAATTTATTATTATTTAATTTAATTATTTATTATTATTTAACTTAATTTAATTTATTTACTTATTATTATTTAACTTAATTTAATTAATTTATTTATTATTATTTAATTTAATTAATTTATTTAATTTAATTTATTAATTATTATTTAATTTAATTAATTTATTTAATTTAATTTATTTATTTATTATTATTTAATTTAATTAATTTATTTAATTTAATTTATTTATTTATTATTATTTAATTTAATTAATTTATTTAATTTAATTTATTTATTATTATTTAATTTAATTAATTTATTATTATTTAATTTAAATTAGTTATTTAGTATTATTTAACTTAATTTAATTAATTTATTTATTATTATTTAACTTAATTTAATTAATGTATTTATTATTATTTAATTTATTTATTTATTATTATTTAATTTAATTTAATTAATTTATTTAATTTAATGTATTTATTATTATTTAATTTATTTATTATTTAATTTATTATTATTTATTATTTAATTTATTATTATTTAATTTATTTTTTATTATTATTTAATTTAATTTATTTATTAATTTATTTATTTATTATTATTTAATTTAATGTACTTATTATTATTTAACTTAATTTAATTTATTAATTTATTATCATTTAACAATTTAATTTATTTATTATTATTTAACTTAATGTAATGTATTTATTTATTATTATTTAACTTAATTTAATGTATTTATTATTATTTAACTTAATTTATATATTCATTATTATTTAATTTAATTTAAATTAGTTATTTATTGTTATTTAACTTTATTTAATTAATTTATTTATTATTATTTAACTTAATTTAATTAATTTATTTATTATTATTTAACTTAATTTAATTTATTTATTATTATTTAATTTATTTTAATTTATTTATTTATTATTATTTAACTTAATTTAATGTATTTATTATTATTTAATTTAATTTATTGCCAACTATTCCTCTGGCCTTCGTCTGATGAATAGCTGAAACCACACACCATGCCCAGAAACTTTGTTTTCGTCACCCTGGGTATGTCTCTGTTATTCGTGGCGATCCAGCAATGCATTTTGAAGGTGCTGGCAATAATCCTGTTGCCATAATTTAAATCAGTAGAGAGCATGAGTTATACAGCGGCGCATCTCCGATCTCACTCGTTGAATGTTGTATCACTTTCAGACATGATAGAAGAATCCTATCGCTCGGTGGTCCTGGATATGATCTTAAACTATATCCAGTTGTGAGGCTTCAGCTTGCAGGCTTTGGGGAGTGTGGAGCCACCCCTTAATTGCCATTGCTCTCAGGTCCACTCCAACCTGGAGTGGTAGTACCTATTAGGATCCCAACTATGGGTTAAATAAAAAAATCACTGGATTCGGCATTAAAGTAACCTGAAAAGGGTTGATATGCCGTAAATCCAAAACAACCAACTTTTTTTTTTTTTAGAGGGGGGGGGGGTTAGTCAATTTACAATTTGTGGTTCCAGTTCTCTTGGTTGCATTTTTTTGTTTCATTTTTGTTGCAGTTTCTATATGCTTGGTCACCCTTGTCACTTATTTGGGTTTCTGCACTCAAGGGTTTTCCCCAAGATTTCAGCATAGCCTTAAGTAACCTGAAAAGGGTTGATATGCCGTAAAACAAAAACAACCAACCAATCTATTGTTCTTTGGATTTGTACACAACTGGCCAACTAGTAGATGGTCTGCAACAAAGAAAGAAAACCGGTTCTTATCTAATGGAAATGGAATCATGTTGTCTTTTCTAGGGCGACAATTTTATCATTCCACTCTGTATTAGATTAAGGACTGTTTTTGGACCCAGATGTAGCAACGATACTCTGCGCGTGGGCAGATTGTGACTTGGTAAAAACAGGGGATACTCCTTACTGTCTAACTTATAGTTGTTCCTATTCACAATGCCTCCCCACGGGACGGAGTTAGACATCAGGGTCGGTTTTTAACGTGGAGAAAAGGAACAAAAATAAAAATTGTCTCAGTATTCGCTGGTCACATCGCAATTCAATGCCAGCAGGTTCTCCATTTTTTAATTTAAAAAAAAAAAATTTTTTTTAACAAAATTATTGGAAAAATAGAATTTTCTTGTAATGAAAAAAAATGCTGACCACATGAAAGACCATATATTTTATTTATGGTTTTATAGTTGCTTACTATTTTCGTTTTTCTTTTTTTTTTTATATTTTTTTGTTTTATGAATTTAGTTTGCATATCTATTAGCATTAGTCGAATTGTATTTACAAGTTAATAGTTATTGTGCTTCTTCTATCACCTTGCTTTATTCTGTTCTATGTTGTCGTAAGTTTTTTTTTTGACTTGTAACTAAGTTCGGCACATGTTCTTTCTTGAGTTGAAAGCCATGTTTAATTTCAGAAGTGTTTTTGAGTTAATATGTACAAGTCCTGGAAATTAAGAATTTTTAGTGGGTAACTGTTCTGTACAAGTCCTGGACATCAAAATTTTGCAGGCAAAGAGAAAATTATGTGCTGTTCAATATTTTCATGGAGCAATTCAAGTTCCTGATTTGTTGCTAGCAGAACGTGGCACCATTTGATTCATCAGTTTCTGTCGCTAGTAGAACCTTCCAATTTTCCGTGATTGTATCCTCTTTTTATATAAAAAATATTGCAAATAGTTTTTACTTAAAAACGTTGTTTGGTTTTTCTATTTTTCACAATTTTTTTTATTTTTTAAAAATCTTTTTCCCATTTTTAAAAATCTTTTTCCCATTTTTAAAAATCTTTTTCCCATTTTTAAAAATCTTTTTCCCATTTTTAAAAATCTTTTTCCCATTTTTAAAAATCTTTTTCCCATTTTTAAAAATCTTTTTCCCATTTTAAACAATCTTTTTTCCATTTTTTAAAATCCTTTTCTATTTTTCCAAATTTTTTTTCCATTTTTCAATTTTTTTCTCCATTTTTAAAAAAAATCTTTTTCAATTAAAAATTTTTTTTTCATTTTTGAAAATCTTTTTCAATTTAAACATTTTTTTTTTCATTTTAAAAACTTTTTTTCAATTTAAAAACTTTTTTTCCCATTTTTCAAAATCTTTTTCAATTAAAAATTTTTTTTTTTCCATTTTTCAAAATCTTTTTCCAGCAAATCCTTCTTGTTCACCACCTAACCCCAGCTCGACTCCCAATAGCCCAACTTTTTCAGTGGATAGTCCATTGTCATCGGGCCAAGAAATGGATACCTGTTTTGTAAGTTGCACTAAACATTCTTCATTCGTTCTATTTCCATTTTATAATTGAACTCAAATAGTGTGAAACAAATATGAGAAAATAAATTGGATGAAAATGATTCTGTGTAGTCAATTACAAGTTAGAAAAGCATTTCATCGAAGGCATGAAAATTGTTAAACAAAATGTGAGGAGCAATACAAACTGAAACAGAGAGAATATTCAGACCTGTAATAATAATAAAAAGGACAGTATAACTGGTTACGTTCAATAGTAGTCCTCGCCAGAGAAAGTCTTTGTTATTCTATTATTATTTAAAACATTCTGCATCCTGCTCTTTTGCGCGAGGACTAATAATTATAATAACATTTGAAAATCACATCTGCACCTATTTATATATGCACAATGGCATGGAAAATCATTTTCTAGCCTTTATTTTGTTCAATTAGGTACAGTTTTTTTTTTTTTTTCTCAAACTTGTCACTTTCAAGAATTTTACGGAGAATCCTAGGGATGTGAGTGATGGACATGGTGAGTAATCCCATCAGGATCTTTCAGTGATGGAGAAATGCATGTTGGTATATAAGATTCTGATCCGCATCTGGTATCAATTGAAATGAATGGCTCTCGTTTTCAGGAGGCCTCAAGTTTTGACAAGCTTCAGGGTTTGACAATTACTCTTGATCTTAAATGGAACACGTACATCAAATCTGTTGCCAGAGCCATTGGAAAAATGGTGGGATCTTTCTATCGATCTAGTAGATATCTCCCTGCTGATGCAATTCTCTATCTATATAAGAGCCAGGTACGTCCAAGGATGGAATACTGTTGCCACATCTGGGAAGGAGCTGCTAGAAAAGACTTGTCCTGCCTTGATAGAGTTCAAAATAGCTTCGTAGGAGATGTCCTTTTCTCTTCCCTGCAACCTCTATCTCACAGAAGAGATGTTGCGAGTTTGTCTCTGATGTATCGTTATTTTCATGGAAAGTGTTCGACTGAGCTTAAATCTATGGTCCCCCCTCGCCAAACTTTCACAAGAAACACCTGTCTAGCTGAAAACACTATCACTAATTCCCCCCACTCTTTATCTGTGCCTAAACCTAAACGTAGATTCCATGAACAAAGCTTCTTTCTTAGAACTGCACACCTGTGGTATTGTCTTCCGTTTTCCTGCTTTCCGGCTGACTACAATATGGTTGTGTTCAAGTCTAACGTAAACAAGTTCTTGATGAGCCGTTCCATATAAGTTATCAAATTTACCGAATTTTAATTACTAATGATTACTATATTTTCCAATTTCTACTGTACACTCTTTAACCCTTATCCTTGAGTGGCCTCTTGGTCTTGATAATGTGGTGATGCCTGTGTAAAAAAAAAAAGAAAAGAGGCTTAAATGGACAAATGCTGTTTAAACTGTTTTTTTTTTCCATAATACTAAAATATTATTTATAGTACATGAAAACGGTGCCTAATTTAGAAAAATAAAGGTTATCAGGATATTTTCTTACACTGAAACACGGAAATTCATACTTGATAAAATTCAGCCATAAGTTAGACTCTTTTGGAGGTTAGAAATTATATCTTCGGTGCGGCTGACACTAAAAAAGAATTTTATGCATCCATTGGCTGACGGCATGGAAAATCCATTTCTGTTTTTTTTTTTTTTTTGTTTTTTTTTTTTTGTTGAAATAGTTTTTTATTTTTTGGGGAATCTTAGTGATACGAGTGATGAGGGGAACGATAGATTGGAGCTCAGATGAGCACTTGCCATGAAAATAACATTTTCACCTACTTGTCGATAGCTCCTGTGGCAGCAGTATGTCATCCTTGGATGTACCTGGTTCTTATATAGGTAGAGAATTGCATCAACAGTGAGTGGAATATAAAAAAAGGGAGGATGACACTTAAAAGGACAAATGTTGTTTAAACTGACAATTCCGTTTTTTCACTCATAAAAGAAGCCTTTATTTACTTTATGGGGTAGCATGCTCTTGTTCTGTCAGCCATGAGTGGATAGAGGTCCTAAGTAATTCACAACTGTATTTTTCCATCACCCACACTGAGGATGTAATCTTCAACCTTCGGGAGAATATCACTTTTACAATTCATTTTTTTCCAAGTATTCTAACCACTGCACCATGGGTTCCAGAGTTCAACAAGATACACCTGAAGAAGGTCGGAGGTTAAATCGAGCGAAACATTGTGAAAATCTGGCATCAATTGAAATGAATGGCTCTCGTCTTCAGGAGGCCTCAAGTTTTGACAAGCTTCTTGGCTTGACCATTACTCCTGATCTTAAATGAAGAGATGTTGCGAGCTTGTCTCTGATGTATCGTTATTTTCATGGAAAGTGTTCGACTGAGCTTCAATCTATGGTCCCCCCTCGCCAAACTTTCACAAGAAACACTCGTCTAGCTGTAAACACTATCAATAATTCCCCCCACTTTTTATCTGTGCCTAAACCAAAACGTAGATTCCATGAACAAAGCTTCTTTCTTAGAACTGCACGCTTGTGGAATTGTCTTCCGTTTTCCTGCTTTCCGGCTGACTACAATATGGTTGTCTTTAAGTCTAATGTAAATAAGTTCTTGATGAGCCGTTCCATATAAGCTATCAAATTTACCAAATTTTCATTACTAATGATTACTATATTGTCCAATGTCTACTGTACACTCTTTAACCCTTATCCTTGAGTGGCCTCTTGGCCTTGATAATGTCGTGATGCCTATGTAAAAAAAAAAAAAAATGACACTCTAGATGGTCCACAATTATGTTCTGAGATTTTGTGTTCGACACATTTCAGGTGAAAACCTTATGTACTTGCATGGTATGTCAAAATTAGTATAAATTCTAAAATTAATTGATAGGTTTTTGCTGTATGATCATTGCTTTTATTGATTAATATATTTTCTCCCAATTAAATTTTTCCCCTTTGAATTCTTCTTCTTACAGCCTTCATTGCAACAGAAAGAGTCGGGTCCGAAAAGCAAAACAGGTCGAGTACATGGCAAAGAGCACAGGCGAGCATCTCACATTTCTGCAGAACAAAAACGGAGATGTACTATTAAGGTACGTTTTATTATATACTGGCGGGGTACCCGGCATTGCCTGGGTGTGGACAAGTGGTGTGTGTAGGGGGGGGGGTCAAATGGAGAGGTGCTAAAAAGATTGTGTTGCGGGCCAGGATATAAATATCCTAACTCACTACAAAAGAAAATAATGAAACGAATGGAAAGAAGGAAACAAAACTCAATTGCTGGATAAAATAAACATGTTGTTTATTTTCTGTTGAAAAATGAATGTTTTAGGTGTAACTTGTGTTCATGTCCGCGTGTGCAAAGAGGAGTGAGTAATGTAGTGGAAAGAGAAATGGCAGTCCAGCGTGTAGAAAAGAAAAAGATAGAGGGTTGACATCAGTAAAAAAAGCTGCGCTCACATGTTGGTATTTGTCCACGTGCACGCAAACTTGTCTGGTTGATGGACCAAAGCAAAAAGGGAAAAAAGAGTGAGAAATTCAATCCAGTTCATGGAGAGAGAAAGCGTATAAAGTGTACGTGCAGTCTGTTAGCTCTTGCCCCACATACAGTAGCAGGGGACGTGACGTGCGCGGGCGGCGCGCGGTTAGTCTGTCAACCGTTCAGGTCAGAAGCTGGTTCGAAAACAGCTCAGGTCTTTTGCTTTTATAGTTGTTTCCGGTGGTCTTTTGCGCATGTGTGGATTTCCCTCAAAGGAGAAGTGACGTTGCCCATGTGTGCGTACGAGTGCACGTGTGTGTGTGTGTGTATGCACGTGAATGTGAGTGTATGTACACAAACGTGAATATATCTATGTGTGCGCATATGTGTATGACAAGAAAAATGGCTTGAGATGTGAACACGTGTTTTTGTGCGAGGCTAGAAAGGCTCGCCCAAATGTGATAGTAGCAGCATCTATATCAATAGTCCTATAAATTCGTTTTTCTTGTGTGTGTATTGATATTCTTATTAAAAACTTTAAAAAATCAAGAACAACAGAAAAAAGGCAACCCTCTTTCCAACCTATTTAAAAAGAAAATACAATTTTCTTATATATGGGTTGTGGAAATGGATTCACTAGCAAAAGATCTAGCTAATTTGCATATTCTTTGAACCATTCATTTTAATTAATCCCCTATTAGTTTTTTTTTTTTCGGTTTCCTTATGGGATGATCATCTTTAGTTAACTATTACGTGTAATTTTATTCATGCAGATATTCTACATGATTTATACTTGCGTAAATTGTTTCCATATATATTTATGTATAAGTATGTATTTTTGTTTAATCTGTATATCTATAAAAGTGAACGTATCTGTGTGTACATTTCCCTACACAATAACTCTCAATTTTAAGTCTACAGACTCGAAATTTAATATACAGGGTACTGAGATTTGGGAAAATCTTTGATTGGTTTTCGGACAGAAATTTGGCTGTTAAGGGGTCAAAGTTCAACAATTTGACTTTTGACAACTCTACCAAACTGCTCCAACAATTTTGGGTCTAAACACTTGAAATTTTAGATATAGGTTCCTTGGACATGAATCTAACTTAATAACTTGATTTGAGCCTAAAACAAAAAATGTTAAGGGGTCTAATAGGAGTCAAAATGAAAAAATTGATTGCTTTTTTTTTTTTTTTATTTTGCTCAACATACACCTCCAAACACCCAGGCAATGCCAGGCGTAAATGCTAGTATATCTATGAAAGTGAAATTGTGTCATTTCCCTACCAAATTACTCTGTCAAATTATTTTTCTTAAGAGAAAGAATTAGTGTTATCTGGAGATATCGCTCAGTTGTAGAGCATTCGACTACAGATCCTGTGCTTCCTTGTACCTCAACCTTTTATTTTATTTTTTTGTTATTAATGAGTTCAATCTATATATCTACAAAACTGAAATTGTTTGTGTGTGCGTGTCTGTATGTGTACATTTCTCTACCAAACTACTCTGTCAATTTTCAGTCTACAAACTCGAGATTTGACATAAGGGGTATTGAGATTTTTTTAATTTTTAATCAGTTTTCAGACAGACATTTGGCTGTTAAGGGGTCAAATTTCAACGAGTTGACCTTTGTAAACTCTACTAAACTCTATCAATTTTGGGTCAAACACTTGAAATTTTAGATGCAGGCTTCTTGGATATGGATCAAACTTTTTAACTTGATTTGAGCCCAACATAATAAATGTTAAGGGGTCAAAATTGGAGTCAAAGTTAAAAAAAATTTACCTTTCAGCCAATTTTTGGTCTAAACATTTGAAATTTTACATAAAGTGTATTCAGACATAGGGCAAGCTTTTTAATTGGTTTTTGGCCAGAAATTTGACTAACAAAGGTAAAAATTCAATAAAAATTTGGCTGCCAAGGGGTCAAAATTTAAAAGATTTGACCTTTGTGATCTCTAGCAAATTATTCAACAAATTTTGGGTCTAAACATTTGAAATTTTACATAAAGGATATTCAGACATGCAGCAAGCTTTTTAATCAGATTTTGGGTAAAAAATTGGTGTACAAGAGGTCAAAGTTGAATGAGTTGACCTTTGCAGACTCTACCAAACGCTTCTGCTAATTTTGGGTCTAAACACTTGAAATTTTAGATGTAGGTTACTTGGACATGAGTAAAACTTCTTTATATATATATATATATATATATATATATATATATATATATATATATATATATATATATAGTAATGTGATTGATAATTTAAAATTCAAATTAGAATTAAAAATTAAAAATCTGTTTCATAAGAAGGAACAACAACAAAGTCAATAATTTGTACGATCATTTTATTGTGATAGACATTAAGCCACAGACAATAATTTTGACATATAGTTTTTTTTAAACAAATTCTCTGCATCAGCAAAAGTATTGGGTGGGTTTTTTTTTTTATATGTAAAAGACACCATAAATAAACCTATCAATTTTTAAGTAAGGCAGATGTATCTGGAAAAAATTAGAATAAAAAAGAAAATATTTACTTGATAAGAAAAGTAATATTGGTTGAGAATAAAAAATAGAATAAAATTATAAATCTGAATTTGGTTTAAATATAAGGTTATATAAGGCTATAATATGTTTTTAATAAAAGTTAGGAAATATATATATATATATACATACATACCTTTTAATTGTTCGCCTTTTGAAAACCGTAATTATCGTCAAAGCATTCATTTGGATGTTGATTGTAGCTTATAAATGTACGAAATGTTGAATTTTCAAAAAGAACGCCAATGGAACATTTTTTGTTAGCGGTTAGAATATTTTAGTAACGCCTAATTTAAAATTAAGCAAATATTTAAAAAAAAAAAAAGGGGGAGATAATCTTATTTTTCTAATTAAATAATCAAAGGGAGATAATTAGTGTTTATTCTATTTAGATTATAATATATTATTTAATACTTCATTTATTTATCTATTGAAATTAATAAATATAGTATAGGTTAAGTTTAATATATATTTAAATAATATACAATAATGGTAAATATATTAGATAAACTAATATAAAGAATATTGATGATCAAAATTTTATTAATAAGGGTATCAAGTTAAACTTGCATTTCAAGATTGAATATTAATAAGTAACATTTTTAATGACTTATGGTGGTTTATATTTGTTAAATTTAAACCAACGTTTATGACTGCATGAGGGTATAAATTCCTCTCTTGAATTTAGGAGGGTGGTTCTATTTTTGATATCGCCATATTTAAAAATCTTTAGGGTCTCCTGTGTACAAAGTGCACAGAATCTATCTCCTCGTGTATATCCTTTATATGATCCTATTATTTGCCATTTAAAATTAAAGGAAATATTTTTATCTTTGAGTCGCCAAATAATATGTTTGGATAGAGTGGTTTGGTTCAACAGGGAGTGGTTTTTAAAAGAATGATTATGGGTTGAAATTCTATGTTTTATAAGTCCAGATGTGGAACCAAAGTAGATTGCATCTTGTTTAATGTATTTATTATTAGGGATGGCATTGGTATGTGAGGGGTTGGTCTGTATTTGATTGGTAGATTGGTTAAAGTTGGTGTAGTTATTTAATCGGGTGGTCAAGTTATGGTTGCTGTTAACCTCATTTAAATTTGGGGTTTGTGATACTGTGCAGCTATAAACTACATTTTTTATTTTGCATGAACCTTATAGGGGGGCATCTATTTTTTCTTCTACAGTTACAGCCTGCTATATTTTCTGTATTTGTATGTTGTATATTATTAATTTTTTTATTGTTAGAACTAATTATTTTTTGATGAAGTTGTGGCATAGTTGAGTAAGACACTTTGATTGTGTTCTTATTAAAGATCTTACTGTATCTATGAGGGGCTTTAAAGTTTTTTTCTAATATTTTAAAACACTCTCTGGCTATGTTTGTCTCAAGATTTTTGGAATATGGAGGGTTGAACCATAGGGTCTCTCTATGTCTGTTTTTACTCTTACAGACTTTGGTTTGTTGATTATTTGTGTTTGTATCTAATAATTGCGGTTTCATTTTGATTTGTCTTGCTTTTTGGTCATTTTTTGTAACTTGCATACGGGATGACATGGCCATATTATAGGTTATTATATTCTTAGTATGTTTATTTTCAATGCAGTTTTTGTTTCTATCATTTTTATTTAGGAATTTGATTTGTTTTTTTTTTTTTTTTTAAATTCAATTTTCACCCCAAACAAGGCACAGTGACACTTTGAAGCAGGAGGCTACTATCAGGGACTTAATTAGCAGGGTCATTATGAAGGGAGATTAGTAGAAAGATGTTTGTTCACATTACACTTGAACTTCTGCATATCAGTACAGTTGGGAAAGCAGAATCCCGGAAGGGAGTTCCAAAGACCCGCAGTTCTGGGGAATAAACTATTGGAGTAAAAGGCTTTCTTGCACCTAGGGATCTCTACTGTAAAGGGATGAGACTTAGTAGCTTGTCGGGTTTGTCGGGGGTAGTTACGTCGGAGAGGTACAAGTGTTTGCAGTTCGTCAGAGCATTCACCATTAAAGTATTTGTAGAACAGGCAGAGGGATGCAACATCTCGTCGATGGGACAGAGGCTGAAGCCTAGATGACAGTTCAGGACCTATCAGGTTGGCGACTCTCTTTTGAACCCTGTCCAGGAGTGAGAGACAAGCAGCAGATGCACCAGCCCAGATGTGACAACAGTACTCCATACATGGGCGAATGGTGGCCTTATAGAGGTACAGGATACTGTCAGGCGTAAGTACTTTTCTAGCACGGTAGAGGGAGCCAACCTTCCTTGCAGCAGCCTTGGCAATGCTCTCAATGTATCTATTCCAGTTCATATTCATTGTGATTTGTATCCTGAGTTTTTAAGGGCTTCATTGTAATATTTTTCATTTTTGTTGAATATAGATTTGTTAGCCTAGAAATTCTTAAAGAGACATTGGGGACTATTGATTTCAATATTGATCTAGGGTGGTTTGATTCGTTATGGACATATAGTACAGATTGGTTAGGTTTATGATAGAGTTCAAAGGTAGAGTTTTATATATATATATATATATATATATATATATATATATATATATACACATGTATATATTCATTCGAGAATTGTCTCTAATAAAAAAATACGAAATTGGAATGAATTAAAATATATTTATAACCGGCAAGGTCCCCCCCCAGTTAGAAATAACACTACTTGATCAGTTAATGTGTTTTTTGGAATATGATATCTTCGTTCTATGACTGATACATACATCATAAATATTTTTCTGTAGTTTTGCTTTGTAATTAGGTTGCCATCTTAATAAGAACCATATTTTTATTCAATAAATGTAATTTTGATTACATATTTTTTTTTTTTTATAAATTTTGGCAAATTGTAATGGCAGATCAGATAAACTGCAGTAGATAAATTTGCTGGACGGCAGTTTAGTTGACTGTACCGAAATTTTAACTTTTAAAGATCAAAAAAAAAAAAAATTTTTTTTTAATTTATAATTTAACTAGCAGGGGTGCTCGGGTGTTTGGAGGTGTATGCTGTGCAAAAAAAGCAAAAAAAAAAACAAAAAAAAATGGTTAATTTTTTAAAACTTTGACCCCTATTATGACCCCTTAAAATTTATTGTTTCGGGCTCAAATCACTTTATTAAGTTAGATCCATGTTCAAGGAACCTAAATCTAAAATTTCAAGTGTCTAGACCCAAAATTGTCGGAGGAGTTTGGTAGAGTTCTTAAAGGTCAAATCGTTGAAATTTGACCCCTTAACAGCCAAATTTATGGCTGACACCCGTCACATCGATTTTCCCAAATCTCAGTACCCGGTATTTCAAATTTTGAGTCTATAGACTAAAAATTGACAGAGTTATTGCGCAGGGAAATGTACACAGACAGACACGTTCAATTTTATAGATATATAGATTTGCTTACACAGTTGTGATATCTTTATTTATTTTTTTATTTTGTATACCAATAATTTCCACTTTAGAAGGTGTGCTATGACTTTATACTCTACTCTCACTGGGTCTCCTCCTCCCTCGACATGAATCCGCTGGATTATGTCATTTGGTATTACTTCTAAAACATCACCAACCTGACCTCCCACACCACCAAAGCAAGCCTAATCACCGCCATCCACCGAGTATTTGCTGAGTTCCCACCAGCACTTGTGGAAAAGGCATACTCCCTGTTCCGGACCCGTATCCAGGCGGTGATTGAGGCTGAAGGCGGCTACATTGAATAGATATCAGCTCTATTAGATAGTTAAGTTATTATTTTTATTTATATGGATTATTATTTTATTTATATAGATATTTATTTTATTTATAAAGTACGTAGACCCAAAATTGTCGGAGGAGTTTGGTAGAGTTCTCAAAGGTCAAATCGTTGAACTTTGACCCCTAAATCGCCAAATTTCTGGCCGAAAACCGATCACATCGGTTTTCCCAATTCTCAGTACCCTGTATATCAAATTTCGAGTCTGTAGACTAAAAATTGACAAAGTTATTGCATAGGGAAATGTACACGCAGACACATTCACTTTTATAGATATATAGATTATTTTTATTTATATAGATTATTATTTTTATTTATATAGATTATTATTTTTATTTATATGGATCATTGTTTTTATTTATATAGATTATTATTTTTATTTATATAGATTATTATTTTTATTTATATAGATTATTATTTTTATTTATATAGATTATTATTTTTATTTATATGGATTATTATTTTTATTTATATGGATCATTGTTTTCATTTATATAGATTGTTTTTATTTATATAGATTGTTTTATTTTTTATTTTGTATATAAATAATTTCCAGTTTTTTTTTAGTTTTTTTTAGCAATAATTGTTGCCAAAATATTTTATGAAAAAAAAAATTTTTTTTTTTCTCTAGAGCGGTTTTGACGTCCTCCACGGTCTGATTCCATCTCTCAACCAAACACCCTGTGGAAAAGTTAGCAAAGCTGCTATGTTACAGAAAGGTCAGTTGATTTTTTTTTTTTTTTTTTTTTTTTTTTTTTTGATTGTTTTTTTGTTTTAATGTGTGCGTCACTGAATCGCGGCCGCATAAATGTCTTTGACCCGGGCGATCGTAATAAATTGACATCCGTTCATGTCACCACATAAGTCTGTCTTTCGATTCTTACCTTATGTGGCATGCCTTAAATTTAACAAGAAACTTTGATTAAACGTACTCAAAATTTTTATGAACAACTTTATCGTTGTCTTATTAATTTTATTTATTGCGGACTGTTATCCTCATCTTTGTTGTTTGACGACGTTTCGGCCAACTATTCCTCTGGACTTCATCAGGAATAGGAATTCTGAATCTCCTGACTGTAAAATACGCTTAAATGTATTTTAATTCATACAGATTTTGTATTTATTATTATATTGTACCTAATATATAGTCAAGTTTCCTACCATTAGAACTGATCTGAAATGGAACACGTATATAAAGTCTGTTGCCCGGGCCACTGGGAAAATGGTGAGATCCTTCTACCGCTCCAGAAGATATCTTGCTACTGATGCAATTCTTTATCTCTATAAAAGCTAAGTACGTCCAAAGATGGAGTACTGCTGCCACATTTGTGCTGGAGCTTCAAAAAACAGCCTATCCTGCCTTGACAGAGTACAAATTAGATTTTGTGGCTTAGTGGGGGATGCTCTCTTCTCTTCCCTGCAACCTCTCTCCCACAGAAGACATGTTGCGAGTCTGTCTTTGTTTTATCGTTATTTCCATGGCGAGTGCTCGTCCGAGCTCCAATCTCTGGTCCCCCCTCCTCACCAGTCCTTCATGATAAACACCCGTCTAGCTAAAACCACTGTCAGTAATTTCCCCCACTCTTTATCTGTGCCTAAATCAAAACGTGGATTCCATGAACATAGCTTCTTTTCTGAGAAGTGCACGTGTTAAGGAATAGAGAGAGGGAGAGAGAAAGAGAGCGAGAGAGAGAGGGGGGGGAAGATGGATAAAGAGAGAGAGAGAGAGAGGGGGGAAGATGGATAAAGAGAGAGAGAGAGAGAGGGGAAGAGGTGAGTTATAGTGTAGACGTTGGCCAGAAGTAAAAGATCAGCTGATTTGATTGCGTGGGAGTCATGTGATCAGGTTAGCTGAATTGTTGAGATTTGATTTGGACACAGAAGACAACGGACGGCTTCCCGTTGTCTCCTCCCCTTCACGGGGGGGGGGGACGAACGCTGACGTGTGTAGAAGAAGAACCCACACAGGCCGATTTCACTTCCACCTTCTGCAGGACATCTGGAGAAAGTGAAATAAAAACTATAGAACTAATTCCTTGTCTTGGAGTGATTGAATCTTCATCCAAAAACAGGTATCAAGTCTCCCTCCAGGATGAGAAATTTCCAGATGGTCCAACATCGAAGAAGCAGAGGTAGGTTCTGAAAATACATGTCACTCACACACGATTCCCTTTATGATAATCAAACACACAACCCTTTATTATAGATACAATGTAACACACGCCTGTGGAATTCTCTTCCGTTTGCCTGTTTCCCACCTGACTACAACTTGGACGTCTTCAAGTCCAATATAAACAAATTCCTGATTAATCACCCCCTTAAGTAAGACACTATCAAATCTCCAATACCAACTATTACTACGATATTATCCCATTGATTATTGTACACAAAATAACCCTTATCCCCGAGTGGCTTACGGGCCTTGATAAGTAGTGATCCCCATATAAAAGAAAAAAATGAACATTTTGCTTTTCAATTTGCTGAAATTTTTATCTGCATTTGTCATCCATCCAAACAAAGATTTTATTTGGTGTTAATTTCATTGTCATGTGACCAGTAGCTTGAAAGTTTATTGGTTAAATACAGGGTGGAACGATAAAATTGTCGCCCTAGAAAAGACAACATGATTCCATTTCAGTTTGATGAAAACCAGTTTTCGTTTTTTGTTGCAGGCCATCTACTAGTTGGCCAGTTATGTACAAATCCTAGATTGATGGTCCTGGGTGTAAACTTAAAACTATATCCGATGGTGAGACCCGAGCTTGCGGGCTTTGGAGAGTGTGGAGCCACCCTTTAATTGCCATTGCTCCCAGGTCCACTCTGACCCGAAGTGGTAGTACCTGTTAGGGTCCCAACTATGGGTTAAATAAAAACCGACTTGAAAACAACAAATATATTCTATTAAAAATTTTTTTCTTCAAAATTACTGGATTCGGCATTAAATAACCTGAAAAGGGTTGATATGCCGTAAAACAAAAACAACCAAACCTAGATTGATAGGACCCTTCTATTATGTCTGAAAGTGATACAATGTTCAATGAGCAAGATCGGAGATGCGCCACTGTACAACTCATGCTCTTTACTGATCCAAGTTATGGCAACAGGACCATTGCCAGCACCCTCAAAATACAATTCCGGACAGTTCAACGCTTGAGGGCACAACTCAACGAAGTTTCTGGCTATGGTCTTTGGTGTGGTTTCAAACGATGGCCACATCATGCCACCTCACATCTTTGAAGTCGGCTTGAAAGTCAACACCAAAGTGTACCTGGATGTGCTGAAGAGTGTGGTGATCCCCTGACGTAATCAGGTGGCCGCTGGCAGACCCTGAATGTGGCAGCAAGACTTTATACCCTTCTCTCACTAGGCCCCCTCCTCCCTCGACCCGAACCCGCTGGACTATGTCGTTTGGTCATACTTTGAGGAGATCAAAAACATCACCAACATGACCTGCCACAACACCCAAAGCCAGCCTAATAACCGCCATCCACCGAGTATTTTTCAAGCTCCCACCGGCACTTGTGGAAAAGGCATACTCCCAGTTTTGGACCTTTATCCAGGCGGTGATTGAGGCTGAAGGCGGCTACATTGAATAGATGTTAGCTCTATTAGATACTCAAGTTATTATTTTTATTTAAATGGATTATTATTTTATTTATGTAGATATTTATTTTATTTGTATAGATTATTTATATAGTTTATTCTATTTATATAGACTATTGCTTTTATTAATATAGATTATTATTTTTATTTATATGGCCTATTATTTTTATTTATATAGGTATTTATTTTATTTATATAGATTATTAATTTTATTTATATAGATTATTAATTTTATTAATATAGATTATTAATTTTATTAATATAGATTATTATTTTTATTTATATAGATATTTTTATTTATATAGATATTTATTTTATTTATATAGATATTTATGTTATTTATATAGAGTATCATTTTTATTAATATAGATTATCATTTTTATTAATATAGATTATCATTTTTATTAATATAGATTATCATTTTTATTAATATAGATTATCATTTTTATTAATATAGATTATCATTTTTATTAATATAGATTATCATTTTTATTAATATAGATTATCATTTTTATTAATATAGATTATCATTTTTATTAATATAGATTATCATTTTTATTAATATAGATTATCATTTTTATTTATATGGATTATTATTTTATGTATATAGATATTTTATTTATATAGATTATTATTTTTATTAATATAAATTAAGCTATAATGTATTTATTAAGCAAATAACACTTTTTTTTCTTTTTCAGCTGCTGAATTTTGTAAAAAGATGAAAGCCGAGCGACTTAAAATGCAGAGCGAATCGGAAGTGTTAAAACTAGAAATCGACAGTCTCAACGCTGATATAACGTAAGTTTTGCATATTATTTATGTTAATGCGACATAGATGACGTTTTCCCTACAATCCATTCACTTTTCCAATAGGAACCACTGATCATTTTTTTTTTTTTTTGGACATAGCAGTCTTTGTTGCAGCCATTTTTTCCTCCTAAAAAAAAAACTTTTGTTATTAATGATTAAGCAATTTCAATATTTTTTCCAATTCTGATGCAATTAACAATTCTGTTCTAAACTAATGCCTCCAATATGATAACCGATTCTGTCCCAAATTCCAGAGTCAGATACGATTACCAATTCTGTCCGAAATTCCAGGGTCAGATACGATTACAGATTCTGATTTAAATTCCAGTGTCAGCCACGATTACCGATTCTGTCCGAAATTCCAGGGTCAGATACGATTACAGATTCTAATTTAAATTCCAGTCTCAGCCATGATTACCGATTCTGTCCCAAATTCCAGAGTCAGATACGATTACAGATTCTGATTTAAATTCCAATGTCAACCATGATTACCGATTCTGCCCCAAATTCTAGGGTCAGACTGTTACAAGGGAGCATTTCTATGAAATAATAATAAAAAAAATCAATAAAACAGTTTAAAATGTGTGCTAAAGTATTCTAGGCAGTCCTAATAATCAAATCCCAAAAGTTTTTAATTCACGAAATAGTCTAAAAGCCAGAGTATAATTATAGAAATTTTAGAAGGATCTAGAAGTTTTAGAATGATCTAGAAGGTCCCAAAGAGTTCTGCAATAACCTAGAATGGGTTATGGTGCCATATAAATAAATGCAGAAAGGGAAGCAGATCAGTTATCAGCAACGTCTCTTTGATGAGAAAGGGGGAACCATAGATTGAAGCTCAGTCGAGCACTTGATATGAAAATAATGATGAAGCAGAGATAAACTCGCAACATCTCTTCTGTGAGATAGAGGTTGCAGGGAAGAGAAAAGGACATCCCTTACGAAGCTACAAAGTTTATTTTGAACTCTATCAAGGCAGCTCCTGCCCAGATGTGGCAACAGTACTCTTATAGAGATAGAGAATTGCATCAGCAGTGAGATATCTACTGGATCGATAGAAAGATCCCACCATTTTTCCAGCGGCCTTGGCAATGGATTTAATGTATGTATTCCATTCCAGATCAAGAGTAAAGGTCAAGCCCAGAAGCTTGTCAAAACATGAGGCCTCCCCAAGATGCCAAATGTGGATCAGAGCGTTGATGATGTAAAGATAAAAGCTTGGTTTTAGATGCATTAAAAGTAACAAGCCACCTCTTTCCCCATTGTACCACTTGCTCAAGATCAGAGGAGAAAGAATCTGAGAGAACTTGGTCATTTATAGTCTTAGAAATGCTACCATAGATGGTAGTGTCATCAGCATAAATGTCTACGAATGATGTTAGGATGTGATTTGGAAGATCATTGATGAAGATCAGAAAAAGTGTTGGGCCCAGGATGAACCCCTGAGGGACTCCAGCATTAATACTGCGAGCTTCTGATTTTTGACCATCAACCACTACTCTTATGAACCTATCAGAGAGAAATGATTTAATAATTGAGAAGACATTTCCAGCTATACCGTAGCTGGAGATCTTGTGAAGTAAACCTTTATGCCATACTCTATCAAAGGCCTTTGATATGTCAAGAGCAATTGCCCTAAAAAGATAGTCTCTGTCTAGAGATTTTTTACAGTACGATTGACTAAAATTATTTTTATGCACTAAATAAATCTTTTCTGTATTTTTTACAGTACGATTGACTTAAATTATTTTTTATGCATTAAATAAATCTTTTCTGTATTTTTTACAGAGAGTTTTGATCCCCCCCCACACACACTCCACCACACCCGGGCAACCCCGGGTACCCTCGCTAGTCTATATATATAAAAGACAAAATGTGTGTGCACATTTTATGTATGTTTTGCAAAGGCTTTTTTTGCCGCGATTTTCGAGGGGCTTACTATGTCTTAAAACTTTTTATATACCGTCTAAATGATAATATCTACGATTTGCGAACGCGCGTCACATCTAGATTTATTTACATCGACTTTTATAAAAATCGCGCTATTTTGCTGTGTCGCCTGTTTGTTTGGCTTTTTAGTATAAATAAAGCGAAACTAAAGTGAAACTAATTGAAACGTTGCGTGTTCTCGGCTTTCACGGCGGAACGTCCAGAAAACAATCAGCTTTTGATCAATGCAGAGTTTCTCCTTATATCAGACAATTGCTATTCGATTTGGACAATGAGGAGCTGCTTTCCCCCCTTCCCACCATCATCTGGGGGAAGGGAAAACTAAAAATTGTGCCACGTCATCGTAACGATCCCGCGATGACCTCATTTAGCGTCTTCCTGTCAATCAAACCTCTTTCACTCGCTTTATGAGCCTTAATTTAACACGCTAATCAATTACTCTCACTCGTGAAGTTGGCTTTTGTTTCCACCTCCGCATCAAGCCTTCCGGGTTCAATCCCGCCTCCCGACCAAAACTATTTTTTTTTTTCTTTTACACCTTTAAACACCCGGGTAACTTTTTTTTATTACTTTGCTTATTCTTTAGTTTACCCCCCCCCTCCTTATATCGGACGATTGCTATTCAATTTGGACAATCCCTTTTAAATGCGGAGCTGCCTCCCCCCAACTATCATTTTGGGGAAGCGAAAACTGCCCCGCATTGAAATAAAGTAAACAAACCCCAAAAAGCTGCCTCGCAGTAAATAAAATACTGCCACGTCATCGTAACGTTAAAAACATTAAGAAGACATCGTCATCCACATGGATAGACTACCATAACTAACTAACTAGTACCTTTAACACACGTATGAGTGTCACAATTACCAGATTATAAATTATTTGATCAGGAGATCCTGTTTATTAAGATAGGAGGATAGAAGCTAATAACAAATGGTGGGATCCTTCTATCACTCCAGAAGATATCTCACTGCTGATGCAATTCTCTATCTATATAAGAGCGAGGTACGTCCAAAGATGGAGTGCTGTTGCCACATCTGGGCAGGAGCTTATCCTAGCATTACAAATTGATATTTTTCTTTTTAGTTAATTGTTATTTTATCAACTTGCATGAAAAGAGCTATGTAAAAGATGCTTAAAACCGTTTGAATTATGCAAATACCATCAGTAGTTAAAAAGTTATGAGAATTTTCAGTGCCAAAATTTAGACTTTTCCGTGGACATTTTTCTTTAGAAAAAGTGGGCTGAATTACGGACCTCAACATTTCAAGAAATTCGGTAATTTCGCCACCATTTATTTATTTTTCAAGGTATTTTCATGAAACTTGGCAGTCTTATGTAAAATTGTGTGCTTTTTCTGATTATGCAGTCAAATTTACCATAAGCCATGAATTATAAATTCAGATGTACAAATTTCAATTTTTTTTTAAACTGACACATGGTATCATACAGTGGGTGTCTATTCATGAACAAAACTAAGTATTATAGTAGTATTTAAATATAGCTTTATTGAGAATAGGCATTTTTCTGCCTCCTCACCAAAGGAAAGCTTAATCTTGGGTTTAGCCATTGAATGCCTAAAGAGCATTTATGGCCGGTATTTAGTACTTCCCTCAAAGAAAAAAAAATTGAGTAGATATGAATTAATCTCAGAAATAAATCAAAGAAAAAAATTTAATATAGATTTTGGATTTCTGTAAAAGATGGAAATTCCCATAGTCGACCAGAATTTATGCATTTTGGGACCAATTTTCAATTTTGTAAATCCTCTCTATCTGGCCCAAAATATACCCCTATTTTCTGAGATGCAACCATAAATCGTACTCTACATGGATCCTTGATGTAGCTTTCACAGTACCAGGATACCATAAATCCTGATAAGCAACAACTACATATTCACCAGTTGATGGTAATTTTTATCATTTTTATTGTTGTTTTACTGAAAATTCAACATATAAACAAAGAAATAAAACGGTTATTTTTTACCTTATTTTCACACCTTAACATTTAAAATGATTACTTCTATAGGTTTTAAGGTATGCTGAAAACGAATATCGCATTTAAATTTTCCACAAATAAGTAGTTTTCCAGATATTAAGCAATGTTATTTCTTATGTTACCGCTGGTGGCCATCTTGATACGCACAAGTGCGCAAATGCAACCCCGAGAAACTATGCACAAACGCGCATACCTAGATGGCCACCAGCAATAACATAAGAAATGACATTGCTTAATATCCGGAAAGCTACTTATTTGTGGAAAATTTAAATGCGATATTCGTTTTCAGGATACTTGAAAACCTTTAAAGATAGTCATTTTAAAGAAAAATGACTAAGGTGGAAACAAGGTAAAAATTTACAAAATGCATCACAATGAAATTCTTTATCGAACTGCCTAATTATTATTATTATTATTATTATTATTATTATTATTATTATTATTATTATTATTATTATCAGTTAAAAAAAAACAGGTTTGTTTTACAGATTGACAATGAATTAAAAATAAATTCAAGTTTCACAATATCTTTTTTATTTAATTGTTAGGTAAAAGTACAGAATAGTTAACAAAAAATACCCTTCCTTCCCCATGTTAAGAATAAGTTTCTAAATAATGTTATTTTTTCAGCATGGTAACATAAGTGCACAAGTACCTTTTATTTGTTATGTATTTGTTTTTTGTTTGTTTGTTTTTTTACCACTAAAAAACACAATTCTAAACGCATTTACTTAATCCATTTTGTTGTTTTTAACGCTTTTAGTGCACGTGTACTAAAAGCGTTAAAAACAAAATAGTATTGTTTGGAAATCAAATTTGAAAAACTTGAAAATATTTTTTTTAAATTGACAAACTCAGAATAAAAAATGACTAGTCTAGTAAGACAAAAGCAGAAACACAGTTTTCTATTTTTAAGAGAATGCTTTAGTCAGCTCAGCAGCGCATGATGCGCTTAGCGACCGTTTTTCCGTAAGCGGATTTGATTTCTATAAAAGACTAGCAGGGCTACCCGGCGTTGCTCGGGACCGTATAAACAATGAAAAAACAAAAGCAGATATTGAACATATGTTTTATTCTTAGGGGAGAGGAATCTTTCATCTCAGGTTTTAGCGTTACAAACAAACATTTGTCTTCTTTTATATATATATAGATAATGACAGGTTTTTTGGGGACCCCCCTCGAAGATAACTGATCAGTTGACCAACTTCTAGTGGTCCGTTTGATGTGAAATTTCGATATTTGTCATCCGGGTGATGGGGCTTCGATATGATACCAAATTTGTCAAGTTTGGTTCCGTCTTTCAAAAGTTTTAGCGTTACAAACAAACATACATACACACAGACGTTTGGCTTTTATATATATAGATAACATTTGAAATAAAATTCCACGCAATTAATAATTATCAAATATTTACATAGTATCCATGAAACTAATTCTGAAACTATTATTCATATGAAAATGGATGATATATGTAGATTTATCTTGTCAATTTTGAAATATTCTTTGTCAATTTTGCTCAGTCGTAACTTTGCTTTATGTCGTTGTAAAAATAAAAATCAAACACTAGTAGAGATGGACTTCTTTGTTTATATGGCCTGTAAAATTTCAGGCATATCCAATCAAATTTAATCCCACTTATGTGTCTCCAAACGTAACGTATAAAATGAAAACATTGAAAAAAGTGTCTCCCTTTTTGTCGTCATTTTTTTAAGTTTTTTTTTTTCATTTTTAATTTGGAGCATAAAAATATTGAACACATAAAAGAAAAATAAATTAACATCATTGGAATGCTTATTCTATTCTCTTTCCATCAATGTAATTCTTTTAAAAATTGACCAACAAATAAAAAAGATATCACTTGTTAAAGCACATTAGGTATGTAATATTGCCGATGTCCACGAAAATACAGCATACGCTTGTAATGCTACTTATCCTGCCTTGATAGAGTTCAAAATAGACTTCGTAGCCTCGTAGGGGATGTCCTTTTCTCTTCCCTGCAGCCTCTATCTCAAAGAAGAGATGTTGCGAGTTTGTCTCTGCTTTATCATTATTTTCATGGCAAGTGCTCGGCTAAGCTCCATTATATGGTCCCCCCCCCTTGCCAAACTTTCACAAGAAACACCCGTCTAGCAGAAAACACTATCACTAATTTCCCCCACTCTTTATCTGTGCCTAAACCTAAACGTAGATTCCATGAGCAAAGCTTCTTTCTTAGAACTGCACGCCTATGAAATTGTCTTCCGTTTTCCTGCTTTCCAGCTGACTACAATATGGTTGTCTTCAAGTCTAACGTAAACAAGTTCTTGATGAGCCGTTCCATATAAGTTAACAAATTTACCGAATTTTCCATTTACTAATGATTACTATATTGTCCAATTTCTACTTTACACTCTTTAACCCTTATCCTCGAGTGGCCCTGTGGCCTTGATAATGTGGTGATGCCTATGTAAAAAAAAATACTACGAACATTAAATTATTAGTATATAGATATGCTAATTTAATGGTCGTAGTATGTTATGCTATACAACAATTTTAAATGCCTGTACCAAAAAGTCTGGAAACTTATTGAAGGAACCTCATACCTTTTGAAATCACTATTACATAGTGGGTACAATATAATAATCAATAGAAATAAAAAAATTGGTCAGTCATCTCATAAGATGTTTAGCAATAACATACTGAATTTTCAAGAGTCTACAACAATTTTAAATGCCTGTACCAAAAAGTCTGGAAACTTATTGATAGCACCTCATATATAGTTTATTTTATAAAGAAGTCACAGCATATCAAGCCCCAATGGTCATTCGAGGATAAGTGTTGATGAATGTAAGGTGGTAGTTTAGTAACCGTTACTGGCGTAGATTAGATGGAATTTGGATTATTTAAAGGGACGGCTCAAAAAGTACTTGTTTACATTGGACTTGAAGGCACCTTGCATATATCTATTTATTAATACATATTATTACTACGTATATTTATTTTTGTGAAAAAACGCTCAAGATGAGAACAGTAGTCCAGGAGATGGAAATAATACAAAATACCCAATGCTTTATCTAAAAAATTTATAAACTTAAAATGTTTTTTGTTTTTTTTTCTTTTTACAGTTATTGCCAGTCGCAATTACCGGCCACAGGTGCTCCCGTCACTCGACAAAGGGTCGACCAAATGAATATAATGTATGAAGATTACGTGAGAACCCGTACCAATGAAAATTGGAAATTTTATATTGTATCCTTTTTTTCGGGTCCGTAATCTGCTTGTTAAGTTGTTGATGAAGACGTTGGGAAATTTAAAAAAAAAAAAAAATTCGGGTTTGTATTACTGTACACATAGATTCGAAAAAGTTGTCAAAGAACAAATATATAACAAATAAATGTTATCAAAGGCAAGATAAGTTACTTTGCTACCGAACTGGATATATTTTTCGTGTTTTTATTCAATGTAACATGTTTATTCAGCTCGAAAACCATACAGTGTTTACCGATGTATTGGAACATTCAAGATGGCGTCTGATTCTCTCTTTAACGCAGTAAGTTTTGGAAAAGGTGTTATAAATAAAAAAACGGATAAAATACTGTTAAAAACTCGCTCAATATATGTTACCGTGACATAGGTTGACATATATTCGGCGGGTTTTTAATAGTATTTTGTATAGTTTTTTATTTATAACACCTTTTCCCAAACTTACGGTGTTAAAGAGGGTGTGAGATGCCATCTTGAATTTTCCAATACATCGGTAAACACTGTATGTTTTTCGAGCTGAATAAATATGTTACATTGAATAAAAACACTAAAAACATATCCAGTTAGGTAGAAAAGTAACTTATCTTGCCTTTGATAACATTTATTTGTTATATATTTGTTTTTTGACAACTTTTTTGAATCTATGTGTACAGTAATACAAACCCGAAAATTCAAACGATCTTTATTTATGAAAAATAATGTCTTTTAAATGTTGCACATTTTCAGCTTCACATATTTGTTGGTTGGTTGGTTGTTTTTCAGGTTATTTAATGCCGAATCCAAAGATTTTTAAGAAAATTTTTTTAATAGAATATATTTGTTGTTTTCACATCGGTTTCTATTTAACCCATAGTTAGGACCCTAACAGGTACTACCACTCCGGGTCAGAGTGGACCTCAGAGCAATGGTAATTAAAAGGTGGCTCCACACTCCCCAAAGCCCGCAAGCTGGGGCCTCACCACTGGATATAGTTTAAGGTCATATCTAGGACCCCCATTGAGGGACCGTTACCCTCTGCAGGGGGGCAGTTGGCGTATTCTAATGCCCCACCGACAGGGCCGTCGCATATTTGTGCTCTTTCTAAAGCGTGCAGCCGTTCAAGCGTAATGTGAACAGACATTTTTTTATTTTTTTTTTTTTATTTATCACATTTTCACCCCAAACAAGGCACATTGCCACTTTGGTGTAGGGGGCTACTATCAGGGGCAGCAACTACTGGGGCACTATGTTGGGATTTGGGCAGCAAGATGTCGGTTCACGTTGCACTTGCTGCTCAACTCCCTACATAGTATCTCTGCAACTTATGTCGGTAAATTTATACAAATACCGTGACAGCGAATTAGTAGAAAAAAATGTACCCTAACCCTAACCCTAACCCTAACCCTAACCCAGTTTTCAGATTCGTGTTCAGCACACCGAAACGTAACAGAATACTACGTAAAAGATTTTACTAATTCGCTGTCACGGTGTTTGTATAATAATACCCTTATGTCCAAGAGAGTAGCGCCCTACATCAAAGTGGCATTGTGCCTTGCTTGGGGTGAAAATGGAATCCCCCCCCCCCCCAAAAAAAAACAGATTGTGCTTTACTTCCTTCCTTCAATTCTGTCAGTAACTTTTTGGACGCCCTAAATTCTGCCAGAATTGCAGAAAAACATCAGGAACGAAATAAGGGAGTTAAATAGCAATCCAGAGATTCTGCAATCTGTTATGAATAATGTTTTGGAAAGGGCACAAATATGCAAAGCTAAAAATGGGCAACGTTTAAAAGGTTTCCCAATGTCTCAGTCAGATTGTGTTAAAATTACAGAAAGATGTCATCAACAATCTGCTTGTTGACGGAGACATTGGGAAATTTAAATTTAAAAAAAAAAAAAAAAAAAATGCAAAATCCAAACAACCTTTATTTATGAAAAATAATGTCTTAAATGTTGCCCATTTTCAGCTTCGCATATTTGTGCTCTTTCCAAAATAAAAAAATGTGCTCTTTCCAAAATAAAAAAAAATGTGCTCTTTCCAAAATAAAAAAATGTGCTTTTTCCAAAATAAAAAAAATGTGCTCTTTCCAAAATAAAAAAATGTGCTCTTTCCAAAATAAAAAAAATGTGCTCTTTCCAAAATAAAAAAAATGTGCTCTTTCCAAAATAAAAAAAATGTGCTCTTTCCAAAATAAAAAAATGTGCTCTTTCCAAAATAAAAAAATGTGCTCTTTCCAAAATAAAAAAATGTGCTCTTTCCAAAATAAAAAAAAATGTGCTCTTTCCAAAATAAAAAAATGTGCTCTTTCCAAAATAAAAAAAATGTGCTCTTTCCAAAATAAAAAAATGTGCTTTTTCCAAAATAAAAAAAATGTGCTCTTTCCAAAATAAAAAAAAATGTGCTCTTTCCAAAATAAAAAAAATGTGCTTTTTCCAAAATAAAAAAATGTGCTTTTTCCAAAATAAAAAAAAATGTGCTCTTTCCAAAATAAAAAAATGTGCTCTTTCCAAAATAAAAAAAATGTGCTCTTTCCAAAATAAAAAAAAATGTGCTCTTTCCAAAATAAAAAAAATGTGCTCTTTCCAAAATAAAAAAAATGTGCTCTTTCCAAAATAAAAAAAATGTGCTCTTTCCAAAATAAAAAAAAATGTGCTCTTTCCAAAATAAAAAAAATGTGCTCTTTCCAAAATAAAAAAATGTGCTCTTTCCAAAATAAAAAAAATGTGCTTTTTCCAAAATAAATTTTTTTTTATTCATGACAGATTGCAGAATCTCTGGATTGCGATTTAACTCCCTTATTTCGTTCCTGATGTTTTCCTTCAATTCTTGCAGGGTTTGGGGTTTGTTAATATAGACTCTTTTTTTTTTTTTTTTAAGATATTCCCACAAGAAAAAGTCGGGTCTAGTCAAGTCAGACGTCACTGATTTCGATAAAAAAAAAAAAAAGTGCATAAGTTGTTCAATGTTGTACTTAATTAATTTGCAAAATCTGTAAAATATCTGAAATAGAGAGAGAAAAAAAAATCATCTATATATAAAAGCGAAAATGTATGTATGTGTGTTCGCTTTTTCTGTGCCTCTACAAAAGGCTTTTTTCAGAGAAGCGGTCGCTCGCTTCACAACTTTTTAAAACTTTTTATATCACATATGAATCGTAATATCTCACAGTTAACAATGAAGCTCGCCTGTCTATTTAATTTGCTCGATTTCAGGAAGATACATATTCAACATTTGTCGCTCATCGCATGTGGGTTAGTCTTTTTCCTATAACATCCTGGGGAGGAAAAAAAGCGTTCAGCAGTAAATGAAATCCCACAGTAAAACTTGGCCTCATTAACTCATTAAAACGGGCACCTGCTAAATCCAAGTAATTAAATAAATTCAAACGTGTTTCCGTTAGCATCTCGCGGTGGCAATGGTTAACATTGCACTTTTTTTTTTCATACTTTAATTTACAACTTTGCATCAAGGGTTCGGGTTTGATCCTCATACTTACTTTTTTTTTTTAACCCCCCCCCCCCAGTTTCCACACACACCTCCAAACACCCGGGCAACGCCGGGTACTCCTCGCTCATCTATAAATATAAAAGCGAAAATGTATGTATGTATGAAATCCCGCAGTCAAACTTGACCTCATTAACTCATTAAAACGGGCACCTGCTAAATCCAAGTAATTAAATAAATTCAAATGTGTTTCCGTTAGCATGTGGGGGTTAACGTCGCACGTTTTTTTTTTTCGCACTTTAATTTACAACTTTGCCTCAACGGTTCGGGTTCGATCCTCATATTTACCTTTTTTTTAACCCACCCCCACCCCTGCCGTTTCCACACACACCTCCAAACACCCAGGCAACGCCGGGTACCCCTCGCTAGTTAATGGTAAAATGATATAGATTTTAAACCTTCAGTGACTTTTTGGAGAACCTGTTTATTTTTTTCTATATTTTTTATTAACATAATTTTTATTTACATATCTTTTACTTATATATTTTGTATTGGTATATTTTCTTTACATATTTTTATTCATATATCTTTTATTTAAATATTTTTATAGATTTTTTTATTTACATGTTTTATATATGTATATATATATATATATATATATATATATATATATATATTATTAACATATTTTTTATTTGTATATTTTCATGTATATATTTTTTAGTTTCATATTTTTATTTATATATTTTTATTTACATATTTTTTCTTTTTATATTTTACTAGCGTACCCGGCGTTGCCCGGGTGTTTGGAGATGTGTGTGCTCGGGAGGGGGTGTTAATCAAAACATAAGAATAAGCGAAGTAAATATTTAAAAAAAAACACACAAAAAAAACTAACGTTGAAGTAAATAAATCTATATGCTACGCGCTTTCCCAAATCGTAGATATTATTATCTAGCGGGTATATAAACAGTTCTAAGCGATCCTAACCCCCTCCCCTCCCCGGGAGCGTGTGCGAGAAAAGACATTTTTATTTACATATTTTTTATTTAATTATTGTTTATTTACTTATTTATTAGTCGCATATATTTTTCTTATATGTTTGCAAATATTTTTTAGATTTTTTTTACTTATATTGATTTATGTACTTTTTAATTTGTATTCTTTATTCATTTTATTTCTTTTATTTCTCTATTTTTTGCATATTTTTTTGCTTGTTTATTTTTTTGCATGTTTATTTTTTTGCATGTTTACTTTTTTGCATGTTTATTTTTTGCATGTTTATTTTTTGCTTGTTTATTTTTTTGCATGTTTATTTTTGTGTTTGTTTATTTTTTTGCATGTTTATTTTTTGCATGTTTATTTTTTGCATGTTTATTTTTTTGCATGTTTATTTTTTTGCATGTTTATTTTTTTGCATGTTTATTTTTTTGCATGTTTATTTTTTTGCATGTTTATTTTTTTGCATGTTTATTTTTTGCATGTTTATTTTTTTGCATGTTTATTTTTTTGCATGTTTATTTTTTTGCATGTTTATTTTTTTGCATGTTTATTTTTTGCATGTTTATTTTTTTGCATGTTTATTTTTTTGCATGTTTATTTTTTTGCATGTTTATTTTTTGCATGTTTATTTTTTGCATGTTTATTTTTTTGCATGTTTATTTTTTTGCATGTTTATTTTTTTGCATGTTTATTTTTTTGCATGTTTATTTTTTTGCATGTTTATTTTTTTGCATGTTTATTTTTTTGCATGTTTATTTTTTTGCATGTTTATTTTTTTGCATGTTTATTGTTTTGCATGTTTATTTTTTTGCATGTTTATTTTTTTGCATGTTTATTTTTTTGCATGTTTATTTTTTTGCATGTTTATTTTTTTGCATGTTTATTGTTTTGCATGTTTATTTTTTTGCATGTTTATTTTTTTGCTTGTTTATTTTTTTTGCTTGTTTATTTTTTACATGTTTATTTTTTTACATGTTTATTTTTTTGCATGTTTATTTTTTGCATGTTTATTTTTTGCATGTTTATTTTTTTGCATGTTTATTTTTTTTGCTTGTTTATTTTTTTTGCTTGTTTATTTTTTACATGTTTATTTTTTTACATGTTTATTTTTTTACATGTTTATTTTTTTGCATGTTTATTTTTTTGCATGTTTATTTTTTTGCATGTTTATTATTTTGCATGTTTATTATTTTGCATGTTTATTTTTTTGCATGTTTATTTTTTTGCATGTTTATTTTTTTGCATGTTTATTTTTTTTGCTTTTCTTTTGCATGTTTATTTTTTTGCTTGTTTATTTTTTGCATGTTTATTTTTTTGAATGTTTATTTTTTGCATGTTTATTTTTTTGCATGTTTATTTTTTTGCATGTTTATTTTTTTGCATGTTTATTTTTTTGCATGTTAATTTTTTTTCATGTTTATTTTTTTGCATGTTTATTTTTTTTGCTTTACTTTTTTGCCTGTTTATTTTTTTGCCTGTTTATTTTTTTGCATGTTTATTTTTTTGCATGTTTATTTTTTTGCATGTTTATTTTTTGCATGTTTATTTTTTGCATGTTTATTTTTTTTACATGTTTATTTTTTTTGCATGTTTATTTTTTTTGCATGTTTATTTTTTTGCATGTTTATTGTTTTGCATGTTTATTTTTTTGCATTTTATTTTTTTACATGTTTATTTTTTTACATGTTTATTTTTTGCATGTTTATTTTTTTGCATGTTTATTTTTTTGCATGTTTTTTTTTGCATGTTTATTTTTTTGCATGTTTTTTTTTTGCCTGTTTATTTTTTTACATGTTTATTTTTTTGCATGTTTTTTTTTCTGTATTTTTTTGCATGTTTATTTTTTTGCATGTTTATTTTTTTTGCATGTTTATTTTTTTTGCATGTTTATTTTTTTTGCATGTTTGTTTTCTGCATGTTTGTTTTCTGCATGTTTATTTTTTTGCATGTTTATTTTTTTGCATGTTTATTTTTTTGCATGTTTATTTTTTTGCATGTTTATTGTTTTTGCTTTATTTTTTTTGCATGTTTATTTTTTTGCTTGTTTATTTTTTGCTTGTTTATTTTTTTGCATGTTTATTTTTTTGCATGTTTATTTTTTTGCATGTTTATTTTTTGCATGTTTATTTTTTTGCATGTTTATTTTTTTGCATGTTTATTTTTTTGCATGTTTATTTTTTTGCATGTTTATTTTTTTGCATGTTTATTTTTTTGCATGTTTATTTTTTTGCATGTTTATTTTTTTGCATGTTTATTTTTTTGCATGTTTATTTTTTTGCCTGTTTAATTTTTTGCCTGTTTATTTTTTTGCCTGTTTATTTTTTTGCCTGTTTATTTTTTTGCCTGTTTATTTTTTTGCATGTTTATTTTTTTGCATGTTTATTTTTTTGCATGTTTATTTTTTTGCATGTTTATTTTTTTTACATGTTTATTTTTTTGGATGATTATTTTTTTTGATTGTTTTTCCACTCGAGGATAAGGGTTAATAGGTATACATTAGTCATTGTGATTTTAGCATAGTAAACAGTGGGAATTTTGTAACTTGGATTACTTAGGGGGACGATTCAATTAGAACTTGTTCACATTGGACTTTTTCTTTTTTTTTTTTTTTTTTTTCATAGGTATCAACTCATTATCAAGGCCAAGAGGCCACTCAAGGATAAGGGTTAAAGAGTGTACAGTAGAAATTGGACAATATAATAATCATTAGTTATGAAAATTTGTTAAATTTGATAACTTATATGGAATGGCTCATCAAGAACTTATTTACGTTAGACTTGAAGACAACCATATTGTAGTCAGCCGGAAAGCAGGAAAACGGAAGACAATTCCACAGGCGTGCAGTTCTAATAAAAAAGCTTTGTTCATGGAATCTACGTTTAGGTTTAGGCACAGATAAAGAGTGGGGGGAATTATTGATAGTGTTTACAGCTAGACGAGTGTTTCTTGTGAAAGTTTTGCGAGGGGGGATCATAGATTGAAGCTCAGTCGAACACTTTCCATGAAAATAACGATACATCAGAGACAAACTAGCAACATCTCTTCTGTGAGATAGAGGTTGCAAGGAAGAGAAAAGGACATCTCCTACGAGGCTACGAAGTCTATTTTGAACTCTATCAAGGCAGGACAAGTCCTTTCTAGCAGCTCCTGCCCAGATGTGGCAACAGTATTCCGTCCTTGGACGTACCTGGCTCTTATATAGATAGAGAATTGCAACAGCAGTGAGATATCTACTGGATCTATATCCCACCATTTTTCCAGCGGCCTTGGCAACAGATTTGATGTATGTGTTCCATTTAAGATCAGGAGTAAAGGTCAAGCCCAGAAGCTTGTCAAAACTTGAGGCGTCCTGAAGATAAGAGCCATTCATTTCAATTTTTAAAACTTTTTATATCACATCGTAATACCTCACAGTAAACAACGAAGCTCGCCTGTCTATTTAATTTGCTCAATTTCGGGCAGATAAATATTTAACATTTGTCGCTCGCCGCATGTCGGTTAGTCTTTTTCCTATAACATCTTCGGGGGATTATAAAAAGCGTTCAGCAGTAAATGAAATACTATCCCGCAGTAAAACTTGACCTCATTAACTCATTAAAACGGGCACCTGCAAAATCCAAGTAATTAAAGAAATTCAAACGTGTTTCTCTTAGCATGTCGCGGTGGGGCAATGGTTTACGTCGCACTTTTTTTTTTTCACACTTTAATTTCCAACTTTGCCTCAAGGGTTCGGGTTCGATCCTCATACTTACCTACCAAAGTATTTTTTTTAACCCCCACCCCCGGAGTTTCTACATACACCTCCAAACACCCGGGCAATGCCGGGTACCCTTCGCTAGTAAATAAATAAAATAAAGAAAAAATATTGAATCATTTATTATTCACGTATTTATGTATTTATCTTCTCACAAGTCTGCCCCCCCACCCCACCCCGCCAATCTTTCATGAAAAACACCCAACTAGCTGAAACCACTGTCAGTAAGTTTCCCCACTCTTTATCTGTGCCTAAATCAAAACGTAGATTCCATGAACAAAGCTCCTTTCTTAGAACTGCACGGCTGTGGAACTCTTTGCCGCTTGCCTCTTCTTCCCCCCCCCTCCCCTGAATTCAACTTGGATGTCTTCAAATCCAACACAAACAAATTCTTGATGAACCGCCCCTCCCTTAAGTGATGACACTTTATCAAATCTCCAATACTAACTATTACTACGATACTATCCCACTGATTAGTGTACACACAATAACCCTTATCCCCGAGTGGCTCCTGGGCCTTGATAAGTGTAAAAAAAAACAAAAAAACTCAAAATAAATATATATTTTAAAAAACATATATAATAAAAATGGAACACGTACATCAAGTCTGTTGTAAGGTCGCTGGAAAGATGGTGGGATCCTTCTACTGCTCCAGAAGATATCTCACTACTGATGCAATTCTCTATCTATATAAAAGCCAAGTACGTCTGGGCAGGAGCTGCTAAAAACAGCCTATCCTGCCTTGACAGAGTACAAAATAGACTTTGTGGCTTAGTGGGGGATGCCCTTTTCTCTACCCTGCAACCTCTCTCCCACAGAAGAGATATTGCGAGCCTATCCTTGTTTTATCGTTATTTCCATGGCAGGTGCTCGTCTGAACTCCAATCTCTGGTCCCCCCTCGCCAATCTTTCACAAAAAGCACCCGTCTAGCTGAATCCACTGTGAAAAATTTTCCCCACTCTTTATCTGTGCCTAAATAAAAAGATGGATTCCATGAACAAAGCTTCTTTCTTAGAACAGCACGCCTGTGGAACTCTGTTCCATGTGCCTGCTTCCCTTCTGACTACAACTTGGATGTCTTCAAGTCCAGCGTAAACAAATTCCTAATGAACCGCCCCCTTGAGTAAACACTTCATCAAATCTCGTCACTACGTACTGTACTTTTTTTTTTTTACATAGGCGTCACCACTTATCAAGGCCGATAGGCCACTCAAGGATAAGGGTTAAAGAGTGTAGTCAAAAGGACAATATAGTAATCGATAGTAATGGAAGTTCGGTAAATTTGTTAACTTAAGTGGAACGGCTCATCAGAAACTTGTTAACGTTGGACTTGAAGACAACCATATTATAGACAGCTAGAAAGCAGGAAAATGGAAGACAATTCCACAGGCGTGCAGTTCTAAGAAAGAAGCTTTGATCATGGAATCTATGTTTAGGTTTAGGCACAGATAAAGAGTGGGGAAAATTATTGATGTTTTCAGCTAGTCTAGTGTTTCTTGTGAAAGTTTGGCGAGGGGGGACCATAGATTGAAGCTCAGTCGAGTACTTTCCATGAAAATAACGATAAAGCAGAGACAAACTCGCAACATCTCTTCTGTGAGATAGAGGTTGCAGGGAAGAGAAAAGGACATCTCCTACGAGGCTACGAAGTCTATTTTGAACTCTATCAAGGTAGGACAAGTCCTTTCTAGCAGCTCCTGCCCAGATGTGGCAACAGTATTCCGTCCTTGGACGTACCTGGCTCTTATATAGATAGAGAATCGCATCAGCAGGGAGATATCTACTGGATCGATAGAAAGATCCCACCATTTTTCCAGCGGCCTTGGCAACAGATTTGATGTACGTATCCCATTTATGATCAGGAGTAAAGGTCAAGCCCAGAAGCCTGTCAAAACTAGAAGCCTCCCTAAGATGTACTTGCAATAACCCTTATCCCTGAGTGGCTTCTGGGCCTTGATAAGCGGTGACCACCATGTAAAAAAAAAAAATAAAATAAAATAAAAAAAAATATCGAATCATTTATCTTCTCACAACAACTGTCGTTTAATTTGTGGTGCTGCTTTACTATAAATATTGTCGCGTAGCTTTATCATATGAAGTCTTTGCAACAAATATATAAAAGGTAAGAACAAACTCTTACAATAGCATCCAATAATTTACGGTCCTGGATATGACCCTAAACTATCACCGATGGGGAGTGTGGAGCCACCCTTTAATTGACATTGCTCCCAGGTCCACTCTAACCTGGTGTAGTAGTACCTGTTAGAGTCCCAACTATGGGTTAAATAGAAACCGACTTAAAAAAAAAACAAATATACTCTATCAAAAAATTTTTCTTCAAAATCACTGGATTCAGCATTAAATAACCTGAAAAGGGTTGATATGTCATGAATCAAAAACAACCAACTTTTTTTTTTTAGAGGGGGGGGGGTAGTCAATTTACAACCAACCAACCCACTTTGAATTTTATTACATTTACTTATATATATATGTTATACATTACTTATATATATTTTCTATGTTGTACTATTTTAAAATTTTATATATATATTTTTTATTCTGATATATTAATATTTTTTATTTTATATGTTTTGTGTATTGTATGTTTTTTGTACATTTTTTTTACTTGGTGAATTATTTACAGCTTAGTTGTATAACCCTAACCCAAACTCTAACACTAACCCTAACACTAACCCTAACCCTAACCCTGACCCTAACCCTAACCTAACCCTAACCCAAACCCTAACCCTAACCTAACACTAACACTAACCCTAACCCTAACCCTACCCTAACCCAAACCCTAACACTAACCCTAACCCTAACCTAACCCTAACCCTAACACTAACCCTAACCCAACCCTAACCTAACCCTAACACTAACCTAACCCTAACCCTAACCCTAACCCACTTAAATTTTAAAGTTTTTTTTTTTTAAATACTGTTCCATATATTTTTTTTTTAGTATTTTTTAATATTTTGTCAAATATTTTTTATTCTATGTATATTTAAAAAAAATATTTTTTGAATATTTTCCCATATTTTTATTTTTATATTTTTCGTATGCTTTCCATTTTAATATTTTAATATTTTTTATACTTTTCTATATATTTGATATTTTTATCATTTAAAAAAAAAATGTTTTTGTATTTTGAAATTTTTTTTATAATCAAATTTTTATATTTTTAATATTTTATGTTTTAATATAATACTTTTATTATATTTATAGTATATTTTATATTTAAATATATATTTATATATATATATGTTCTATATGTCTTATATTTATTTTTTATAATTTTATATTTATATTTTTTATATTTTAATATTGTTTTATATTTATATATATATATATATATATGTTCTATATTCCTTATATTTATGTTTTATAATATTTATATTTTTTATATTTTAATATTGTTTTATATTTGTATATATATATATATGTTCTATATGTCTTATATTTATGTTTTATAATATTTATATTTTTTATATTTTAATATTGTTTTATATTTGTATATATATATATATGTTCTATATGTCTTATATTTATTTTTTATAATATTTATATTTTATATATTTTAATATTGTTTTATATATATATATATATATGTTCTATGTCTTATATTTATTTTTTATAATATTTATTTTTTACAATATTTATATTTTATATATTTTAATATTGTTTTATATATATATATATATGTTCTATATGTCTTATATTTATTTTTTATAATTTTTATATTTATATTTTTTATATTTTAATATTGTTTTATATATATATATATATACATATGTTCTATACATCTTATATTTATTTTTTATAATTTTTATATTTATATTTTTATATTGTTTTATATTTATTTATATTTTTTCTTGCATGTTTCTTTGACTAATACATTACCCACTTTTTAATATTATGGTCTATATTTGTTTTTTGACAACTTTTTTATAACTCTGTGGATGATAATACTACAACCCAATAACTAGGTATGCTCAAAATGTATAGGTGTATCAGAAATTTGGAGAAACTGCGTAATTTCTTTTTAAAGTGAGTTGTTTATTTTCTTTATGGAATATACTTCCAAAAATAAACTATTAAAGTTGTTTAAAAAATAATAGAAATATTTTTTTTTTTTTTTTAAAAACAGTGTTTACAAAATGCCGGCGTGTCTTCATGCAGCCATTTTTTTACGTAATAAAATCAATAGAATTTTACGAGTTAATTTTTTTTTTCAATTTTTAAACTTTAAAAATCTATCAAAATTTTTCTATGGGTTCAATTTTTACGATATTTTATGCTCTTTTCAATAAACCAAATATAATATTTTAGAGAAACGTTTATTTTTAATTCACTCCCCCCCCCATTTTGAAAGGTCTCTTAATATGTTAATAATTAATTTATGTGCCAAAGTTTTATATATCACAAATTGAAGATAAAAGATCAATAAAGAAAATATTCTAATTTAAAACAAACAAAACAATAATAGTTTTTTTGAAATTTTTTTGAACTGTAAAACCATTTTTTTTAAACCACGTTGATTTTTTTTTATGAAAGCTCATTTTTAATATTATAATATTCAAAAAAATATTTTTTATATTAAATATTTTTATATTTATATATTATGTCTTTGTATTCTTTGTGTTAACATTCATTTTTACGTTTTATTACTTTTAATACTTCTATAATGTTTTTTATATTATTTTTACAGTTCAGTTTTATAATTTACCCACGTTTTAAATCTTACATTTTTTAAAAGATATTTTTGCATAATTGTTTTTGATATTTTTATTTATTAATTTGTTACATAATTATTTTTAATATTTTTATTTATTAATTTGTTATATTATAATATTTTTTTTATCTTAGACTTTTCAAAATATGTTAATATTTTTGTATAATTTTTAAATATAGTATATATTTTGTATTTATTAAATATTTATATATATATATATATATATATATTTCATATATGTCTCATATTTATTTTTATGATTTTTATATTTATATTTTAATATTAAAAAAATCATTATTTTTTATATATTTTATATTTTTTAATATAAAATTTTATTAAAAATTTAGAATTTTTATGTTTTATTATTTTTAATAATTCTATAATATTTTTTATATTATTTTTACAGTTCAGTTTTATAATTTATCCACGTTTTAAATCTTACATTTTTAAAGATATTTTTGCATAATTGTTTTTAATATATTTATTTATTAATTTGTTATATTATAATATTTTTTATATCTTAGACTTTTCAAAATATGGTAATATTTTTGTATAATTTTTTAATATAGAATTTAATATTTATATATATTTTTTATATTTTGTTGTTATTAAATATTTATATATATATATATATATCTGTTACATATGTCTTATATTTATTTTTATAATTTTTATATTTATATTTTTATATTCACCAATTTTTTAATCTTACAGTTTCAATATTTTTCATATTTTTTAATATATTTTATATTTTTAATATAATATAAAAATCTTTTTTACATAAAATATTTTTATATTATATTTTTTCATATTTTTATATTTTAATATATATTTTATAAATTTTTTTAATATTCTAATATTTAAAAAATATTTTTTATATTAAATATTTTTATATTATATTTGTTTATATTATATTTGTTTTTATATGTTTGTTTTAACATTTTTACGTTTTAATATTTTTAATACTTCTATAATATTGTTTTATATTATATTTATAATATTAAATTTTATATGCATTTTACATTTTTTAATAACTCTTTGATAATTATTTTTTCTATTTGTTTGTTTTTTGTATTGTATGTTTTTTGTATGTATTTTTCCTTGATGAGCAGAAACTTATTACGTTCGTACAAAATTTCGTTTAATGCTTAAATAAGCAAACAATTGTTTCGACTCTTACTAAGATATCTATGGTTCACTGTGTCTGTGTTCTTATTTTAACTTTCAGTACTAAAATATATACAATATAACAAAAAGTTATCTCCGCATGTGGATAATGTTTTTGGAAACCGTTCGTTCATTTTGCATTAGAAGGCTTTTTTGTGAGTCATAAGGTCCTGTCATAAGGTACTATTCTTGGTACAAGTAGGCTTAGCGAAATTCGGTAAACGTTACAGTTCAGTTTCACTTTTTAAATCTTACATTTTTTAATTTTATTTTATATTTTTATAGAATTTTTTAATATTAAAAAATATTATTATATATTTTTTATATTATAATAATTTTAATATCTTAATATTTTTTTGTTTATTTATGTGTTTTTTTTTTTGTTTTAGGTTCCTTTTACTGTTTTTTAATGTTTATATTTTTGCATAATTGTTTTTAATATTTTTATTTATTCATTTGTTATATTATATTTTTTTATGCCTTCGACTTTTCAAAATATGTTTTAATATTTTTGTATAATGTTTAAATATTTTTTTAATATTTTTTATATTTCTTATATTTTTTATATTTATTTATGTATGTTTTGCAGTATAATTTTGATCCGGTTCGATCAAATTAGAAATAACCAAACTCAAGGGCACTCCAGAGGCCCTATCCATCACTTGTAGCCAAACCCTCGGCAGGAACCTGTCGATTCGGAGCAAGGATACCATTATTGAATTATCAAGGATACCATTACTGAATTATCAGTGCTTGGGCCTCCCTGAACCTGCCAGCTGCTTAAGTTCTGCTGAGGGAGGTGTGACCTGCAAGAAAAGAAAAAAAAACAACTAGTGGGTGCTTGGCATAACTTGACTCCCAAAGGATGGGGTCAGTCAGTAAGGCCAAACAAATGCTTCACTTCAGCAAAAGCTAAAGAAACAGGCCGATTGCAAGGACGAAAATGCAGTCTCTGCAGAACAGATACTACACTGTGATCTTGGTCCAAAGGCCTAATGTTGTCTCCCTTTCCTTCTGATAAACTCATCCTCGAGTGACCTTTCGACCTTAATAAGCTGTGATTTTATATTTATTTATGTATGTTTTTTTTTTTTTGTATTGTATATTTCCATTTTTTTTTTTTTCTCGGGTTTATTTATTCATTTGTTATATTATATTTTTTTGTGTCTTCGACTTTGCAAAATATGTTTTAATATTTTTGTATAATGTTTAAATATTTTTTTAATATTTTTATATATTTTTTATATCTGAATATTTTTTATATCTTAATATTTTTTTTATTTATTTATGTATGTTTTTTTTTGTATTGTATATTTCCATGTTTTTTTTTTTTTTTCTCGGTTTCTTTCCTTGACGAATCTCTTACAGTTTAGTTATATAATTCACCCACTTTTTAAATCTTTCAACAACATGGTGTCAACGGCCAGCCTTGAGGAAATGTGCCGCACCGTCATGAACTGGTTCGATCAGCATTGTTCCCTCGTCTCTCTCAGACCTAGTAAGTTTTTTTTTTTTTTTTTTTTTTTTTTTAGGAGGTCACCACTTATCAAGGCCCGGAAGCTACTCAGGGATAAGGGTTATTGCATGTACAGTACGTTGTATGTTAGGGTTGAGATTTCATAAAGTGTCTACTTAAGGGGCCTTCAGGCCTTGATATATGGTGACCCTCTTTGTTCGTTCCCATTCTACCTTTAAGCAAACAATTTTCCCATACAAAACAATCAAACTAAACACAATGAATAAATGTTTGAAAATATTATGAGTTCATATATTTACAAGTGCTACCAGATCAGGCTGTCTATTGGCTTCTGGAGACGAAATGCACCTACATCGATTTTCTGTTTTTGTTTTCTATTCTCCTTTGTAAAACTTAATTATGTTCTGCAAAAACAAAAACAACAGCCCCCCCCTTTTCCCTTCCCTACTTCCCAACCCCGTCGGTGGGGCATTAGAATACACCAACTGTCCCCATGCAGAGAGTAAAAGCTTCTCAAGGGGGCTACCTGTTGGCCGTGAGTGGCGACCCATAATGACTCGGAAAAAGAATCCTGGTGGCTGAGCAACTGATATCTAGGGAAATTAAAGATATCAGTTGCAACACTCCACTTTGGCCTCGTACAAGGCTAGACGGGTGGTCGTAGGGGCCCGATCCAATCAATCTGCTAGTTACGTCAAGCCCTAACACGTCTTTTACTTTGCTATCAATTTCCTCTAAATCGTAACAAATACAGTTCAACCCTGTACCATTATAAACTATATACATATTTTCCCCTCTTTTCCGTGTGTTAGAAGGCGGTGGCTAGGGTCAAATGTGCCAAATGATTAAAGTCATGACATGGCTGTATAGTGCTGGAAGTTACAACAAATGATTTGGATTGTGTAACTAAAAGATTATGGCTTCCATTTGGAATATGTATACTGTTTATGTAGCCCTGGCATGACAAGGCGAATGGGTTTCCCCCTTAACATGCCCCAATATTGGACTCCGAGGTGGGTGGGGAGCATAAACAATGAATGTAAAAAATATATATATATATATATATATATATATATATATGACCAAGTATAAAACCTCGAAGCGCCAACACGTCGACTCGGATAGTTCCGCTAATACATCAAACCTCCTCCAAATTTATTGTATTGGAATCCACGGAAGAAACCAAAATAACTGATTTATCACCGTTAATTATACATAAAATTATATCGGCATATATTACCCCCAAAAATGTAAACACTTTAAAAAATAAAACCGTACTAGTGGAAGTGGAAAGAGGAAAACATGCTACTTTTCTCCTAGGAATGAAAACTTTCCACAACATAAATATCAAGATAGAATTGTAGAAGGCGGTACAATGCAGAAGTAACGGAAAGACACAAGCTGAAGCAGGTGAGAAATTTATTAATACAACTTATAAATACATGTGTACATATTCATATTTCATATACGCAGTATATTTATATTTGCACAGTGGTTACCTGGGAAAGTCGGTCTGGTGGTATGTCCGTGTAATATAATATTTCAAGAAAGATCTCTTCGTCAAATATTTACTTGACTTTGACAAACGTCAGAGTAAAAAAAACCCTAACCATATACTACCTACAGGTTCCGAGCGATGATTTGCTGCGGTACTGTTACTGTTTACAACAGCACGTTTGAACCAAAGTCAAGTAAATATCTGAGGAAGAGAACTTTCTCGAAATATTATATAACACGGACATACCACCAGACTGACTTTCCCAGGTAATCACAGTGCAAATATAAATATAATGCATGTAAGAAATATATGAATATGTACACATGTATTTGTAAGTTGTATTAATAAATTTCTCATCTGCTTCAGCTTGTGTCTTTCCGTTACCTCTGCATTGTACTGCCTTCTACAATTCTATTTAACTACATACTATACAACGCTTTAAACAAACTACACCCACCTCTTATAAATATCCAAACTTATCCACACAAGAATCTGAATATGTCCAAAGGTGTAGTAAAATCGAAAGACCTATCAATGTGCACTACTGAAGAGATAACAAAAGAACTTAAAAACCAAGGAGTAATAAACGTTAAAAGAATTACAATAAAAAAAAGAAAATCAGACTATACTACGAACACTTACATTATGGAGTTCGATAGACTCACTATTCCAAAAGAAATCAAAATTGGGTTCAACATTGAAAAAGTTGAACCCTTTATACCAAACCCACTTCAGTGCTTTAAATGCCAGAAGTTTGGGCACCATGAGGATGCATGTAGGGGACGAGCAGTGTGCGGCAGATGTGGCCAGAGATCCAGATCACGCTGTCAATGACTGCAATCTTGATTGCAAATGTGCAAATTGTGGAGAAAACCATCCTGCTTATGCTAGAGCATGCAGAATCTGGAAGAACGAAAAGGAAGTGTCAATAAAACATACCAAAAACATCTCCTTCCTCGAAGCCAGGAAAATAGTAGATGGATACATGAAGGAAAAGAAGTACTCTCAAGTCATCTCAAGTTGTATATCATCCAACATCACTAACCAAGACTCCAAATACGAAATACTAATAAACAAATTGTTACAATTGGGACCAAACGACTGGCCCAAATTTATAAATGAAATCAAACCAAACATATCAAAAATTAATCATCCCATTAAATCATCAACTAATGTTACCAATAAAACAAATTCTCAATCAAAATCAGAACATCCAAAAAAACAAAGTCGATTAAAAAAAAGACCACGAAAATCACCAGTATGTTGTGCAGATGCTGAAAAAGATGAAACTAAGGAAACACAAAATCAGTTAAAAGAAAGACTACACAGGTCACTAATACGTCTTCCCCCGTGGTGAAAAAAACACACTTGAAAAACAAACAAAAAATACATCTACTAAAAAACAAAATAATATAAAGAAATTACCACAAACAGAAGCCACTATTACTACTACTACTACAAATAGATTTACAGAATTAGAAGACATGGAAACTGAAGTTACACCTCAAACCCCTCCAAAAAAAAACCTCATGAATTACAAGAAAATCCAATGGAATTGCCGTGGATTGAAGGCAAATTACAATGAAATTTTATTGTTGCAAACTAAATTTAATCCTTTGGTTATTTCTCTCCAAGAAACATTCCTTAAGAATGAGAACAATATAACTACATTCATAATGCAGGACTTAATAATACTGTAACCCTCCCCCCCCCCCTCATTGCAAAACAACCAAATCAAAAGCTACGAACTAACAATTGAAAATACAAAGAGCTTGAAGAATAAAAATCTCCTACAAAAAAACTGGATACAATATCGAATACTATTCCCAAAATAACTGGATTCGGCATTAAATAACCCACAAAGGGTTGATATGCCATTAAACAAAACAAAACAAAAAAAAAAGAATGTGTCTAATTTCTGTTTAATGTGTGATGTATTTATCTCTTAAGATGTTGAGCGCATATATATATATATATATATTGTTACGACCCGGAATGTCTGGGGGTAAAAGTCGTAACACAAAATATAAAAAAAAATTATTTAAAAGAAATTAGTCTTCCCGGGTTTTTAGATACGGGAGGGATATATCCATTTTCTCGAAAGACATTTATAAACGCAAGACAGGATAAACACATCCAAATAACAATACCGATGGAAAAATGAACACAATTTTATTTACATATATAAAAATATATTGTAACGAAAGTAAAAGAGAATGTGTAACTGGATGAACAAACAAACTTGAAATAGATTCGAGAGAGAATTTCTGCGCAAAAGACATAACAGTTCATATCCTGTCGTCTGCTTGTAACTCCAAAATGGAAGGACAGCCTTTTTGTGTTTTTGTTTTTGTTATTGTTTTCATATATGAGAGAGAAATAAACAATAGACTCACTCAGCGTCGGGTTTTAAATGTTTCTATCGCATTCCTTTCTTTTTAAACAATTTCATTCCTTCGTCTATATTGAATACATCGTCATTCCTCATTATCGCCTTTTTTTTTTTTTCTCTGTCGTCATAATACATTGTTCATTTCTTCGCTGTCGTTAGCAATACAAATGTCGTCACCATCGCCAACACTGTCGCTTCCCTAACCTACCTCTTCGGCTGCTATGTCGTCACTGACTCGCCACCCTGCGCCGCTCCTTTCCCTCTCTCTAATGGTATACCTTTCTCTCTCTCTTTGGCATCCCCTCTCTCACTGTATGTACCTGCATCTCTCTCGCATCACTCGCTCAATAATACGCGAGGCGGATGCCTGCGGCTTTCCCTCTCTCTAGTTTCATATCTTCTCTCTCCCCCTCTCTTTCTTTACAGTTTATAGGCGTCCCCTCGCTGTATTTTCGTATGTTCTCTCTCTCTCTCTCTTTTTCTTTTTCCGGATGTTTACAAATTCACTGAGAGCAGACGACAGTATAAAACGCGATAAAACAGATTTTTCTCTCTCGACCCTTTTTTTTTATAATATTAAAAGAAATTATTGTCTCAAATTATATATTTTTTTCCACATATTTGTAATAATATATATATATATATATATATATATATATATATATATAGAGAGAGTGATTTAAAGGTTATGAGGGTTTTTTGAAGCAAGAAAAAATGTTACTTTTTGTATTTAATATTTTTATTGTTATTTTTTATATTTCAAGCGGACCTCTGCTCTTGGTCACAAAAAAGAGCACAAGAGCAAAGGTCCGCTTGAAATATAAAAAAATAATAAAAATATTAAATGCAAAAAGTAACATCGTTTTTCATGCTTCAAAAAAACCCTCATAACCTTTAAAGCACTATCCTAGCATATGTGGACTTTCAACATTATATATTTATATATATATATATATATATATATATATATATATATATATATATATATATATATATATATATGAAATTGTCTGCCTGTGTGTGTACATTTCCCTACTATATCATCTTTCGGTCTACAGATGCAAAATTTGACATAAGGGGTATTGAGATTTGGGAAAATCTTTTTAATCGGTTTTAGGCCAGAAATTTGGCTGTCAAAAGGTCAAAGTTCAATGATTTGACCTTTGAAAACTCTACGAAACTCCTTCACCAATTTTGGGTCTAAACACTCGAAATTTTAGAGTTTTTTTGTCCTTCCCGTTGTCTCTGAAGTCTTTTTCCTTCCTGTTGTCATGGCAGTCTTTGTCCTTCCCACTGATGCTGCGGCATTTGTCCTTCCCCTTGTCGCTGTGGCCTTTTTCCTTCCCGTTGATGTTACGGCCTTTGTCCTTCCTATTGTCGCTGCAGCTTTTGTCCTTCCCGTTGTCACTGTGGCCTTTTCCTTTCCCATTGCCATTGCATCCTTTGTCCTTTCTGTCGTCTTTGCGACCTTTGTCCTTCCCGCTGATGCTGCGGCTTTTGTCCTTCCCGCTGATGCTGCGGCCTTTGTCCTTCCCGCTGATGCTGCGGCCTTTGTCCTTCCCGCTGATGCTGCGGCCTTTGTCCTTCCCGCTGATGCTGCGGCCCTTGTCCTTCCCGCTGATGCTGCGGCCCTTGTCCTTCCCGCTGATGCTGCGGCATTTGTCCTTCCCGTTGATGCTGCGGCATTTGTCCTTCCCGTTGATGCTGCGGCCTTTGTCTTTCCCGTTGATGCTGCGACCTTTGTCCTTCCCGCTGATGCTGCGGCCTTTGTCCTTCCCGCTGATGCTGCGGCCTTTGTCCTTCCCGCTGATGCTGCGGCCTTTGTCCTTCCCGCTGATGCTGCGGCCTTTGTCCTTCCCGCTGATGCTGCGGCCTTTGTCCTTCCCGCTGATGCTGCGGCCTTTGTCCTTCCCGCTGATGCTGCGGCCTTTTTCCTTCCCGTTGATGCTGCGGCCTTTTTCCTTCCCGTTGATGCTGCGGCCTTTTTCCTTCCCGTTGATGCTGCGGCCTTTTTCCTTCCCGTTGATGCTGCGGCCTTTGTCCTTCCCGCTGATGCTGCGGCCCTTGTCCTTCCCGCTGATGCTGCGGCCTTTGTCCTTCCCGCTGATGCTGCGGCCCTTGTCCTTCCCGCTGATGCTGCGGCCCTTGTCCTTCCCGCTGATGCTGCGGCCCTTGTCCTTCCCGCTGATGCTGCGGCCTTTGTCCTTCCCGTTGTCATTGTGACTTTTGTCATTTCCTATGTCAGCACAGAACAATTATTTTAATTTCTTTTCATTTATTCTTTTCAGCCGTGTCCAATGCTCTTCGTGAAGTCTGCACGTCAACCACAATTCTCACAGAACCCGAACGGTTACCAGAGCAAGCAGCTACGGCAATCGGACTTCGGCGGCGACGACATTCAATATCTGGAGAAATTGACATTTCCTAGCATTGATAAAACGGGGGGTGGGGGTTACTAAAACACACAAAAATGACGCAAAAGAAATGAAATCCAAAACAACAAAAAAAACAGACTGCTTATTTCATTGCTGTTGTGACACTATTTACTGGGGATCCCAAATAACCGCAACCACCTCCTTGACATAAGCACCAATATTCACTATGCCCTGTGACTAACTATCTCTCTCCGTCTCCCATCTTACCCGCAGTGCCCTGATTCTATTTCATCCCACACCCCAGGCTGTTGAGTAATTAGTAACAAGTATGTTGATTTGCTGATTAAGTCTTTTTAAAGTAAAGAATTTTTTTTACACCATTAAGTTGATTTATATAAAATTTATCTGAGCATTAAATCAGCGTACACTAATTGGTTTTCTGTGCCAAGAACACATCATTCAGGGCTGGTTACCGCGGCAATAACTAAATTATCACCCCTCCCCCCCCCACACACACACAAAAAAATTTCAACTTACAGGGATTCAGACTAGCATAAATTGTCAACGTTCTTTTCAAGGTTATGATTACTTGTGCAGAAGGTTGGGGCAGATATTTTTATGCGCATCAAACATTATCAGGTTGGTTTAATTTTTTGTCTCTGATGAGTTGTTCTGCGATTCAATGAAACGCGTGCAAGACATACTTCATAAAAATATATGAATTAAATATTACGACTGATAATTAAATGGATTTGGAATGTTGAATAACTATATCTATATATCTATATATATATATATATGTATATATATATATATATATATACATATATATATATATATATATATATACACACGTTTTATTTTTTATTATCATATCTTTCTGTTAAGTTACATTATTGTTTCAGCTACTCGGCCGTTTTTTTGGCCGTCTGTAGCTTCCTCAGACTTTTACAGAAATGTTCGCTATTTTGGGATGAAAGAGTGAATGAGGTCAGGGGCGTCGATGTGTGTATGTGCGCATCCATGCATACACGCGCGTACCCAATCTTAGCACCTTAAAGAAAATTTGACGTAAGCGAGAGCAACGCGGGTGTCTATGCATGCAGGCGCACATATGTACATATATTTGCACGCCAGGGCAGGGATGTATGTGTACATGTGACCGTTTCTCTTAAGTATATATGTGTGCATGCATGTTCCCGTGGCCACGACCGCTAGCTAACCCTCTCCAAACAATTAACAACAAGATAAAAACTAAAAATAAATACCCCCTGAATCATAGCCCCCATCCCCCCCCGCCTCCAACCATAAGTGAACACCCAACAGCTAAAGACATACTTACCAAGAAATCATCTCACCAATGAGCCGCTAAAAACTTTAACATTAAGACTCAAATTTTAAAGTAACCCCCCTCCTCCTACCCCCACATATTCTCCTTCCCCTCCATGTATCCCTATGCCCTCAGCCACACCAGAAATGAACTTCCCAGACCCTCCCCTACAAGTTCCTTAAACCCCAGAACTAAAACATTATCGACATACCAAGCGCCCCCTCCCACCTTCCCCCCTTGTTCCCTTCTTCTTCCACCCTCCTCACAACCCCCCCCCCACTGACCTCATTCACTCTTACACCCCAAAATAGCGAACATTTCTGTAAAAGTCTGAGGAAGCTACAGACGGCCAAAAAAAAAAAAAAAACGGCCGGGTAGCTGAAACAATAATGTAACTTAACAGAAAGATACGGTAATAAAAAATAAAACGCATATTTGCTCTACAACAGTATTGAGCACTTTCTTCATTTCTTTATTAATTACCATCTCCACTAAATATATATATATATATATATAATGTTTACTGTTTCTGGAAAGGAATTCCAGCAAAGTACTTGATTATAAAGAAAAAAATTCCAATATAAAGGCTTAATACTTATTTCTTTAAAAACTGAAACCAAAATCCGTTTTTGTTTGAAAGACGGAGGTTGGTTCTGCTGTGTGATTTTAGTTCTTATTCAAAGTATCTTAACATAATTATTTCGATGTAATAATTTAGGACACTTTTTGCTAAGGACCATCTGACATGGAGAGCGAATCTGTGTCACATCCGGCCATTGTGGGGAGATATGCCTTTTTTTCTTTTTTTTTTTTTTTTTCATATTTGCTTCCATTTTGAAGGCATGATCATGTCTGTTTGTGAAATATTTTTTCTTGAATCCGTATAGTCAAGGATTTTATTTTTTTTATCTTTTTTTTTTTTTTTTTAACACGGTGGTCACCACTTATCAAGGCCCGGAAGCCACTCGGGGATAAGGGTTATTGCAAGTACAGTACGTTAGTGTGGAGATTTAATGAAGTGTTTACTTAAGGGGCCGGTTCATTAGGAATTTGTTAACGTTGGACTTGAAGACCTCCAGGTTGTAGTCAGGTGGGAAGCAGGCACACGGAACAGTAGACAAGACTTGAAGCGACCCAAGATAGCTACAACTTTCAAATGATTTTCGTCTTTAATGTTACTATTTTCACATTTAGAAAACTTTCCCAATTCAGAAATATTAGTTTTTTTTTTTTTTTTTTTTTTTTTTTTTTTTTTAGTAAAAATATCAGTTAAAGTGAAAATTTAAAATCATAACTCAGTATGTAAAAAAAAAAAAAATCAGTTAACAGTAAAAAAAAAAAAAGAAAAAAGTATATTGTTTTATTATTGTTTAAATAATTTAACTTTGTTCATTTTATATATAAAAAAAAAAACGTTGAAAAGATTTATCACTTTGGAAGATTGTCGGTGAAAGAAATACAATCGTCAAAAGATAAATGCTTTTCACATTTAGAAAACTTTCCCAATTCAGAAATATTAGTTTTTTTTTTTTTTTTTTTTTTTTTTTTTTTTTAGTAAATATATCAGTTAAAGTGAAAATTTAAAATCATAACTCAGTATGTAAAAAAAAAAAAATCAGTTAACAGTAAAAAAAAAAAAAGAAAAAAGTATATTGTTTTATTATTGTTTAAATAATTTAACTTTGTTCATTTTATATATAAAAAAAAAAACGTTGAAAAGATTTATCACTTTGGAAGATTGTCGGTGAAAGAAATACAATCGTCAAAAGATAAATGCTTTTCACATTTAGAAAACTTTCCCAATTCAGAAATATTAGTTTTTTAAGTTTTTTTTTTTTTTTTTTTTTTTAGTAAAAATATCAGTTAAAGTGAAAATTTAAAATCATAACTCAGTATGTAAAAAAAAAAAAATCAGTTAACAGTAAAAAAAAAAAAGAAAAAAGTATATTGTTTTATTATTGTTTAAATAATTTAACTTTGTTCATTTTATATATAAAAAAAAAACGTTGAAAAGATTTATCACTTTGGAAGATTGTCGGTGAAAGAAATACAATCGTCAAAAGATAAATGCTTCATTATTTCGAGTCGCCATTTTGAAAACTTACTCACAAATGCAACCACTACGCCACAGAGCACTGCAGCTAAGTTTAGTGATTTTAAATAACTTCACATGAAAGAACTACGAAGCCAAACCGGTGTTCTCTTCTCAACTGTTCCTATTATAGAGAAAATATTTTACCATTTCCATTGATCTTAACCGATTTTGGCCGTGACTTCTCAGCAGAAAAAGTATAGAAATCTAAGATTATCGAGGAATTTGAGAAATAATAAGCCTATAACACACCTCAGATATTGTTCTGCCGTTTGTGCATATTATATTTGCATGAAATATCTTGATTTTTAATCCTATTAAGGTCAAAATCAGACGGGGGAAAAAAATGAGTTCATTTTATTTATATAGAGATGTACTAAGAGAGGCAAAAATGAGATATCAACTGCAGAAGAATTGACCCCACAGATTAAATATAGCATTCAGAAATTCTGAGCAGAAATTCTTGAAATTACCAAGTTGGATTAGAAAGTGCTATTGTTAAAAAGATATACCCAGGGCTCTACAGATAAATTTATCTATAGTTGACCTTTGACAACTAAATATTTGTTTACTAGCCAAACCCACATGATTTTTAGAATATGACATCTTTGTTCTGTAACGAGTATAAAAAAAGCAACTAAAATGCATAAAAATAATTAAAATATATTTAAGCGTATTTTACGACCGAGCAATGCCAGACGACCTGTTATAATTATAAATGCAGGGACGTGATCAGTTAATATAAAAAACTAATCAATATGAATTTCCTAGCCTGGGGACCACTAGTGTAGAAAAAGAGGGCAAAACAATTTCTAACAGTCACTGAGTGTCTGGGGTTGAGAAGGGGGAAGTTAAAAAAAAAAGGGGGGGGCATCTAAATCCTCTACTCCTTCAAAAATTCAGCCTTCACAGCAACATTTCCAGAGAAGAGTCAAAAATTAAAATGTCAGCTTCTTAAAGCTAAGTTAACAGAGACTATATCTTTGTACTAAAAATATTTCAATTACAAATGTTTTTTTTCCAGGCTTTGTTTAAACTACAAAACTAAAAAGCATTATAAAAAAAAAGCAACTAAAATGCATAAAAATTGAACATAAAAAACAGTTATATGTAAGTGCAAACCTTCAGGTGCATGTTTTTGAATTTGGAAAGCTGAACAGAATGGCAACCTGAACTTGTAAATGATTGTTAAACACTTCACTATCAAGGTCAGTTTTACATTGTTTTTTAAAATTAACTCTCAATGATTCAATCCCTACCACAGGTGATATTATAAGTCATTAACTCACAATCTACCCCACAGATTAAATATAGCATTCAGAAATTCTTGAAATTACCAAGTTGGATTAGAAAGTACTATTGTTAAAACGATACCCAGGGCTCTACGGACAAATTTATCTATAGTTAACATTTGACAACTAAATATTTGTTTACTAGCCAAACCCACATGATTTTTAGAATATGACATCTTTGTTCTGTAACGAGTATGTACATATACATTTTTCTGGGTTTTTTTTAAGTGTAATTCTAAATATATAAATTTTATGTTGATACTTGAAGGTATAAACATTCTAATTTTTTCAGGTTTTTTTTTTAACAGCCTTCATTAAAGAAAAAAAAAAATATATATATTGTTCTATTGTTTAGATAATTTAACTTTGTTCTTTAAAAAAAAAATTAAAGATTTATCACTCGGTGAACTTCGAAAGATTGTCGGTGAAAGAAATACAATTGTCAAAAGATAAGCGTTTCATTATTTCTAGTCGCCATTTTGAAAAAACACTAACAAATGCGACTGTTTCACTCGCCAATGTAAATTGAATGTAGCTTGGATAGATTACAAGAAAGCTTATGATATAGTGCAGTATTCGTGGGTGCTCAGGACGTTGAAAATGGTAAGGGTGGCTGAAAATATAATCGAGTCCATAGAGAAAAGTTGGAAAACCAATCTTTTTTTTTTAGATGGGACAATTAATTAGGAACAATCAACATCAGACGCGGTATCTTCCAAGGAGATTCCTGTTCGCTATATCTACTAGTAATAGCATTCATATTATTGACACACTAGTGGCAAGGTGCGTTAATCAATCTGTGATATACAATGGAGAGTCACACAATAGCAACTATGATGACTTACTTTGGGTTCACAGACCCTAGGTTGGGAACTGAAGTTGACAGACGGCAGGGGAGGGGCACCAGTAGCAATAATAGGCTAAAACAGATCCTTTGTTCGATAAAATGCATGCCCATTGGCTGATAGGAAGGGGCGCGGTGGATACTAGAAAGCTGATTGGCTAACTAAAAATCCTCAACATATGTAAAAACAAGAAACACCAGGGCTCTACGGACAAATTTATTTATAGTTAACCTTTGACAACTAAATATTTGTTTATTAGCCAAACCCACATGATTTTTAGAATATGACATCTTTGTTCTGTAACGAGTATGTACATATACATTTTTCTGGGTTTTTTTTAAGTGTAATTCTAAATATATAAATTTTATGTTGATACTTGAAGGTATAAACATTCTAATTTTTTCAGGTTTTTTTTTAACAGCCTTCATTAAAGAAAAAAAAATATATATTGTTCTATTGTTTAAATAATTTAACTTTGTTTTTTAAAAAAAAAAATTAAAGATTTATCACTCGGTGAGCTTTGGAAGATTGTCAGTGAAAGAAATACAATTGTCAAAAGATAAGCGTTTCATTATTTCTAGTCGCCATTTTGAAAAATCACTAACAAATGCGACTGTTTCACTCGCCAATGTAAATTGAATGTAGCTTGGATAGATTACAAGAAAGCTTATGATATAGTGCAGTATTCGTGGGTGCTCAGGACGTTGAAAATGGTAAGGGTGGCTGAAAATATAATCGAGTCCATAGAGAAAAGTACGAGCAGTTGGAAAACCAATCTTTTTTTTTTAGATGGGACAATTAATTAGGAACAATCAACATCAGACGCGGTATCTTCCAAGGAGATTCCTGTTCGCTATATCTACTAGTAATAGCATTCATATTATTGACACACTAGCGGGGGTACCCGGCGTTGCCCGAGTGTTTGTTTCCGGGACGGAGGGGAGGGGGAGTTTTAAAAAATGTTATGGTAGGTAAGTAGGAAGGATCAAACAAATGCGACCGTTTCACTCGCCAATGTAGAGCCCTGTATACCCGAAGATTGGAGATCACATCGGTTGAGACAACCAAAACAAGAATAGCTAGAATCCAAATTAGCAATCGACATCGGAAAAAAATTCAGAGAATACGCTAAAGTGATACACGTTTGTGTATATCCTTTTATACAATTTGTGTCCTTTCTTACTAAGAGAATCAAAAGTTTTGTTAGTAATGAAATTATGGTCGATTCTGATGTACAAAGAAAAAATACTGAGGCCTTTTTAAATCGGTGAAAATAATTGAAATAAAATCTCGAAGTGGAAGAACTTTGAAAACATGCAAATAAACTGTACGACAAAAACGTTAATAGGTAATGGGACATGTTTATCGAAAATTCTCAAAACCTGTTTCACATTTAAAGAACTTTCCCGATTCAGAAATATTCATTTTTGTTAGTAATGAAATTATATATGGTCGATTCTGATGTAGAAAAACAAAAATACTAAGGCCTTTTTTTTTTTTTTTAAATAGGTAAAAATAATTGAAATAAAAATGAAAAAAATAATTGAAATAAAAGTGGGAGAACTTTGAAAACATGCAAATAAACTGTATGACAAAAACGTTAATAGGTAATGGGACATGTTTATCGAAAATTCTCAAAACCTGTTTCACATTTAAAGAACTTTCCCGATTCAGAAATATTCATTTTTGTTAGTAATGAAATTATATATGGTCGATTCTGATGTAGAAAAACAAAAATACTAAGGCCTTTTTTTTTTTTTAAATAGGTAAAAATAATTGAAATAAAAATGAAAAAAATAATTGAAATAAAAGTGGGAGAACTTTGAAAACATGCAAATAAACTGTACAACAAAAACGTTAATAGGTAATGGGACATGTTTATCGAAAATTCTCAAAACCTGTTTCACATTTAAAGAACTTTCCCGATTCAGAAATATTCATTTTTGTTAGTAATGAAATTATATATGGTCGATTCTGATGTAGAAAAACAAAAATACTAAGGCCTTTTTTTTTTTTAAATAGGTAAAAATAATTGAAATAAAAATGAAAAAAATAATTGAAATAAAAGTGGGAGAACTTTGAAAACATGCAAATAAACTGTACAACAAAAACGTTAATAGGTAATGGGACATGTTTATCGAAAATTCTCAAAACCTGTTTCACATTTAAAGAACTTTCCCGATTCAGAAATATTCATTTTTGTTAGTAATGAAATTATATATGGTCGATTCTGATGTAGAAAAACAAAAATACTAAGGCCTTTTTTTTTTTTAAATAGGTAAAAATAATTGAAATAAAAATGAAAAAAATAATTGAAATAAAAGTGGGAGAACTTTGAAAACATGCAAATAAACTGTACAACAAAAACGTTAATAGGTAATGGGACATGTTTATCGAAAATTCTCAAAACCTGTTTCACATTTAAAGAACTTTCCCGATTCAGAAATATTCATTTTTGTTAGTAATGAAATTATATATGGTCGATTCTGATGTAGAAAAACAAAAATACTAAGGCCTTTTTTTTTTTTTAAATAGGTAAAAATAATTGAAATAAAAATGAAAAAAATAATTGAAATAAAAGTGGGAGAACTTTGAAAACATGCTGATGGTCTACGAAAAAAAAATTTCACTTAATTTGATTGAGTATTTTTTTTTTTTTTTTTTTTTTTACAGCGGAAAAACACGTTTTTATGACAGCACGTTGAAGGCAGTCATCTTTGATTTGTTTTAAAATTTTTGTTTGAATTTTAGAACAACGCCAAGGGGAGATAACTCCAGTTAAAGCGCCGACACTCCCTCCCCGTCTTTATTATTAGCTTTTCTTCCTAAAAATCAAACCTTTTGCGCGGTATCATAACAAATTGTTTTTTCGCTGTAAAAAAAAAACAACTTGATGAAATTAAGTGGAAATTTGTTTTTTTTTTCAGAGAACTTCATTTCATAACGGATACGTACAATATAACCTTTTTTTTTTTTTTTTTCGATATTTTTAGTTTTTTTAATGTCTTAGTTAAACTGTACAAGTACCCAAAAAAATACTCAAGCTGAGATCGAAACCAAAACCTAAAGACAGTAAATGAGTAAAGTATGATAACTATTAGATTTTTAAAAGATGTTTTCAAACCTACTTATTCTTAACAAAAGACTTTTGTAATATGAACTAATACCGCATACGTGAAACAGTTGACAGGTAAAAATCAGATGACTTCCGCGTACCAATTTGTTTCAATTTTTACCAGCCCTGAGCAGCCTTTTTTTTTGGGGGGGGGGAATTAAACCGATTAAAAAGTTTTCCACATGTCTGAATACCCTATATACCAAGTTTCAAATCTGTAGATTAAGAATTTGTCGGAGTTTATAGGTTGAGAAGTGTCCTCACACACATACACATTCTCACTTTTATAGATATACACACACACACACATTCTCATTTTATAGATATATATATATACACACACACATTCTCACTTTTAGATGTACACACACATACACATTCTCACTTTTATAGATATATACACACACACATTCTCACTTTTATAGATATATATATATACACACACACATTCTCACTTTTATAGATATATACACACACATACACATTCTCACTTTTATAGATATACACACACACATTCTCACTTTTATAGATATATATATATATACACACACACACATTCTCACTTTTATAGATATATACACACACATACACATTCTCACTTTTATAGATATACACACACACACATTCTCACTTTTATAGATATATATACACACACACACACACACATTCTCACTTTTATAGATACACACACACACACACATTCTCACTTTTATAGATATACACACACACACATTCTCACTTTTATAGATATATACACACACAGACACACACACACACATTCTCACTTTTCTATATATACTAGAAGATGCACCTGGTGTTGCCCAGTATTAAACGTAATGTTAAATTCCTTTAAAAAATAAAGTAAAACAAAAAAATGGAAAAAAAACTGAGACATGTGCATGCAAGTATTATATTGCACACGCACACACACGCACACACACATACACACACATACACACCCACATACACACATACATACACACACATACACACATACAAACGCACACACACACATACACACACATACATACACACCCATACACACCCACATACACACATACACACACACATACACACACATACACACACACATACACACACACACGCACACACATATAGATCATTTAAAACAAAAATCCAAAAAAAATTTATCGCTAAATTTCCAAACTGCAACTTTTTCGTACAGTATATAGGTTGAGAAGTATCCTCGCACACGCACACACACATAGATCATTTAAAACTAAATAAAACATGTTCTCGCATTTTATTTTACCAGACATCACACCAAATCCTGTCATTTCATAACAGATACGTACAATTGAAACTTTTTTTTTTTTTTCGATATTTTCATTTTTTTAATGTCTCGATTAAACTGTACAAGTACCGTGAAAGCCTTTAGAGTTATTCCCCTTTTCATACGCCTTATTATTCTAACCTCTGTTCCACCTTTGTGAAATATTTCTAAGGATTTCATTTGCTACATAGACAAGACTTGGGGCGGCTCAAGATAACAAGTTTCAAATGATTTTCATCTTTAATGTCAATATTTTCATACTTCCGGCGCAGATTCTTGTCGTCTGTCAATGAGAATTTCTAGCTGAACTCATTTTTGTATTTCATGCCGTTTACAATTTTTGTTTCAAAGTCCTCAGAAATCAAGAGATCCGCTAGCTTAACCTCAGACTTGATCTCTATATGAGAGATGTTTATATATATATATATATATATATATATATATATATATAAACATCTAAAAATAAATGAAAATTTAGAAAATAAATGAAAATTAAAAAAATAATAATAGTTTGCTTTGAAATATATTTAAATTAATCAATTTGAATCAACTAAAATATTTGTTTATTTTCATAATATTGCGTTGTGATTTGGCTTTCAAACGCACCTGATGCGTATTTTATTTCATTCAAATCAAACCAACGCCTCTATAACGGAACTCACACTCCTGACGTTAATACAAACATTATATCTTAATTTTAATCTTCATAAAGGGGCACAAAAGTGGTGAACACTATTCAGTTCAATGAATTGATTTTACCTGTCCTGAGACAAGTATCCTTCAGGTTAAAATATATGGTTTAAAAAGCCTTACGGAAAGAGACGTTGATTAACTCAGATTATTCTAAGAGCAGGTGGATTGAAGTTTGTAAAAAGTCTTACCCAGGTTTCGAGACTGTAATATTGTAGATTCAGTAACTTCATCAGAAATAGTTATTATGATTAGGAAAACGATATTAGAGGAAGCAAAAATATATATATATATATATATAGGCAACAATAAGAGTGGAAAATGAAGTCAAAAACTATATATTGGTTCATTTATTTAATAACGGTATACAAACATTTAGTTGAGGGATAGAGGGGGACTCTTTATACCAAGGAATTTTGAAGCCTCTTCTGATGAGAAGCATTAGGCTTTGAAAGCGTGAACAATGGATGATCTGACAGGATGCGATTTCTATCTCGTAAAGATGCTGCAAAGACACAACTAAAAAAAAGAAAAGGGAAACATTTGTGCAAAAAAAACAAAACAAAAAAAAAAACGAACAACAAATAACTGTTACCAAATGCAAGAAAGTTTACTTTCTATTAGGTGTACATAATTTTTCATGCGTGTTTGTTGAATTAACCCTTTATGGCCTGAATTATGATGGAGATCATACTAGCAGGGTTCCCTGGCATTTCCCAGGTGTGTGAAGTAAGGAACCCCGGGTGGGGGAATAAAAAAAAAAAAAAAAGGCAGTAGTAACAAGGAGAAGGGAATCAAACAAAAATAGTCAGAGACGTGTAAAAAAGCATAAAAGTGGTAGTAGGCAGGCAAGCAGACTCGAACGTGTAATGCAAAGGAGTAAAAAGAAAACCTACCATCGCGCAACCAGAAGCCAAGAGCATTGAAATTAAGCATAGTCAATCCAACGGAGACGATGACTTGTGAAAATGTTGACAAAAGAATTGACCCCTCCCTGTAACAAACGGCCAAGTTGAGGGTGAAGGAATGAGTGTTTTGGGCCAATTTTTCAATATTTGTCGTCTGAAGGATCGCGCTTCAATACGATACGGATCTCGTGAGGATCTGTCGCGTGTGCCAAAAGTTTTTGCGAGACATACAAACACACACACACACACACACACACATTTTTGTTTTTATATATATACTAGCGAGGGGTACCCGGCGTTGCCCGGGTGTTTGGAGGTGTGTGTGGAAACTCCCGGGGGGTGGGGGGGGGGTTAAAAAAAATATTTTGGTAGGTAAGTATGAGGGTCGAACCCGAACCGTTGAGGCAAAGTTGGTAATTAAAGTGTGAAAAAAAAAAAAAAAGTGCGACGTTAACGATTGCCCCACCGCGAGATGCTAACGGAAACACGTTTGAATTTATTAATTACTTGGATTTGGCAGGTGCCCGTTTTAATGAGGTAATGAGGTCAAGTTTGACTGCGGGATAGTGCGGGAATGCTTCCAAGATGTTATAGGAAAAAGACTAACCCACATGCGGCAGGCAACAAATGTTGAATATTTATCTTCCCAAAGTCGAGCAAATTAAATAGACAGGCGAGCTTCGTTGTTAACTGTGAGATATTAGGATTTATATGTGATATAGAAAGTTTGAAAAAGTTGTTAGGCGACCGACTGCTTCTCTGAAAAAAGCCTTTTGTAGACATACAGAAAAAGCGAACACACATACAAGCATACATACATTTTCGCTTTTATATTTATAGACTAGCGGGGGGTACCCGGCGACGCCCGGGTGTTTTGAGGTGTGTGTGGTTTTGGGTAAATCAAAACTCGGGGGCTGGGTGGGGGTTAAAAATAAAAAAAGTTTTGGTAGGTGAGTATGAGGATCGAACCCCAACCCTTGAGACAAAGTTGGAAATTAAAGTGTGAAAAAAAGACATACGACGTTAACCACTGGGCCACGGAGACATACAAGGGAAATATGTTTGAATGTATTTATTTAACTATTGACAGGTGGCAGCAATAACAGTTAACTTTGCTGCTGCTATTTGACCTAATTATTGAGGTCAAATAGAAGTCACGCAGTTAACTTGGGTTTGTTTACCCAAGTTTGACTGGTTTTTTTTCCCCAACAGATGTTAGGGAGAGGGAACAAGCTCCACATTTTCCAGATTGATTAGCAATTGTCTGATATAGGGGACTTTGTCCCCACATTAATCAAAGCTGATTGCTTCTGGACGTTTCCCAGCGTGATGCTGAGAACGCTCACTTAGCTTTGAATTAGTTTCGCTTTTTATACAAAAAAGCCTAATCAACAGGCGAGAAGTCAAAATAGCAATAACTTTGTAAAAATCGACGTAAATAAATCTAGACGCTACATGCGTTCTGAAATCCTAGATATATCTAGGGCCTATATAAACAGTTCTAAGCAATAGTTACCCCCCCCCCGGGGACCGTGTGCGAGAAAAGCCTTTGTGAGACATACACGAAATGGTCACACATATTTTTCCTTTTTATATATATATATATATATATATATATACTAGCGGGGGGTACCCGGTGTGGCCCGGGTGTTTGTAGGTGTGTATGTTGGGGGGGGGGGTGATCAAAACAACTTGTTTAAAAAAAAAAAAAGAAAAACGTTGGCCAGGTGTTTGGAGGTGTAAAAGAAGAAAAAAGTTTTAGTAGGAAAGTAGACTTAAACCCCAAACCTTTGACGTGGACACAAAATGGAAAAAACCCTGGGACCTAATCATCTCGGCCACGAGAGAAGAGGAACGAAAAGCATCTTAGTTTAACGTTTTATAAAATGAAATTGACAGGGGCGGAGAGACCTAAGTCGCGTGATGTTTGACCTTGTAACATGACGCGGCTGCAAGCCAGTTTTTGGTCGTTTTATACCGAAAAGCGAAAGACACACGGGACGCTCTAAAAATCTGGAAAAAATTAACCGTGAAAGGTCGGGCAAAAGTAAATAGACAGTCGATCACCATTCGTACTCTTAGATAAGTCCAGCGAAAAAAGCCTTTTACAGACATGCACAAAAACGAACATACATACATACATTTTCGCTTTTATATTTATAGACCAGCCGGGGGTACCTGGCATTGCCCGGGTGCTTGTAGGTGTGTGCATTTGGCGGGGAAGGGGTAAAGAAGAACCAAAAGGAAACTTAACCCTGTTTCAATATTTAAAAAAAAAACAGCGGACACGAAAAATGACGTAAATAACCCTGTTTCAATATTAAAACTGTAGGTGTGTGTGTGTGTGTTGGTGGGGTGGGGGGTGGATGGAAACTAAAAGTAATAACCGTGTTTAAATAGTAAAAAAAAAAAACGAACAAAAACAAAAAAAATCTGGAAAAAATAGCGCGTGAAAGTCGGGCAAATTAAATAGACAGTCGATCACCATTCGTAACTCTTAGATATTATCGTTTAGACGTGATAAGTCCAGCGAAAAAAGCCTTTTACAAACATGCACAAAAACAAACACACATACATACATACAAACACACATTTTCGCTTTTATATTTATAGACCAGCCCGGGGGTACCTGGCATTGCCCGGGTGCTTGTAGGTGTGTGCATTTGGCGGGGAAGGGGTAAAGAAGAACCAAAAGGAAACTTAACCCTGTTTCAATATTAAAAAAAAACGATAAAAAACCCAGCAGACACGAAAAATGGCGTAAATAATTAAAATATTAAAACTGTAGGTGTGTGTGTTGATGGGTGGGGGTGGGGTAGATAGAAACTAAAAGTAATACCTTGTTTAAATAGTAAAAAAAAAAAAAAAAAAAAAAAAAAGAACAAAAACAAAACAACAAAAAAGTTTTGGGAGGGAGGTAGGCAGGCTCCAACCCGAAGCCTTGAGCTTATAGCCTGATGACATGGCACCACAAAGGTAGGTAACTTTAGAGAGTCTAAAAATAAACGTTTAAAAACCATCGTTTCGTAATTGTTAGATATTATCATCTCGGTAGCATACAAAAAAATATAATGAGTGAGAAAGCCGAGAAGCAGCCGGAAAAAAGCCTTCGGTGGACATACAGAATAAAATGCGCATACACACACACACACACACACATTTTCATCTTTTATAAAACTTCTATATATAGACTATATAGAAAAGTGCCTAGTTGAGGATGAGGGAATTGATGTTTTTAGCCAATTTTTCGATTGTCATCCAAAGGGTCAAGCTTCAAAACGATAGCGATCTCCTGAAAATCCGTCGCCTCTGTCAAAAGTTTTTGCAAAACATACAAACATACATACATATTTACATTTAAACAGATAGGTGAGATTTATATTATAGATTTTATTTAATTTATGTTTATTATTAGTTTATTTCCATTGTTATTCTAAAAAGTACTATTAAGTTTAATGTGAGCTGTTATACATTTATATCTGTATTTATTTCATATTTTATTTATTTATTTATTAAATTTTTATTTGCTTTAAATCAAACCCTAAAATTTATTATTTTTAACCTGTAATTATTATGTACAAATATTTCAATCCAAAAATATAATTCGCTCCAAACTAGTGTAAAATGATGAGTATAGTGTATTCCAAATTACTCCAAGAATTGAACATTTTTTCATGCTTAAAGAAATAAATGGTAAGATCGACAACACCTTGAAATTTGGAATGTACACTTTTTGTCATTTATTTGTATTTGCTCTGTAGTTACATCGAGCTTCATAAATTAAAGAATTGGGATTGATAAAGAGTGAAATATAATTGAATAAGCATATTTTTCATATATATATATATATAGATATACTAGCATGGGTGCCCAGCGTTGCCTGGGTGTTTGGAGGTGTATACCGAGCAAAAGAAAACAGAAAAAAAAGGTCAATTTTTTAAACTTTGACCCCTATCATTACCCCTTATTGTTTTGGGCTCGAATTCAGTTATTAAGTTAGATCTATGTCCAAGGAATCTATATATAAAATTTCAAGTGTTTAGACCCAAAATTGTCGGAGGAGTTTGGTAGAGTTCTCAAAGGTCAAATCGCTGAACTTTGACCCCTTAACGGCCAAATTTCTGGCCGAAAACAGATTACAAAGATTTTCCCAAATCTCAATACTCTGTATATTAAATTTCGAGTCTGTAGACCGAAAATTGACAGAGTTATTGCGTAGGGAAATGTACACAGACAGACACACACACATACACACTTTCACTTTTATAGATGTGTAGAAAGAATCAGAATCGGTAATTGTATCGGAATCTGGAATTTTATATGGAATGGGTAATTGTATTGGAATCGTAAAAAATATATATGCTACTGCTTATAGTAATACTAAAATAATGAATATCTATTGATTTTTAAACTTATCTATTGATTAGTAAAACTAAAATCGATAGATCATCCCTCACGAGTGTATTTTTACGTTTAAAAAAATATCTGCACATTTAACATGTTTTTTTTTACGATAATCGTGAAAAATAACACCTTTGTAGTTAAATACATAGTGATTTAGAAAGAATCCGAATCGGTAATTGTATCGGAATCGATAAAAATACTGGAATCGTCTCCTCCCTAATATATAGCTCCAGTATTCTACTTCTCTCTTGGTTGGTTCCTCGGGTCAACAGGAAAGTTGTTCTCGACAGTGAATACGCAGACTGATCCTTTATGGGCACACTCTGCAACACCCATGGCATGGGAATCCCTAGGAAGAGGGGCCCTGGTTAGATGATACGTTCGTCCTCTGCGGCCTTTCTTCTATTGATCTCGAAAGCAGCAGTGCCTTGCTTTGACAAAGCCCCCTCCGACTGTCGCCATCATTGGCGCTGTGTTCCCAGTCGTCCTCTGAGATGTCAAATGCATGCAGCTATCGCCTCAGGTATCGCACTATTCAGCTAATTAAGTACTTTATTTATACGTAGTTAAATTACACATGAACATTTATATATACGAAGGAAAAAAAAGAAGTCTATATTCTTAATTCCAAGATGTTGTCCATCTTACCGTTTATTTCTTTAAGCTAATGTTAAAATGTTGAATTCCTGACAGCACCTGTTTCATAGCGCAGAAATATTCATATAATTATGTCAAATTTTCTTTTCTCTTTTTTTTTTTTTTTTAACAAAGGAATCACTACTTATCAAGGCCCATAGGCCACTCGAGGATGAGGGATAAAGAGTGTACAATGGTCAAAAGGACAATTTCGTAGTAATCGTAGGAGGTGTAAATTTAGTGAATTGGATTACTTAAGGGTAACGGCTCATCAAGAACTTGTTTACATTGGACTTGAAGATGACCATATTGTTGTCAGCTGGAAAGCAGGCAAACGGAAGAGAGTTTCACAGGTGTGCAGTTCTAAGAAAGAAGCTTTGTTTATGGGATCTACGTTTAGGTTTAGACACAGATAAAGAGTGGGGGAAATTATTGATAGCAGTTTCAGCTAGATGAGCGTTTCTCGTGAAAGTTTGGCGAGGAGGAACTTTTTGAATCTTTACCTTGACTCATCAGAAAAATAGAAACTCATCAACTTTAAAAAAAAAAAAAAAAAAAAAAAAAAAAAAAAAGGAATTTCGGCATTATTAGATAAATTAAAAAAAAAAATTCGGAAGAGTAGTTGCAATTGTGTTTTGCTATATTTATGGCATTTTGATTTAAAAAAAAAAAATTTTATTTAAAAAATTTGAAAATCAAAGATAACGTAAACATCACAAAAACAATTTTTTTGTTTTTTCGGGTTTATGTAACTATGCAAAAATTCTTTTTATTTTCTTTTAAAGTTAGTGGATTCTTATTCTTCTGATGGGTCAGGGCGGAAAAGAGTAAAAAATCGACATAAAAATTGTATGAATGTTTCTGCACTACGAAACAGGTGCCGTCACGAATTTAACATCTTAACATGCTGACAGAAATAAACGTTAAGATGGACAACATCTTGGAATTTAGAATATAGACGTTTTTGTCATTTATTTGTATATGCTCTGTAGTTACATCAAATGAAAGGATTGGTATGAATAAAGGGTGAAATATAATTGAATAAACATATTTTTGACATGAACATATATATACGTGTTCATACGTCGAGAGACGGATGTGGAGGTCACCACTTATCAAGGCCCAGAAGCCACTCGGGCATAAGGGTTATTGCGTGTACAGTAATCAATGGGACAATATCGTAGTAATCGTTAGTAATGGAGATTTGATAAAGTGTCTTTTTAAGGGGGTGGTTTATCAGGAATTTGTTTATGTTGGACTTGAAGGCATCCAAGTTGTAGGCAGGTGGGAAACAGGAAAACGGAAGAGAGTTTCACAGGCGTGCACTTCTAAGAAAGAAGCTTTGCTCATGGAATCTACACTTGGATTTAGGCAGAGATAAAGAGTGGGGAAAATTAATGACAGTGGTTTCAGCTAGACGGGTGTTTATCGTGAAAGATTGGCGAGGGGGAGACCAGAGATTGGAGCTCAGACAAGCACTTGCCATGGAAATAACGATAAAACAAAGACAGGCTCGCAACATCTCTTCTGTGAGAATGAGGCTGCAGGGAAGAGAAAAGAGCATCCCCCACTAAGCCACGGAGTCTATTTTGTACTCTGTTAAGGCAGGATAGGCTGTTTTTTGCAGCTCCTGCCCAGATGTGGCAGCAGTACTCCATCCTTGGACGTACTTGGCTTTTATACAGATAGAGAATTGCATCAGTAGTGAGATATCTTCTGGAGCGGTAGAAGGATCCCACCATCCTCCCAGCGACCATGGCAACAGATTTGATGTACGTGTTTTCTGATGTACGTTTTTTTTGTTTTTCTTTTGGAAATTTAATTTTTTTTTTTTAATTTTCTCTCCTCACTTGGCCTCGCACTCTCCAAGAAAACTATTATAAGTTAGATTAACTCGCTCTTCTACCTATCCAAATAAGTTCTTAAGATTCTTACTCAGTTTTTCTTGGAAAAAAAAAAAAAAAAAAAAATAGTCCGAAGGACGGCTCTCAAAGACGAGCAGGCAAACGTCAGGGGTTGCGAAAAAGAAATACTCTTTTAGCGACCCCCCCCTCAACCGGTTCTAGTAACAACAGTATGAAAAAAACTTTTGGAATTCCCTCCCTATTACCTGTTTCCCTGACTCTACCGAAATGAAGAAGTTTAAATGTAATGTAAACCAACATCTTGCCAAATAGTAGCCCTGTATATTCCAAGTGGCAATAAGCCTTGTTACTTTTAATGCATCTAAAACCAAGCTTCTCTCTTTACATTCTAATCCACATTTGGCATCAATTGAAATGAATGGCTCTCGTTTTCAGGAGGCCTCAAGTTTTGACAAGCTTCTGGGCTTGACCATTACTCCTGATCTTAAATGGAACACGTACATCAAATCTGTTGCCAAGGCCGCTGAAAAAATGGTGGGATCTTTCTATCGATCTGGTAGATATCTCACTGCTGATGCTATTCTCTATCTATATAAGAGCCAGGTATGTCCACGGATGGAATACTGTTGCCACATCTGGCCAGGAGCTGCTAGAAAGGACTTGTCCTGCCTTGATAGAGTTCAAAGTAGACTTAGTAGCCTCATAGATGTCCTTTTCTCTTCCCTGCAACCTCTATCTCACAGAAGAGATGTTGCGAGTTTGTCTCTGCTTTATTGTTATTTTCATGGCAAGTGTTCGACTGAGCTTCAATCTATGGTCCCCCCTCGCCAAACTTTCACAAGAAACACTTGTCTAGCTGAAAACACTATCAATAATTCCCCCCACTCTTTATCTGTGCCTAAACCTAAACGTAGATTCCATGAACAAAGCTTCTTTCTTAGAACTGCCTGCCTGTGGAATTGTCTTCCGTTTTCCTGATTTCCGGCTGACTACAATATGGTTGTGTTCAAGTCTAACGTAAATAAGTTCTTGATGAGCCGTTCCATATAAGTTGTCAAATTTACCAAATTTTCATTACTAATGATTACTAAATTGTCCAATTTCTACTGTACACTCTTTACCCCTTATCCTTGAGTGGCCTCTTGGCCTTAATAATGCGGTGATGCCTGTGTTAAAAAAAAAAAAAAAAAAAAAAAAAAACTTGCCAGAGCAAGTCAAACAGTCTAGTCGCCATGATAATTCGACTCGGGAGGTAATGGGTTATAGGTTTAAAACCACCTTCCACCCCCTTCACCTTTTGATATGCTTCATTCATGTTGGTTCCTTTACCCCCCCCCCCCCGACGGATGGACTCGCCCAACGTAAGCATCATCCCTCTTATATTTTTGTTTACATTTTAAAATGCTTATTTGGCTCAAAATGCAAGTAGTGTCTAGCGTAACGCGAGAAGAAAATGGCCGCAGATTGACATGTGAATATTTGAAGTCTCGATAATAAAACACATTTTAAGTTATTATTCAAGACTTCAAAGATATAAGCATCAACCGGCGGCCATTTTTTTTTTCTTGTTTTCACATAACGCTCGACAGTATTTGTTTTTCGGGCCGAATGAACATTTTCAAGTGAGTAAAATCACTAAAATCTGATTCGGATAGGTAGAAGAGTGATAAGATACGTTATTCGGCAAAAACAAACCTGAGTAACTTATCTTTCCCATTTACTTTTTTTTTTGGGGGGGGGGCTTTTTATGACCTGCCCCAGTGTAGTATAAACACCCCCAAGCACCCTATGTGAAGAATGGCTTTCGGAATACCGCCTCCCCAACCTCCCCATGTTAAGAACGGCTTTCGAGATTGGGCGGTGTTTATTTCATTTCAAAAGCCGTTCTTAACATGGGGAGGTTGGGGTGTTTATAATACGCTGGGGCACGTCGTAAAAATTTACCAAAAAAAAATATGTAGATGTAAAATAAATGGCTTTCTGAATACCCCCCCCCTCAACCTCCCCATGTTAAGAACGGCTTTCGAGGTTGGGCGGTGTTTATTTCATTTCCAAAAAAAATTTCTAAGAGAGTATTTCTTTTTAGTAACGACTGACGTTTGCCTGCTCGTCTTTGAGAGTCGTCCTTCGGACCATTTTTTTTTGGGGGGGGGGTTATAATACGCTGGGGCACTGGGGCACGTCGTAACAATTTACCAAAAAAAATATTTAGATATAAAATAAATTAGAATAAAAAATAGGGTTTGTTTTACTGTACACACAGATTCGAAAAAGTTGTCACAAAACAAATATATAACAAATAAATGTTACCAAAGGCAAGATAAGTTACTTTTCTACCTAACTGGATATGTTTTTAGTGTTTATATTTAATGTAACATGTTTATTCAGCTCGAAAAAACATAGAGTGTTTACCGATGTATTGGAAAATTTTAAATGGCGGTCGACTCTCTTTGAGGCGATAAGTTTGAGAAAATGAGTTATAAATAAAAAACCAGACAAAATACTGTTAGAAACTCGCTCAATATATGTTACCGTGACATACGCTAACATATATTCGATGGGTTTTTAACAGTATTTTGACTGTTTTTTTTTATTTATGACTCATTTTCCCAAACTTACCGTCTCCGAGAGAGAGTCGGCCGCCATTTAAAATTTTCCAATACATCGGTAAACACTGTATGTTTTTCGAGCTGAATAAACATGTTACATTAAATATAAACACTAAAAACATCCAGTTTGGTAGAAAAGTAACTTATCTTGCCTTTGATAACATTTATTTGTTATATATTTGTTTTGTGACAACTTTTTCGAATCTGTGTACAATAATACAAACCCCAAAAATATACATAAAAATACTTTAAAAAATGTATGAAAAAATAATAAAAAATATTGGAATAATATTAAGAAAAAAAAAAATTTAATTTAAAAAGCGTTTTTTTTTTTTGTTTTTGTTTTTTTTGTTTATGAAATTGGTAGGTGAAAGTACAGATCGACCTATAAAAATATTTAATGAGATGAATAAAAACGTTATTCTATATTTATGCAGATCCAAACTGATGGACAGTTCCTCTTCCAAAGATGTGTGCATCATGCATGCGTCTAAAAATAAAGCAATGAAAAAGGTGAGAACAGTAGTCCGAAAAATCCAAATAATTAATCCTCATCTCAAAAAATCAGACACATGATGGAAACACTATTTCAAAGTTAAGCGTGAGTGATGGATGGTCTCGCAAGATGTTATTTCAAACTGAAACGTGACGGACGGACAGAGCCTCTATAAAGAGAGGCTTGGACTTGTTTTTATAAAAAAATTATTTTTTTCTTTTAAAATAATAAGATATGTCTCTCTCCTTCACTGCTGTCTAGATCCCAAACCTCGCTCATCAAACACACACACACACACACACACACACACACACACACACAAAAGAATGTCCCTCTTTTTTTTAACCCCCTCTCTCCCCCAGGACTTTATCTGTTTCATAATGGTAATTATTTCACATGCAAAAAAAAAAAAAAAAATGAATTAAAAATTGTGGTGCTGTTTAAAAAAAATGGTTTGTTTCTTTTCTTTTCTTTATTTTTTTGTTGTTTGTAATGTTTTGTAATAACTATTTAAATTCTTTATTTTTTACAAATCTACGATCAGCGCGATTTACGGAGAACTGTTGTCATTGAATTAAATAAGATACGTATTATATACGTTTGAAGCGAAAACAACGCATTATTACAAAACTAGCGGGGGTACCCGGCGTTGCCCGAGTGTTTGTTTCCGGGACGGTGGGGGAGTTTTAAAAAATGTTATGGTAGGTAAGTAGGAAGGATCAAACCCGGAGTCATGAGTAAAAGTAGGAAAATAAAGTGTGAAAAAAAAACAAAAAACATCTGCAACGTTAACAGTTCGGCCACCAAGAAAAGTCCATTCCAATTGTTTAGGAAAAAAAAAAAAAACGACTACGGTAGGTCGGCGCGAACGTGAAAATATAATGTGAATTGTCCAGCACGCTAACCACTACGCCACAGAGCACTGCACCTTAGTTTAGTGATTTTAAATAACTTCACATGAAAGAACTACGAAGCCAAACCGGTGTTCTCTTCTCAACTGTTCCTTGTGAACGATCCCCAAACGGTGTTAAGTGGTGGCAGGGGGAGGAGGAATTTATTAGAGAGAAAATATTTTACCACTTCCATTGATCTTAACCGATTTTGGCCGTGACTTCTTAGCAGAAAAAGTATAGAAATCTAAGATTATCGAGGAATTTGAGAAATAATAAGCCTATAACACACCTCAGATATTGTTCTGCCGTTTGTGCATATTATATTTGCATGAAATATCTTGATTTTTAATCCTATTAATGTCAAAATCAGACGGGAAAAAATGAGTTCATTTTATTTATATAGAGATAAACAGACATTTATTTTGTTTTAAATTTATATTGAAATTCAGAAGTATATTTCGAAGAAAACCTTCATCTTCAGTATGCCTTTTTTTTCTTTCTTTTTTTTTTGTCATGCGATAATAGTATTTATAGAAAAGATTGAGACTAGCAACATTACGTCTTGCAGAGAAGAAAGTGTGGTGGCAATCAAATTGTTTCTGCACTCTACCAAGAACCTTCATATGGAAGAGATTTACCAGTGCAAATATGACAACAGTTAAGATTTTGTTCCTTAGAAGCGCTGGTTGAGTTTGAATTAAATAAAATGCGTATTATATACGTTTGAAGCGAAAACAACGCATTATTACAAAATAAACAGACATTTATTTTGTTTGAAATTTATATTGAAATTCAGAAATATATTTCGAAGGAAATATTTTCTTTTCAAATAAATAAATATATTTCGAAGGAAATATTTTCTTTTCAAATAAATAAATATATTTTGAAGGAAATATTTTCTTTTCAAATAAATAAATATATTTCGAGGGAAATATTTTCTTTTCAAATAAATAAATATATTTTGAAGGAAATATTTTCTGTTCAAATAAATAAATATATTTTGAAGGAAATATTTTCTTTTCAAATAAATAAATAAATATATTTTGAAGGAACTATTTCTTTTTCAAATAAATAAATAAATATATTTTGAAGGAAATATTTTCTTTTCAAATAAATAAATAAATATATTTTGAAGGAAATATTTTCTTTTAAAATAAATAAATAAATATATTTTGAAGGAAATATTTTCTTTTCAAATAAATAAATATATTTTGAAGGAAATATTTTCTTTTCAAATAAATAAATATATTTCGAGGGAAATATTTTCTTTTCAAATAAATAAATATATTTTGAAGGAAATATTTTCTTTTCAAATAAATAAATATATTTCGAAGGAAATATTTTCTTTTCAAATAAATATATTTTGAAGGAAATATTTTCTTTTCAAATAAATAAATATATTTCGAAGGAAATATTTTCTTTTCAAATAAATATATTTTGAAGGAAATATTTTCTTTTCAAATAAATAAATATATTTCGAAGGAAATATTTTCTTTTCAAATAAATATATTTCGAAGGAAATATTTTCTTTTCAAATAAATATATTTCGAAGGAAATATTTTCTTTTCAAATAAATAAATATATTTTGAAGGAAATATTTTCTTTTCAAATAAATAAATATATTTTGAAGGAAATATTTTCTTTTCAAATAAATAAATATATTTTGAAGGAAATATTTTCTTTTCAAATAAATAAATATATTTTGAAGGAAATATTTTCTTTTCAAATAAATAAATAAATATATTTTGAAGGAAATATTTTCTTTTCAAATAAATAAATATATTTTGAAGGAAATATTTTCTTTTCAAATAAATAAATATATTTTGAAGGAAATATTTTCTTTTCAAATAAATAAATATATTTCGAGGGAAATATTTTCTTTTCAAATAAATAAATATATTTTGAAGGAAATATTTTCTTTTCAAATAAATAAATAAATATATTTCGAGGGAAATATTTTCTTTTCAAATAAATAAATATATTTTGAACGAAATATTTTCTTTTCAAATAAATAAATATATTTCGAAGGAAATATTTTCTTTTCAAATAAATATATTTTGAAGGAAATATTTTCTTTTCAAATAAATAAATAAATATATTTCGAAGGAAATATTTTCTTTTCAAATAAATATATTTCGAAGGAAATATTTTCTTTTCAAATAAATAAATATATTTTGAAGATACACTTCATCATCAGTATGTCTTTCTTCTTTTAAAAAAAAAAAGTTCATAAATAAGGAACAAAAATCTTAACGTGAATCTCGCGTGACCAAACGCACCATTTCGAGACTTAAAAAAAACTACCGTAGAAACAACAAACGAACTTCTACTTGTTGATTCTTTGCTCCAACAACAACGTGGCAAAAAAAAAAAAAAAAGAAGACATTATGGCCTAGGTTTTTATGAAAAGGGAATTAGGGGTGGTAAAGGATGCCATAGAGGCCACAACCAAGGATACATGAAATGAACAACGTTGGAAGTGTGTAGATTCCGACTCCATATAATTAAAGACAGACGAATATTGAAGGTTGAGAACCGATTTTATTTACTACTAACAGTTTGTATTAGGAGAGGCAAAGTGTTTGTAGGATGGAATGTGATTTAACAAAGGAGATGAATGTTCGTAAAATATTTGTAGGTATGTATGAATTGACAAGGAATGAATGTTCGTAAAATATTTGTAGGTATGTATGAATTGACAAGGAATGAATGTTCGTAAAATATTTGTAGGTATGTATGAATTGACAAGGAATGAATGTTCGTAAAGTGTAACTTATCTTTTGTACAATGGAGAGGGTTAGGGTAGGCCGGTCATCCTGCTGTCGGTGATGCGTGTCCTGGCTTGTAACTGGAAACGGAGTGACTTTCATCAGCGCTAGCAGCCCGGCGTCTCCGTCTTCTTTCTCCTCCTCTCTCCTAGTTTGTGTGAATTAGGCATTGTTTAGAAATGAAGGCGTTTGGCCCATGACATGAGAGCGTAGTCGGCTTCAGTTCACTGGTGCCTTATCTCTTTTTCTTCTTCATCTCTTTAGGTCAGGTGGGAGAATCTGTCCGTGCGTTCACTGACGCAGCAGGGCGAATCTCCTCCTTCTCCTCCCACTTTTCGGTTCCCTCAAATCCCTCGTTTTTATAGTGGCCAACTGGCTCCCAGTGACTGTGATATTTGAGGTGTTTATTTTAGGTGCGGAGCTCTGCCATTGGTCGATAATTATTTTGTGGTTATCTTATATTTTTCTTCCCAAGCGGAAGCGATGCGTGGAGCCATGTGCTAAAGACGATTTTTCATTTTGTCTCTCATGGTGGATGCATTAACATCCGGTTCGCTGCCAATTCTCATGTTCCCACAACATACTGAAGATGAAGGTTTCCTTCTTTTTTTTTTTTTTTACACAGTGATCACCACTTATCAAGGCCCGGAAGCCACTCAGGGATAAGGATTAAAAATTTAGATAATGAACCAACGCCTTAACAAACTGAGCTAACGCGACGGACTTCGAAATATATTTATGAACTTAAATTTCAAACAAAATAAATATCTGTTTATTTTGTAATAATGTGTTGTTTTCGCTTCAAACGTATATAATAACATTTTTTATTTAATTCAAACTCAACCAGCGTTTCTAAGGAACAAAATCTTAACTGTTGCCATATGTGCACTGGTGAATCTCTTTCATATGAAGGTTCTTGGTAGAGTGCAGAAACAATTTGATTGCCACCACACTTTCTTCTCTGCGAGACGTGATGTTGCTAGTCTCAATCTTTTCTATAAATACTATCATTGCATGTTCTTTTATTTATTGCGGACTCTTATCCTCATCTTGGTTGTTGTTTGACGACATCTTGGCCAACTATTTCTCTGGCCTTCATTCGTAGCGATCATTGGTTTTCACTGGAATTTGAGTGACAATAAGCACCCTCCCCCAGATCCCAGTCCTCTTCACATTCATCCAGTGGAGGTCTGGTTAGTGCTTTCTTTCCTCAGTCTTTTCATCCTCCTTGACTCTTCTCGACTATTTGGTGTGTGGTGCCAGTCGTGCTGACTCTACAGTTCTTTTTTTTTCTTTTTTTTTTTTTTCTCTAGGTCCTGGATATGACCTTAAACTATATCCGATGGTGAGGCCCCAGCTTGCGGGCCTTGGGGAGTGTGGAGCAACTCCTTAATTGACATTTCTCCCAGGTACACTCTCTACCAGAGTGGTAGTATCTGTTAGGGTCCTAGTTATCGGTTAAATAGAAACCAACTTGAAAAAAAAAAAAATATATTCTATTAAAAAGATTTTCTTCAAAATCACTGGATTCGGCATTGAATAACCTTAAAAGGGTTGATATGCCGTAAATCAGAAACAACCAACTTTTTTTTTTTTTTTTTTGTAGAGGTGGGGGGGGGATAGTCAATTTACAATTTGTGGTTCCAGTTCTCTTGGTTGCATTTTTTTGTTTCATTTTTGTTGCAGTTTCTATATGCTTGGTCACCCTTGTCACTTATTTGGGTTTCTGCACTCAAGGGTTTTCCCCAAGATTTCAGCATAGCCTAAGCCGACCCATTAATTCTGATTTCTCTTTGTTTTTCTTTTTTTTTTTTTTTTTTTTTTTCCAAGTTCTTTCAGAATGTTCCTAGTGCTCCTACTATTATTGGTATTCAATATTAATTTTCTCCAAGCTCCATGTTCTGTTTAGTCGGCAAGTTCCACATAGTTGTTTCGTTTTTCTGCCTTTTTGATCTTCACTTTGTGGTCTGCTGGGACAGCAAAATCTACAATTCGGCAGTTTCTTTGTTTCTTGTTAATTATTATATCTAGTCTTCTGGCTTGGATGAATTATTTCATTAATTTAAATGTTTATTGAGATGAGTATTATTTATTCATTTATTTATTGCGGACTATTATCCTCATCTATTCCTCTGGCTTTTGCCCGGTGGTAACCACGACGGGATAGGAATTCTGAATTTCCTAACTGCATCCACAGCAATTACTGCTGTCCTTCCGGATCCCTGCTTCCTCAACTGTACTGGCATGCAAAGTTCAAGTGTTCCGTAGTTGTTTTTCGTCTCACCACGTTTATGGTCAACTAAGCCTCTGGCCGGCTTTGGGTAGGATTGAAACTGCTATTTTCAGACAATGCTCACCTGGAACCGTTCTCTCTAATTCTCTCTCCTCTGATCTTGAGCACGTGGTACAATGGGGGAAGAGGTGGCTGGTCACTTTTAATGCATCCAAAACCAAGCTTCTATCTTTACATCATCAACGCTCTGATCCCCATCTGGCATCAATTGAAATGGATGGCTCTCGTCTTTGAGAGGCTCCATGTTTTGACAAGCTTCTGGGTTTGACCTTTACTCCTGATCTGAAATGGAACACGTACATCAAATCTGTTGCCAGGGACGCTGGGAAAATGGTGGGATCCTTCTACCACTCCAGAAGATATCTCACTACTGATGCAATTCTCTATCTGTATAAAAGCCAAGTACATCCAAGGATGGAGTACTGCTGCCACATCTGGGCAGGAGCTGCTAAAAACAGCCTATCCTGCCTTGACAGAGTACAAAATAGACTTTGTGGTTTAGTGGAGGATGCCCTTTTCTCTTCCCTGCAACCTCTCTCCAACAGAAGAGACGTTGCGAGCCTGTCTTTGTTTTATCATTATTTCCATGGCAGGTGCTCGTCTGAGCTCCAATCCCTCGTCCTCCCCTCGTCAATCTTTCACGAGAAACACATGTCTGGCTGAAACTACTGTCAATAATTTTCTCCACTTTTTATCTGTGCCTAAATCCAAACGTAGATTCCATGAGCAAAGCTTCTTTCTTAGAAGTGCACGCCAGGGGAACTCTCTGCCACTTGCCTGTTTCCCACCTGACTACAACTTGGACGTCTTCAAGTCCAACATAAACAAACTCCTGACAAACCGCCCCCTTAAGTAAGACACTCTATCAAAACCCCCAATACTAATGATTACTACAATACTATCTCATTGATTACTGTACACGCAATAACCCTTATCCCTGAGTGGCCTTCGGGCCTTGATAAGTGGTGACCCCCCATTAAAAAAAAAAAAAAAAAAAAGATTCAACGTCTCTATCCACTACGCCACAGGCTCCGAAGGGCGATCGAGGTTGGATTTTTGGTTCTTATAAATCTACGTTTATTCAAATAATACTCATCTTAACAATACTGATAATGTGTGTGTGTGTGTGTGTGTGTGTGTCTGGTCACGAATAGGCTCCTATATGGTTGACTATTTTAAAAAACTGATTACATATAATAATAGAAGATGTATCAAGACGCTGGAATGGGTATGTTTGATCTGGCAGAACGGTGGTTCATTAAAATTGTGGGGTCTGCGTTCGCGCCTGGTCCACAAAGTATGTAAATAAAAAATTTAAAAATTTAAAAAAACGTTTACAAGTGTTTTTGATATAGATGTACATAATAATACTTTGATAAGTATGTTTTAACTTAAATAGGGATGGTATAATAAAATTGTGGGGTCTGCGTTCGCGCATGGCCTCCATAGAATGGAAATAGGCACAAACTTTAATAAAGACTTTTCATATCTATCTGCGTAAGTATACTTTGATAATTATGTTTCAATTTGAAGAAATATGATATAATAAAATTATGGGGTGTTCGTTCGCACCTGACCTCCATAGAATGGAAATATGTCACAAAGTTTAACAAGGTTTTTTAATATAGATCCACAGAATATAGTGATAAGTGTTTCAGTGTGAACAGGTATGGTATAATAAATTATTGGGTTTATCTATTTTATTTTTACTTTCATCATATTTTGCTTTGGTTTTGATACTCACCAAATTCGAAACTATCTCTTTACAACCCTTCGTTTTCATAACCTATCATACTTTCATAAATCAGAGTCCATTTTGTGTAGGCTGTCTTTGAACCTAGTCAACGACGGGTACTTTTGCTAGTAATATATAAATACCATTTTATACGGACCCGACCATCTGGAACCGTAGAGAGTCAACGTTTCTATCCATTGCGCCACGGGCCCCAAAGGGCAAAGGAATAGTTGGCCAAAACATCGTGAAACACCAACTAAAAAAAGATGAGGATAATAGTCCGCAATGAATAAATAATACTCATCTCAATAAACATTTAAATTAATGAAATAATTCATCCAAGCCAGAAGACTAGATATAATAATTAACAAGAAACAAAGAAACTGCCGAATTGTAGATTTTGCCGTCCCAGCAGACAACAAAGTGAAGATCATTGTCTGAAAATAGCAGTTACAATCCTACCCAAAGCCGGCCAGAGGCTTAGTTGACCAAAAACATGGTGAGACGAAAAACAACTACGGAACACTTGAACTTTGCATGCCAGTACAGTTGAGGAAGCAGGGATCCGGAAGGACAGCAGTAATCGCTGCGGATGCAGTTAGGAAATTCAGAATTCCTATCCCGTCGTGGTTACCACCGGGCAAAAGCCAGAGGAATAGATGAGGATAATAGTCCGCAATAAATAAATGAATAAATAATACTCATCTCAATAAACATTTAAATTAATGAAATAATTCATCCAAGCCAGAAGACTAGATATAATAATTAACAAGAAACAAAGAAACTGCCGAATTGTAGATTTTGCCGTCCCAGCAGACCACAAAGTGAAGATCAAAAAGACAGAAAAACAGAGCAATAATGTGGAACTTGCCCGATTAATTAAACAATATATTTGTTGTTCTTAAAGTTGAACTCAATAAATTAGCAAAATAAAATAAAATAGTTTGATGAATTAAATAACAAAATTACTGGATGAAAAAAAAATGTAATTAAATTTGACTAACAAGATACAAAAAAACAGAAAGAAAGAGTAAAACAGGAGAAATCTTTTTTCTTTTGAGATTTTGCAATATTATCAATCAATGCAAAAGTGACGTGGTATAATCGTTATAGGTGTAGACTGTGTGTTCAGCATGCTAAGTTCAATTGTGGTTACTGCATCACTTTCACAATAGGTCTCACTTGAATCTTGAGAGACAATGGATACTTTCTGTAAATGCCCATGCATGGAAATTTATAGTTAAGCAAGGGTTATGCAATCCCACACTGCACTTTCTTTGGGCTGGTTTTAGGCAAAGAATACAGGAAAAGCAGAGTTAAATTGTCCAGAATTCCACCTAAATTAAAAGCCAAAATCTGTATTATACATGACAAAACGAAAATATCATATTCCAAAAATCACATAAATCAATCAAGTAGTTTTATTTTTAAGTAAGAAAATTTTTATTAGGAACGGAATAACATTCTCACTTAAAAAAACATTCCGGACCATAAATCTTACACAAAGGATTCAGGTTTTGCGACAGGAATCTGTTTGAAAGTTATTCTTTATCATTAATTTTATTTATTGCGGACTTTTATCCTCAGCTGTTTGGTAGATGTTGTTTTACGGCGTTTCGGCCAACTATTCCTCTGGCCTTCATCAGGTGGTAACCGCGACGGGATAGGAACTCTGAATCTCCTAACTGCATTCTCAGCAATTAGTGTAATGTTATGACCCTTTAGGCTGTGATCATAGCGTAGTATCTGTTAACTATGGCAAGCGGTGTCAAGGGTGAAAACATTATTGTTATTGTATTCTTGTTAATTGATTTGAGCGACGAATGGTCGCTGGATCAGTTATTATGATTAGAAGAATAAACAATTAAATTGCGAAAGAAATGATTGACGTGTGAATCGCCAAAAAAATGTGAAAATAGAAAATATATGTAAACATTATTTTGGGGTTTTGAATAAACAAATAACTATATATTATTCCTTAATTGGAATTCATTTTTGAGATGCGCATTATATATATTAATTTTTATTTTTTATTTCGGACTATTATTCTCATCTTTATTAGTTGTTTTATTTTTTTTTAATCTTTTATTGTTTTGTTTATTCACAACGTTTCGGCCAACTATTCCTCTGGCCTTCGTCAGGCGGTAATATTTTCGAAATAAAAATAAATTAATATATATAATGCTCATCTCAAAAATGAATTCCAATTAAGGAATAATATATATATTAATTTATTTTTATTTCGGACTATTATTCTCATCTTTATTAGTTGTTGTTACCACCTGACGAAGGCCAGAGGAATTAGTTGGCCGAAACGTTGTGAATAAACAAACCAATAAAAGATGAAAAACAACAACTAATAAAGATGAGACGAGTAGTCCGAAATAAAAATAAATTAATAAACAAATAACGAGTTGTGGATTAGATTGGTATGAGACATGTAATTAGGTGATGTAAGAGAACACGTGATGTAGTTAGTTTTGGAGAGATTCAGAGAGTCGAGGATTGACCACCAGAGCAGACAGACGTCTAGACAGGGGTGGACAGACAGCTAGGAGCGGGCTGTAAGAACAGAAAATGTAGACGAACTGCAGATCCTGTGAAAACCAATTGAGACAACTGTAATAAATTTATATTATAAAAATATAAAAAGTTGTTTTAATGGTTTTCACAAATAAGAATAGATGTCTCAATTATATGGCGCTGATCGCTTCATGGTTCGTCACGGAGCAGCAGAAGTTAAAAGAACTTTTCAAGAAAAAGGTATGAAGCATATATTATTCTTCTTACATATGAACTGTAAAAATATCCCGTGTGATAAGTCTGATACAACATGATTCAGTTTACACGTCAATAGCATGTCCCCTGGCTAAACAACATACATACGATTTATACGTTTATTATCTGTCTGTTAAAAGAACAATATCTTGCATCCACTAGATAACACATGACACGTTTTAATATATTATCTCCTCAAATATAAACCAATATACAACATTACTGCCATCCATAGTTGTTGTTTCGCCACATCTCAATAATGAATTCGAATGAAATAAAATACGGAATCTGATTTGTATCTATGATTATAATTCTCCATATTTTTAGTGAGGATATTTATTTTTTCATGCTAGGTAAGTACATTACAAATTTTTTTTTTTTTTTTTTTTTTTTTTTGCAATGCGGTTATATCATGCGTGCCCTTTAAAGTGGTTGCTGAGTTTTGGTTTCAGATTCGGATTGTACCCCAGTCAGGTAAGATCGCTATGCGAGACGCATGACCATCGAGATGCCTTAAGGAAATCAAGTACGATTTTAAATCTTGATAAGTTAAATGTTGGTTGCTCAGTCGCACCCCTTCCCCACCAACACATGTAAAACATGCTTATCTATTTTTTTTTTTTTTTTTTTTTTTTTTTTTTTTTTTTTTACATCAATTTGGATTAATCGGATCTACTGTTCTCATATCTGGAGTGTGATTTTCATAACATTTCAGTCGATGCACCTGAAGAAGGTCAGAGATTATATCTTGTCAAACTCCGGAAGGTTTCTGTCGAACTGAAGAATTTGGACGGAATTTCGAGCGGAACCCTTCACGGGGGTAGCGTGCTTTTGTTTCATCGTGACTGGATAGAGGTTCTTCGTAATTGGTAATTGTGTTAGTTTAAACTAAACAGAAAAATACAAATAACACACGATAGCCCAATTACATTTACACATTAATTTTTTTTTTTTTTTTTTTTTTTTTTTTTTTACACAGTGATCACCACTTATCAAGGCCCGGAAGCCACTCGGGGATAAGGGTTATTGCAAGTACATTACGTTAGTGTGGAGATTTGATGAAGTGTTTACTTAAGGGGGCGGTTCATTAGGAATTTGTTAACATTGGACTTGAAGACATTCAAGTTGTAGTCTGGTGGGAAGCAGGCAGACGGAACAGAGTTCCACAGGCGTGCAGTTCTATTCTAAGAACGAAGCTTTGTTCATGAAATCCGCGTTTTGATTTAGGCACAGATATAGAGTGGGGCAAATTTTTCACAGTGGATTCAGCTAGACAGGTGTTTTTCATGAAAGATTGGCGAGGGGGGACCAGAGATTGGAGTCCAGACGAGCACACGCCATGGAAATAACGATAAAACAAGGATAGACTCGCAACGTCTCTTCTGTGAGAGAGAGGTTGCAGGGTAGAGAAAAGGGCATCCCCCACTAAGCCACGAAGTCTATTTTGTACTCTGTCAAGGCAGGATAGGCTGTTTTTAGCAGCTCCTGTCCAGATATGGCAGCAGTATTCCATCCTTGGCCGTACTTGGCTTTTATATAGATAGAGAATTGCATCAGTAGTGAGATATCTTCTGGAGCGGTAGAAGGATCCCACCATCTTTCCAGCGATCTTGGCAACAGACTTGATGTATGTGTTCCATTTCAGATCAGGAGTGAAGGTCAAACCCAGAAGCTTGTCAAAACACGGGGCCTCACCCAGACGAGAGCCATCCATCCCAATTGATGCCAGATGGGGATCAGAGCGTTGATGATGTAAGGATAGGAGCTTGGTTTTGGATGCATTAAAGGTAACCAGCCACATCTTTCCCACTGAACCACGCGCTCGAAATCAGAGGAGAGAGAATCAGAGAGAACTTTGTCATTTACAGCCTTTGATGTGTTGCCGTAGATGGTCGTGTCATCAGCATAGATGTCAACGGATGATTTAAGTATGTGTTTAGGGAGGTCATTGATGTAGATCAGGAAGAGAGTTGGGCCCAGGATTGACCCCTGAGGGACTCCAGCATTTATATTGCAGGCCTCCGATTTTTGTCCATCTACCACTACTCTTATGAGCCTATCGGAGAGAAATGATTTAATGATTGAGAAAACATTTCCAGTTATACCGTAGCTGGAAATCTTGTGAAGTAGACGCTTATGCCATACCTTGTCGAAGGCCTTTGATATGTCAAGAGCAATTGCCCTAGAAAGGAAGCCTTTGTCAAGAGATTTACTAATCCTGTGGGATATAACCGTCAGCACATCTGCAGTAGGTCTTGCAGAGTGGAAACCATATTGTGTGTCACTAAGAAGGTTATTCCTGATGAGGTGGTTGATTACTTTTCTATTTAATATGAACTTTGTCATTTACAGCCTTTGATGTGTTGCCGTAGATGGTCGTGTCATCATCATTGTACACTGACAAACATTTAAAGAACAACACTACATAGTACAATGGTGGAATAAGGTTCTCCTCTCCTTGAGAGGGAAAATCAACACGTCTGCCCGTGACCAAAGACACAAGGAATATATAAGGTCAGATTACTCCTCCCCGGTGTCCTTTAATTTTTAGTCCCCTACAATTGTATTTTTCGGTCGCTCACACTGAGAATTGAACCATCTACCTGCCTATCTATATTTTTTTTTTTTTTTTTTACACGAATTTGGGTTTTTCAATACGAACAACAATTATCCGTTGTTTGTATTATTTGGACTATTGTTCTCGTCTGGAGTATGATATTTACGTTTCAGTCAATACACCTGAAGAAGGTCGGAGGTTATATCTTATCAAAGAACTCGTCGGGAATTTGGACAGAATTTTGAGTGGAACCCTTTATTTACTCCACGGGGAGGGGGGAAGCATTCTCTTGTTCTGTCAACCCTGATTGGATAGATACACCTGAAGAAGGTCGGTTGGTTGGTTGTTTTTGTTTTACAGCATATCAACCCTTTTCACGTTATTTAATGCCGAATCCAGTCATTTTGAAGAAAAATTTTTTAATAGAATATATTTGTTGTTTTCAAATCAGTTTCTATTTAACCCATAGTTGGGACCCTAACAAGTACTACCACTCCGGTTCAGAGTGGACTTGGGAGCAATGGTAATTATAGGGTGGCTCCACACTCCCCAAAGCCCGCAAGCTGGGGCCTCACCTCTGGATATAGTTTAAGGTCATATTCAGGACCGAAGAAGGTCGGAGGTTATATCTTGTCAAAGAACTTGTCGAAAATTTGGACAGAATTTTGAGTCGAACCCTTTATTTATTTCAAGGAGCATTCACAACTGGATAAAGGTCCCAAGTAATTCACAACTGTATTTTTCAGTCACCCATACTGAGGATTGAACCTTCAACCTTCAGGAGAATATCACTTTTTACAATTGGTTTTTCCAAGTACTGAAGGAAATCAAGTATGATTTTAAATCTTGATTGGGTAAATGTCGATTGATCGGCTGCACCCCCCCCCCAACAAACAAATATGTAAAACATGTTTTTTTTTTTTTTTAATATCAATTTGGGTTTTCAAATAGAACACATTTATCTGTTGTTTGTATTATTTGGATTCATTTTGAGATTTTATTTCACAACGTTTCAGTAGATACACCTGAAGAAGGTCGGAGGTTATATCTTGTCGAACTCGGGAATGTTTCTGTCAAACTTAGGAATTTCGACCTTCTTCAGGTGTATCTTGTCAAACTTGGGAATGTTTCCGTCAAACTTAGGAATTTCGAGCAGAACCCTTTATTTACTTCACGGGGGCATAATGCTCTTGTTCCATCAGCCATGACTGGATAACCCGACGGTCCCAAGTAATTCACAACTGTATTTTTCAGTCACCCACACTGAGGATTGAACCTTCAAGAGAATATCACTTTTTACAATTGAGTTTTCCAAGTCCTCTTACCCCTGCGCCACGGGTCCTTATCTAGAGTTAGAGTGAAAGCTAAATATTTTCTTAATTTCTTTTACCTTGAACTCTTTTAACTACAACCACTGTCAAAAGTTTCCATTGAAGAGATAAGAAAGGGAGTTAAATTAGGATAGAAAGCCAAAGGCGGTCGTAGTTGGTGCACTAGGTGTACTATCTAGTCGTCTGGAACAACATCAGAAAAAAAAAACTATGAATCCTCAATGTTTTGGGTGGCCTTCAAACCTCTACTTTTGTACATACCACAAATAGCCTTAGAAAAACCTTTGGTCTTTGAAGCGCCTGGTTTGGAGTCAGGATTGTGGGAGAGCCTTCTTTTCAGGGAGACTAGCAGGGGGTACCCGGGGTTGCCCGGGTGTTTGGAGGTGTGTGTGGCTTTGGGTAAATCAAAACTCCGGGGGGGGGGGTTAGAATAAAAAAAAAGTTTTGGTAGGTAAGTATGAGGATCGAACCCAAACCCTTGAGGCAAAATTGGAAATTAAAATGTGAAAAAAAAAACGTGTGACGTTAACCATTGGGCCACCGCGAAATACTAACGGAAACACGTTTGAATTTATTTAACTATTTAGAATTGGCAGGTGCACGTTTTAATGACTTAATGAGGTCAACTTTTGACTGCGGGATAGTATTTAATTTACTGCAGGAACGCTTTCTTTAATTTTTATTTTCCCAAGATGTTGGGGGGGGGTACCAGCTCCCCATAAAAAGGGGATTGTCCAAACTGAATAGCAATTGTGTGATATAAGGAAAATATTTCAACATTGATCAAATCTGATTGCTTTCGGAGATTTCTGGCGATCGCGACTGGAAAAATACCACCAGAATTAGTGTCGCTTTTTATTTTATTTATTTATTTTTTTATTACATTTTCACCCCAAACAAGGCACATTGCCACTTTGGTGTAGGGGGCTACTATCAGGGGCAGCAACTACTGGAGCACTATGTTGGGATTTGGGCAGCAAGATGTCGGTTCACGTTGCACTTGAACTTCTGCATGTCAGTACAGTTAGGGAAGCAGGAACCTGGAATGGAATTCCAGAGTCTAGCGGTTCTGGGGAAGAAACTACTGGAGTAGAAAGATCTTTTACATCTAGGGATCTCTACTGTGTGAGGGTGGGATTTAGCTGCCTGTCAGGTTTGTCGAGGGTATCTACGTCGTGGGGGTACAAGTGTCTGAGTTCGTCAGAGCATTCACCATTAAAATACTTATAGAACAGGCAGAGGGATGCAACGTTTCGTTGATGGGACAGAGGCTGAAGCTTAGATGCCAGTTCAGGGCCTATCAGATTGGCGACTCTTTTTTGAACCTTGTCTTGGAGCGAGAGACTAGTAGGCGATGCACCAGCCCAAATATGACAGCAATACTCCATACATGGGCGAATGATGGCCTTATAGAGGTACAGGATACTTTCAGGTGTCAGTAGTTTTCTAGATCAGTAGAGAGAGCCTACCTTTTTCACAGCAGCTCTGGCAATGTTTTCAATATAATTGTTCCAGCTCATATTTCCTGTGAACGTTAGGCCAAGCAGTCTGAAGGATGTACTCTCAGACAGGGAGTCACTGGCCATTGCTATTGGTGGCAGAGAAGGTTTCTTGTAATTATTTATTATACAAAAACGCGTAATCCACATGCGGCGAGCGAAAAATGTTGAATATTTATATTTTCAAAATCAAGCAAATTAAATAGACAGGAAACCTCCGTTGTTAACTCGGAGATATTATGATTTATATGTGATATAAAAAGTTTTAAGAAGTTGTGAGCCGACCGATCGCTTCTCGGAAAAAAGCCTTTCTTGGACATACACAAAAAACGAACATACATACACACATTTTCGCTTTTATATATATAGACTAGCGAGGGGTACCCGGCGTTGCCCGGGTGTTTGTAGGTGTGTGTGAAAAAAAAGCCTTGACGACGCGCAGTTGGAAAATAGTAAAGTGTGAAAAAAAAACAGGTGCGCGTTTTTGATTGACGTGACGGCGATAGGTATTCAGTAGTTAGCATTTTGTGCGGGACAGTTTTTAAAGAGGTCAATAAATCGGTTTGTTTGTTTTTAAAAACCCGCTCCCCCGTCTGATATGATGAAGTCGACATTGACCAAACGTTCACTGGCTCTAGGCCTGTTTGGATTTATTTGCTTCCCCACTGAGCAAATTAAGCCGTTTTTTAATGTGGAGATGGAGGGAGGGGGGAGGGAAAGGGGTGACCAGCTCCCGAGAGGTGGAAAATAGGAGCTGGATTAGAAACTGTTGGTATGAAGGGTTGCCCCTTCAGTGACCAAGGTCAGATATGTGGGGTTAGCCCCACATATGGTCTTTGCTAGTCATAGCTTGCAGCATCTGCCAGAACAGATACCACACTTTGAGATATTAAATCTTTTATTCATGTTAAAAAATACAGTAAAATTAACGGTGAACAAAAAACTTAGGCACATGGCCAACTCAAAAGGGGGGATTTTGGGGGTCGTTGGTCATCCTTGTCACTCCAGAACTAAACAAAGTCAAAAGTTTCTCCCAGCTAGTATCTTCTTTCACCCTAATACCGCATTCACCCTTTCATATTGTGGGACTTCCTAGTAACTCCCAATTTTTAAAACATTTTTTATTGACGAGTGAAAACAAAAAAGATAACAATAAAATGGTACAATAATTCATTTGTGTCGAGGGCGGGGGAAGAAAAAATAAAAAGGTGATTAGTAGGACCCTCCCAACCCCGTCTAGTTGATAGACTGCCCGTTCCACTAGGTTTGTAAAAGGAACCTCGCTTCTGCGGGTCAGTCTCTAGGTGGGGATGCCCTCTAGATGGGGGTGAATGGAGAAAAGAAAATTTTTGTGGGTAAGGGATGGAGGTTAGTTTGTATTTCCTTTTCTCCAAGATGGGTAAAATTTAGAGGAAGGGGTGAAAACAAAAATTGCAGGTAAGAGGGGATGGGGATCTTGGAGGCTTCCTAATCGGGGAGGGATGGAACACACACTCAGCTAGCTGAGAGACTACTTGTTTAATTTAACTTTACAGAACTGCGCGTTCCACACCTAGGCGGGGAACACGTATTCAAATTTGGCTCCTCTTCGTACACACAGACTTGCCACATGTATCCATCTTCTGTCAAATGCCGCGCGATGCAGCCTTCTTCTATCACATCTGATCTTCACCCGTAGTTGGTGTTTAAAGAACGCGATCAGATCTTGATCAGAAAAAGACAACACCCCCCGGCAACCTTGCAGACGCGACGTCCAAATCACCATTCTCGCCACGGCCAGAATCGTAACGTAGACCATTTGTCTTTCCCGGTCCCACGGCGGCCTCACGTTGTCCACAACATTGGATACAGTAATTGGGCGAGGATGCTCAGGATCGATGCGAGCCGTCACCCCACTGACATACGACCAGTACTGGCGGAGTTCGCGGCAATCGAAGAAAGCGTGATCTGTAGTTTCCACAGCCGTTGTCCCACAACGGGGACAATCAGGCGACTCCAGAAACCCAGAACTGCATTGTATGTTGTTGAGTGGAAGTGCATTTCGGGCCAATCGCCAGGTCAGAGAGAACTCCGAATTGTTCAGATGACTCGAACCTGGCGCCCAGCTCCACGCGGAGCGGATCTCACTCTGCTGCCACCCCAAATGCGCGCATAGCGGGTCGTCAGCGGCCCCCTTCACTAGATCCCTGTGGAGTTCCCTACGGGTAGCAGTCACAAGGTCACTGGACCTTGGTAGTCGTTTTAGCGCGGCTCGGCACTCTTTCATGTAGGCAGATTCTCCCCGCGGCCTTCGACGGCTCTCGATGGAAGGATCGAGAACGAGGTCGGGGAAGGCGGCAGTAACCACGGGGTGCCACGGTTGGTCCTCCTGCATATAGTGGCTCAGGAAGGCCAGCCTCTCAGCATCTCGATGACACTTCAAGTCCGGCATTCCCAAGCCTCCCTCACACGGACGTTGAATACAGACCTGTCTGCTCACCCAGTGTCTTCCTCTGTCCCAAAGGAGCGAGGACAAGAGTTCGACAAGAGCTTTTAGGTGTTGTGCAGGCAGGGGAAGTACGGCCAGTCGGTAAAGGATGAGAGGAAAGACATAAGTGGCGCACGCCTTAGCTCTACCCTTTAAGGAAAGTTTCCTAGGAAGCCACGAATTGACTGCAGCCTCCACCTTTGACCGTACCTCCAACCAATTCTTGTCAAGCTGGAGACCCAGTCCGAACCACACGCCGAGGATTCGGACCGGGCCATCTGTCCAGCTGAAGGGCGCAGGGAGGTTTGCGTTGCCACTCCATGCGCCCAACCGCAGTCCTACCGACTTGTTGCGGTTTATCTTGGCCCCTGTAATTCTTTCGTACTGTGTGAGTGCCTCCGACACGACCTCAATGTCTCTGAAGCCCGACACGAAGATCGTGACATCATCGGCGAACGCGGATACCTTGGCAGCTGAGCCGCCAGGCAGAGCCATTCCGCGCAGGGCCGAATTTGCCTCCCCATGTCTCAGCTTGCGGAGAAGAGGCTCCAAAGCCAGGACATAGAGCAGGGGCGACAGCGGACAACCCTGACGAACCGACCGAGAGATAACAAAGGGTCTCGAGCGCTTTCCGTTCACTTGCACGACAGCCATGGGCTGTCGATACATTATGGAGATCCACTTGCAAAAGTCCGGTTTAAAACCGGCGGCCTCTAAGACAGATGCCAGGAAACGATGGTCGACCCTATCGAAAGCTTTGGACTGATCTAAGTTTATCAGCGCGGCTTCCGTGTCGTCATCTATTCCCCCCTCTAGGATCATGCGGATCAGGTGCAAGTTGTTCTGAATCGATCTCCCCTTCACAGCGTAGTTCTGTTCCGGTTCAACCAACTCGTCGATAACAACCTGCAGCCGATTCGACAGGACCTTGGCCAAAATCTTCAACTCTGTGTTTAGCAGAGTTATGGGCCTGTAGTCGTCTAACTCTTCCCCTCCATGCCCGTCACCTTTCTTCAGCAATGTGATCACTCCCTTGGTCACCTGCCCTGGGATGGATCCCTGAGCAAACCAATGGTTGAACATATCCGTCAGAAGAGGCAGAAACATGGGCGACAGCCTCAAGTACAGTTCGTATGGCAGACCATCAAGTCCTGGCGATCTGTCACAGCTGACCTGCTTCAGCGCAGTAAAGACCTCCTGCTCCATCACCCGGCCCTCGCAACCAGCTGCTCTAGCCGCCTCGAGGCGGGGAGAGTCGGCCAAATAGTCGCTAAACTCAAGGACCGGAAGATCGGGCTGCTGCGTAAAACGCTCCTCGAAATGTTCTCAGAACCCCTCGCAGATCTCCCGAGTCGATTCCAGGGTGCGTCCATTCGGATGTTTGATTTTTGCAATGTATTTGTCCGAGCCACGCCTAGAAACCTCACGGCGCACGTCTGCATCAGAATTGACTGCTTCGTTGCCTATCTTTCTAAGCCTAGCTCTAACTACTTGGCCTTCGTAACGCTCGCTAGTCTCGCGTAGAAGGTCCTGCTTAGCTAGTTCCTGACTAACCCTATCACCCTCCCCCGTAGCCTGGGCTAGTTTCTGCTCTAGCTTCTTCTTCGTCTTGGCCTTATCTAGTGCGAGGCGCTGGGCATACTTGACGGAGAAGCTTCTGATCTTGGCTTTGAGACCTAACCACCACTTACTCCCGGTAACCGTCCCCACTAGTGCCTTTTTAATCAATTCTCTTAACTGATCTTGGAAGTCTTGTATCTCCAGAAGGGAGGTGTTTAACTTCCAGTACCCCGCTAACTTAGGCCTATTTCCTAGCTTCAGCCGGGCCATAACTAATTTATGGTCCGTCTGGCCTAGCCAAGTGAACGTGGGACAAGATAAGAAGTCTACTTCGCCTCTCCTAACTAACATCCTGTCCAAATAAGTATTTGGATAGGAGGAAACACTATTGGTCCACGTCCACATCTCCCGCCCTGGATGCTCGACCCGAAACCTGTCGACCAGACCGCATCTAGCCATCAGATCAGCCAGGCTGGACTCGCACCTCTCCGATCCTCTAGCTCCGCCTCCTACCTTATCTATGTCGGGGTCTAAGATGAAATTCCAATCCCCCATTAGCACTACCCGCTTCCGACAATCTACAAACGCGTCAAGCTGACTGAAGAATGAGACCCTCTCACGAGCGGTGCTGGGCGCATGAACCGCAATCACCCGAAACACAGAATCTTTTACGGCAACATCGGCCACAACCAGCCTACCCACCGCATCTCTATGGACAACGTCGACCGTCGCCGACAGGGTACGTTTAACCAGCACGGAAACTCCCTTCCCCCGCGGGCTGCCATATGCTGAGAAAACCTCAAAGTCTCGGGCCAGCACCTGACAGTCCACAGAGGAAACGAAATGCGTCTCCTGAATCGCAGCGACATCCACTCCCAGGGACAAGAGGTCGTGCCGGAGGCGAGCCGCCCGGCCCGATGATCTCAAGCCCCTCGCATTCAGACTAGCCAAATTCAAAGCCATGGTACCTACCTTAAGGTGTGTTACACTCAGCTCCGAAGTCAGCCGGGGAAAGGACACCGACGTTGTGTGCAATGCTCAAGGTGGTCAGGTTTTTCATGTCCTGACCTTCTCTCACAATGCCGCCGACATCCAAAGGGTAAGTCAATTTAAGGGCCCTATAGAGTGACGGATGGACCAACACTGGGACCCTTCCCTTGCATTGTTTTGCGAGTTCCTCAAGGGAAGGGTCATTTTTCCTAATCAGTTCAATTCCCGGACCAGCCCCTTCAGCAGCTTCCAGCATTGTCCACACGTTGGTTTTGCAGGCCTCAGGAAGCCTGACGAAAGTTGTTAGCCGTGGGGCGTCCGGGAAGTTAGAGGGAACATTAACGTCTTTTCCCCCTATCTGTTGGCAGTCCAGCAGAGGTTTTAAATTTTTTCTCTGCCGGTGTGGTACGCCCATTGCCACAGACAGGGGGTCTACAGAACAAAGTTCCTCTCTCGTTTCGAGGGCGAGAGTCCCTGTTGGAGTGAGTCCGTAAGTGGGAGAGTCTGAAGGGTCTCTCCCCCTCCCGGGTTCATTCTTTTCTTTCTGGGATGGCGGCTCAATTTGCATTGGTGTGGGGACGAGTGTCTGTGTGGTGTCTGGTGTTGGTGCGGTGTCTGGTGTTGGTGTGATGTCTGGTGTTGGTGCGGTGTCTGGTGTTGGTGTTGGTGCGGTGTCTGGTGTCTGGTGTTGGTGTTGGTGCAGTGTCTGGTGTTGGTGCAGTGTCTGGTGTTGGTGCGGTGTCTGATGTTGGTGTTGGTGTTAGTGCGGTGTCTAGTGTTGGTGCAGTATGTGGTATGGGGGTGGAAGTGGGTTGTGTTGTTGTTAGAGGTGGTGTATGCTCACAGGGAGTGGGGGCTGCCTTTTCTTCCCCTTTCCTTTTCTTTTTTATTCTTTTGAATGAACCGGGGAGTGGTGAGGTTGAGTTCCTCTCCCTCTCACTAGCAGATTCATCCTCAGAGGAGCAGTGTTTTCTTCGCTTGATCCCCGTCTCAATTGGTGTGGGGACCGTTGGTTGTTGCTGCTCCTCTAATTGTTGTTTCTCCGGTTGATGCTGTTGCTTTTCTGGTTGCTGCAGCCGTTTTTGTTGCTGCTGTTCTGGCTGTTGCTGCTGCTGCTGTTTTTGTTGTTGCTGCTGTTTTCGTGGCATTGGTTGTGGAATTGGCCGCGGCAGCTGATGTTGTTGCTGCGGCTGGTTCAACGGTTGGTTTGGCTGCTGCTGCTGTGTCTGCTGCCATGTCTGTTGCTGCGGCTGTTGTGGAGGCTGCTGTTGTTGTTGCTGCCTCGGTTGTTGGGTTGGTTGTGGGACGGTGGCAGATGGGATTGTGGGCTTCCGTTTCCGCCTCATTACCATGATCCATTCCTCCCCTTTGGGCTCCTGCACAGTTTTGGGTTTCCTCGGTGCTGGGGTTGGTGCTCTGGTTGCAGGAGTTGTGACAGCCTGTTTGGACACTGGTGCTGTCTCAGAGGTTGGGACCGCCTTTAGTGTCACTTGAGTAGGAGTTGACCTTTGAGGGCAGCTCTTGGCCATGTGACCCTGTTTTTGGCAGAACCAGCAGTGCGGACGACGCCCCTCCACTACTACTGTCATAGTTGCCTCCTTAAATGTCAGCTGTGCTGGTATCGCCTGGAAGCCTTCTTTCTTTAGCCTCATGGCCACAGTGTAGCTGCCCAAGTGCATGCCGGTTTTCGACCGCACTGGGGTTATTTTTTCCACCTCGCCGAACTGTGTGAAGAAGGATCCCAGGATTTCTGCTGATATTTGCATAGGTACATTGAATACCTGCACCCGGGTCCTTGTCCTGCCCTGGTATTCGGGCTTTAGTTTTGTTCTCCCATACTTAATTTCCTGTAGGGAGAGTCTCTCCGCATCTTCCTTGGTGGGTAGGAGGATGTCCCACATGGCGTAGCTCCTCTGGTACAGGTATAATACCGGGATGTTTAGCTTGTGTAGGAGCCCTGCCATGTCTTCCTTTTTCATCCCTAGGAGGCGGTTTTCCGGCATATCCGAGATGATGAGGGAGAGCACTCTGTCTTCGATTGCCTCCCAAGCGCCTGGCACTGGTTTAATTTCTGCCCCCTCTATGTATTGTCTGTACTTGGTCAAGTACAAGTCTCTATACTCTTGAGGGGACAGTTGCTTCTCTACAGTCTTCCCCCATGCCGACCCTCTTGTTGGTGTTGGATCTTTGGTGAGGTTGGACTGTTTTTGCTGTTCCTTGACGGAAGGGTTGCTATTTTGAGGCGCATTTTCCTTTCCGCTTTCCTTTGGGACCGACTCTCCCTGCTCTATACTTCTTCCAGGAAATACTTCCCTTTTTGGGGAGTCGGCCTCCTGGGGAGCATTGTCCTCTTTATTGTCCTTGGGAGCTTTTGCCCCTTTTGTTTTGGGGAGGTCTAGGCTGTATGCCCCCTCGTTTTCTTGATTTGCTCCCCTTTTGGGGCAGTAGCCCTCCTGGGGAGCACTGTCTCTCTTATCGTCCTTTGGGGCTACTGCCTCTTGATTTTTGTAGTCAGAGCGGGATGCCCTGTCCAACATTGTTTTTTCTCCCCTTTGTGGGGAGTCGCCCTCTTGGGGAGCACTGTCTCCCTTATCGTCCTTTGGGGCTACTGCCTCTTGATTTTTGTTGTCGGAACGGGATACCCCGTCCAACATTGTTTTTCCTCCCCTTTTTGGGGAGTCGCCCTCTTGGGGAGCTGCTGGTGAGTTTTCTCCCTTCTGAGGGGCGTCCTTTGGTTTAGTGTCCGGGCGGTATGCCCCGTTGCTTTTTGCTTCCCCTGTTGGGGAGCCGTCCTCTTGGGGAGCAGTTTTTCTTGTGGTAGCCTCCTGGCTGGGGGTATCTGTATTGGTGGTCCCCGGGCTGGGGGTGTCAATTTTTGAAAAAAGCTCTCTCTTCCCTGTATAAATTCACCAAAATGAGTGATGTGGAGTCGGCGTCCAAAGTGGGAGCCGACTTTGGCGCCAAAAAGAAGTGGCGCCAAAGGCGGCAAGAGGGGAGATAGAACTGAGAGAGGGAGTGGGAAGTTAGTGGAGGGAAGAGAGAAAGTGTTTCCGACCCTCCCTCGCGGGAAGGTTGTAAATTATCAGCTCGGATCCCCCCCCCGTGGGGGAGGGGGGAGAGCAGAGAAAGACAGACCAAGTGGGGGTGCGGACAGAACGCTACCAAACAAGCTCGCCGGGCACGAGAATGTGTCGCCAGAACAACACTGCCTATCGCTGTGTATGTATCAGAGAACAGATACTACACTTTGAGATATTAAATCTTTTATTCATGTTAAAAAAATACAGAAAAAAATCAACGATGAACAAAAAACTTAGGTACATGGCCAACTCAAAAGGGGGGATTTTGGGGGTCGTTGGTCATCCTTGTCACTCCAGAACTAAACAAAGTCAAAAGTTTCTCCCAGCTAGTATCTTCTTTCACCATAATACCGCATTCACCCTTTCATATTGGGGGACGTCCTAGTAACTCCCAATTTTTAAAACATTTTTTATTGACGTGTAAAAAACAAAAAAGATAACAATAAAATGGTAACAATAATTCATTTGTGTCGAGGGAGGGGGAAGAAAAAACAAAAGGTGATTAGTAGGACCCTCCCAACCCCGTCTAGTTGATAGACTGCCCGTTCCACTAGGTTTGTAAAAGGAACCTCGCTTCTGCGGGTCAGTCTCTAGGTGGGGATGCCCTCTAGATGGGGGTGAATGGAGAAAAGAAAATTTTGTGGGTAAGGGATGGAGGTTAGTTTGTATTTCTTTTTCTCCAAGATGGGTAAAATTTAGAGGAAGGGGTGAAAACAAAAATTGCAGGTAAGAGGGGATGGGGATCTTGGAGGCTTCCTAATCGGGGAGGGATGGAACACACACTCAGCTAGCTGAGAGACTACTTGTTTAATTTAACTTTACAGAACTGCGCGTTCCACACCTAGGCGGGGAACACGTATTCAAATTTGGCTCCTCTTCGTACACAGACTTGCCACATGTATCCATCTTCTGTCAAATGCCGCGCGATGCAGCCTTCTTCTATCACATCTGATCTTCACCCGTAGTTGGTGTTTAAAGAACGCGATCAGATCTTGATCAGAAAAAGACAACACCCCCCGGCAACCTTGCAGACGCGACGTCCAAATCACCATTCTCGCCACGGCCAGAATCGTAACGTAGACCATTTGTCTTTCCCGGTCCCACGGCGGCCTCACGTTGTCCACAACATTGGATACAGTAATTGGGCGAGGATGCTCAGGATCGATGCGAGCCGTCACCCCACTGACATACGACCAGTACTGGCGGAGTTCGCGGCAATCGAAGAAAGCGTGATCCGTAGTTTCCACAGCCGTTGTCCCACAACGGGGACAATCAGGCGACTCCAGAAACCCAGAACTGCATTGTATGTTGTTGAGTGGAAGTGCATTTCGGGCCAATCGCCAGGTTAGAGAGAACTCCGAATTGTTCAGATGACTCGAACCTGGCGCCCAGCTCCACGCGGAGCGGATCTCACTCTGCTGCCACCCCAAACGCGCACATAGCGGGTCGTCAGCGGCCCCCTTCACTAGATCCCTGTGGAGTTCCCTACGGGTAGCAGTCATAAGGTCACTGGACCTTGGTAGTCGTTTTAGCGCGGCTCGGCACTCTTTCATTTAGGCAGATTCTCCCCGCGGCCTGCGACGGCTCTCGATGGAAGGGTCGAGAACGAGGTCGGGGAAGGCGGCAGTAACCACGGGGTGCCACGGTTGGTCCTCCTGCATATAGTGGCTCAGGAAGGCCAGCCTCTCAGCATCTCGATGACACTTCAAGTCTGGCATTCCCAAGCCTCCCTCACACGGACGTTGAATACAGACCTGTCTGCTCACCCAGTGTCTTCCTCTGTCCCAAAGGAGCGAGGACAAGAGTTCGACAAGAGCTTTTAGGTGTTGTGCAGGCAGGGGAAGTACGGCCAGTCGGTAAAGGATGAGAGGAAAGACATAAGTGGCGCACGCCTCAGCTCTACCCTTTAAGGAAAGTTTCCTAGGAAGCCACGAATTGACTGCAGCCTCCACCTTTGACCGTACCTCCAACCAATTCTTGTCAAGCTGGAGACCCGGTCCGAACCACACGCCGAGGATTCGGACCGGGCCATCTGTCCAGCTGAAGGGCGCAGGGAGGTTTGCGTTGCCACTCCATGCGCCCAACCGCAGTCCTACCGACTTGTTGCGGTTTATCTTGGCCCCTGTAAGTCTTTCGTACTATGTGAGTGCCTCCGACACGACCTCAATGTCTCTGAAGCCCGACACGAAGATCGTGACATCATCGGCGAACGCGGATACCTTGGCAGCTGAGCCGCCAGGCAGAGCCATTCCGCGCAGGGCCGAATTTGCCTCCCCATGTCTCAGCTTGCGGAGAAGAGGCTCCAAAGCCAGGACATAAAGCAGGGGCGACAGCGGACAACCCTGACGAACCGACCGAGAGATAACAAAGGGTTTCGAGCGCTTTCCGTTCACTTGCACGACAGCCATGGGCTGTTGATACATTATGGAGATCCACTTGCAAAAGTCCGGTTTAAAACCGGCGGCCTCTAAGACAGATGCCAGGAAACGATGGTCGACCCTATCGAAAGCTTTGGACTGATCTAAGTTTATCAGCGCGGCTTCCGTGTCGTCATCTATTCCCCCCTCTAGGATCATGCGGATCAGGTGCAAGTTGTTCTGAATCGATCTCCCCTTCACAGCATAGTTCTGTTCCGGTTCAACCAACTCTTCGATAACAACCTGCAGCCGATTCGACAGGACCTTGGCCAAAATCTTCAACTCTGTGTTTAGCAGAGTTATGGGCCTGTAGTCGTCTAACTCTTCCCCTCCATGCCCGTCACCTTTCTTCAGCAATGTGATCACTCCCTTGGTCACCTGCCCTGGGATGGATCCCTGAGCAAACCAATGGTTGAACATATCCGTCAGAAGAGGCAGAAACATGGGCGACAGCCTCAAGTACAGTTCGTATGGCAGACCATCAAGTCCTGGCGATCTGTCACAGCTGACCTGCTTCAGCGCAGTAAAGACCTCCCGCTCCGTCACCCGGCCCTCGCAACTAGCCGCTCTAGCCGCCTCGAGGCGGGGAGAGTCGGCCAAATAGTCGCTAAACTCAAGGACCGGAAGATCGGGCTGCTGCGTAAAACGCTCCTCGAAATGTTCTCGAAACCCCTCACAGATCTCCTGAGTCGATTCCAGGGTGCGTCCATTCGGATGTTTGATTTTTGCAATGTATTTGTCCGAGCCACGCCTAGAAACCTCACGGCGCACGTCTGCATCAGAATTGACTGCTTCGTTGCCTATCTTTCTAAGCCTAGCTCTAACTACTTGGCCTTTGTAACGCTCGCTAGTCTCGCGTAGAAGGTCCTGCTTAGCTAGTTCCTGACTAACCCTATCACCCTCCCCCGTAGCCTGGGCTAGTTTCTGCTCTAGCTTCTTCTTCATCTTGGCCTTATCTAGTGCGAGGCGCTGGGCATACTTGACGGAGAAGCTTCTGATCTTGGCTTTGAGACCTAACCACCACTTACTCCCGGTAACCGTCCCCACTAGTGCCTTTTTAATCAATTCTCTTAACTGATCTTGGAAGTCTTGTATCTCCAGAAGGGAGGTGTTTAACTTCCAGTACCCCGCTAACTTAGGCCTATTTCCTAGCTTCAGCCGGGCCATAACTAATTTATGGTCCGTCTGGCCTAGCCAAGTGAACGTGGGACAAGATAAGAAGTCTACTTCGCCTCTCCTAACTAACATCCTGTCCAAATAAGTATTTGGATAGGAGGAAACACTATTGGTCCACGTCCACATCTCCCGCCCTGGATGCTCGACCCGAAACCTGTCGACCAGACCGCATCTAGCCATCAGATCAGCCAGGCTGGACTCGCACCTCTCCGATCCTCTAGCTCCGCCTCCTACCTTATCTATGTCGGGGTCTAAGATGAAATTCCAATCCCCCAGTAGCACTACCCGCTTCCGACAATCTACAAACGCGTCAAGCTGACTGAAGAATGAGACCCTCTCACGAGCGGTGCTGGGCGCATGAACCGCAATCACCCGAAACACAGATCTTTTACGGCAACATCGGCCACAACCAGCCTACCCACTGCATCTCTATGGACAACGTCGACCGTCGCCGACAGGGTACGTTTAACCAGCACGGAAACTCCCTTCCCCCGCGGGCTACCATATGCTGAGAAAACCTCAAAGTCTCGGGCCAGCACCTGACAGTCCACAGAGGAAACGAAATGCGTCTCCTGAATCGCAGCAACATCCACTCCCAGGGACAAGAGGTCGTGCCGGAGGCGAGCCGCCCGGCCCGATGATCTCAAGCCCCTCGCATTCAGACTAGCCAAATTCAAAGCCATGGTACCTACCTTAAGGTGTGTTACACTCAGCTCCGAAGTCAGCCGGGGAAAGGACACCGACGTTGTGTGCAATGCTCAAGGTGGTCAGGTTTTTCATGTCCTGACCTTCTCTCACAATGCCGCCAACATCCAAAGGGTAAGTCAATTTAAGGGCCCTATAGAGTGACGGATGGACCAACACTGGGACCATTCCCTTGCATTGTCGAGCGAGTTCCTCAAGGGAAGGGTCATTTTTCCTAATCAGTTCAATTCCTGGACCAGCCCCTTCAGCGGCTTACAGCATTGTCCACACGTTGGTTTTGCAGGCCTCAGGAAGCCTGACGAAAGTTGTTAGCCGTGGGGCGTCCGGGAAATTAGAGGGGACATTAACGTCTTTTCCCCCTATCTGTTGGCAGTCCAGCAGAGGTTTTAAATTTTTTCTCTGCCGGTGTGGTACGCCCATTGCCACAGACAGGGGGTCTACAGAACAAAGTTCCTCTCTCGTTTCGAGGGCGAGAGTCCCTGTTGGAGTGAGTCCGTAAGTGGGAGAATCTGAAGGGTCTCTCCCCCTCCCAGGTTCATTCTTTTCTTTCTGGGATGGCGGCTCAATTTGCATTGGTGTGGGGACGAGTGTCAGTGTGGTGTCTGGTGTTGGTGTTGGTGCGGTGTCTGGTGTTGGTGTGATGTCTGGTGTTGGTGTTGGTGCGGTGTCTGGTGTTGGTGCAGTGTCTGGTGTTGGTGCAGTGTCTGGTGTTGGTGCGGTGTCTGATGTTGGTGTTGGTGTTAGTGCGGTGTCTAGTGTTGGTGCAGTATGTGGTATGGGGGTGGAAGTGGGTTGTGTTGTTGTTAGAGGTGGTGTATGCTCACAGGGAGTGGGGGCTTCCTTTTCTTCCCCTTTCCTTTTCTTTTTTATTCTTTTGAATGAACCGGGGAGTGGTGAGGTTGAGTTCCTCTCCCTCTCACTAGCAGATTCATCCTCAGAGGAGCAGTGTTTTCTTCGCTTGATCCCCGTCTCAATTGGTGTGGGGACCGTTGGTTGTTGCTGCTCCTCTAATTGTTGTTTCTCCGGTTGATGCTGTTGCTTTTCTGGTTGCTGCAGCCGTTTTTGTTGCTGCTGTTCTGGCTGTTGCTGCTGCTGCTGTTTTTGTTGTTGCTGCTGTTTTCGTGGCATTGGTTGTGGAATTGGCCGCGGCAGCTGATGTTGTTGCTGCGGCTGGTTCAACGGTTGGTTTGGCTGCTGCTGCTGTGTCTGCTGCCATGTCTGTTGCTGCGGCTGTTGTGGAGGCTGCTGTTGTTGTTGCTGCCTCGGTTGTTGGGTTGGTTGTGGGACGGTGGCAGATGGGATTGTGGGCTTCCGTTTCTGCCTCATTACCGTGATCCATTCCTCCCCTTTGGGCTCCTGCACAGTTTTGGGTTTCCTCGGTGCTGGGGTTGGTGCTCTGGTTGCAGGAGTTGTGACAGCCTGTTTGGACACTGGTGCTGTCTCAGAGGTTGGGACCGCCTTTAGTGTCACTTGAGTAGGAGTTGACCTTTGAGGGCAGCTCTTGGCCATGTGACCCTGTTTTTGGCAGAACCAGCAGTGCGGACGACGCCCCTCCACTACTACTGTTATAGTTGCCTCCTTAAATGTCAGCTGTGCTGGTATCGCCTGGAAGCCTTCTTTCTTTAGCCTCATGGCCACAGTGTAGCTGCCCAAGTGCATGCCGGTTTTCGACCGCACTGGGGTTATTTTTTCCACCTCGCCGAACTGTGTGAAGAAGGATCCCAGGATTTCTGCTGATATTTGCATAGGTACATTGAATACCTGCACCCGGGTCCTTGTCCTGCCCTGGTATTCGGGCTTTAGTTTTGTTCTCCCATACTTAATTTCCTGTAGGGAGAGTCTCTCCGCATCTTCCTTGGTGGGTAGGAGGATGTCCCACATGGCGTAGCTCCTCTGGTACAGGTATAATACCGGGATGTTTAGCTTGTGTAGGAGCCCTGCCATGTCTTCCTTTTTCATCCCTAGGAGGCGGTTTTCCGGCATATCCGAGATGATGAGGGAGAGCACTCTGTCTTCGATTGCCTCCCAAGCGCCTGGCACTGGTTTAATTTCTGCCCCCTCTATGTATTGTCTGTACTTGGTCAAGTACAAGTCTCTATACTCTTGAGGGGACAGTTGCTTCTCTACAGTCTTCCCCCATGCCGACCCTCTTGTTGGTGTTGGATCTTTGGTGAGGTTGGACTGTTTTTGCTGTTCCTTGACGGAAGGGTTGCTATTTTGAGGCGCATTTTCCTTTCCGCTTTCCTTTGGGACCGACTCTCCCTGCTCTATACTTCTTCCAGGAAATACTTCCCTTTTTGGGGAGTCGGCCTCCTGGGGAGCATTGTCCTCTTTATTGTCCTTGGGAGCTTTTGCCCCTTTTGTTTTGGGGAGGTCTAGGCTGTATGCCCCCTCGTTTTCTTGATTTGCTCCCCTTTTGGGGCAGTAGCCCTCCTGGGGAGCACTGTCTCTCTTATCGTCCTTTGGGGCTACTGCCTCTTGATTTTTGTAGTCAGAGCGGGATGCCCTGTCCAACATTGTTTTTTCTCCCCTTTGTGGGGAGTCGCCCTCTTGGGGAGCACTGTCTCCCTTATCGTCCTTTGGGGCTACTGCCTCTTGATTTTTGTTGTCGGAACGGGATACCCCGTCCAACATTGTTTTTCCTCCCCTTTTTGGGGAGTCGCCCTCTTGGGGAGCTGCTGGTGAGTTTTCTCCCTTCTGAGGGGCGTCCTTTGGTTTAGTGTCCGGGCGGTATGCCCCGTTGCTTTTTGCTTCCCCTGTTGGGGAGCCGTCCTCTTGGGGAGCAGTTTTTCTTGTGGTAGCCTCCTGGCTGGGGGTATCTGTATTGGTGGTCCCCGGGCTGGGGGTGTCAATTTTTTAAAAAAGCTCTCTCTTCCCTGTATAAATTCACCAAAATGAGTGACGTGGAGTCGGCGTCCAAAGTGGGAGCCGACTTTGGCGCCAAAAAGAAGTGGCGCCAAAGGCGGCAAGAGGGGAGATAGAACTGAGAGAGGGAGTGGGAAGTTAGTGGAGGGAAGAGAGAAAGTGTTTCCGACCCTCCCTCGCGGGAAGGTCGTAAATTATCAGCTCGGATCCCCCCGTGATGGGGGGAGAGCAGAGAAAGACAGACCAAGTGGGGGTGCGGACAGAACGCTACCCAACAAGCTCTCCGGCCACGAGAATGTGTCGCCAGAACAACACTGCCTATCGCTGTGTATGTATCAGAGAACAGATACTACACTTTGAGATATTAAATCTTTTATTCATGTTAAAAAATACAGTAAAATTAACGGTGAACAAAAAACTTAGGCACATGGCCAACTCAAAAGGGGGGAATTTTGGGGGTCGTTGGTCATCCTTGTCACTCCAGAACTAAACAAAGTCAAAAGTTTCTCCCAGCTAGTATCTTCTTTCACCATAATACCGCATTCACCCTTTCATATTGGGGGACGTCCTAGTAACTCCCAATTTTTAAAACATTTTTTATTGACGTGTAAAAACAAAAAAGATAACAATAAAATGGTAACAATAATTCATTTGTGTCGAGGGAGGGGGAAGAAAAAAAAAAAGGTGATTAGTAGGACCCTCCCAACCCTGTCTAGTTGATAGACTGCCCGTTCCACTAGGTTTGTAAAAGGAACCTCGCTTCTGCGGGTCAGTCTCTAGGTGGGGATGCCCTCTAGATGGGGGTGAATGGAGAAAAGAAAATTTTTTTGGGTAAGGGATGGAGGTTAGTTTGTATTTCTTTTTCTCCAAGATGGGTAAAATTTAGAGGAAGGGGTGAAAACAAAAATTGCAGGTAAGAGGGGATGGGGATCTTGGAGGCTTCCTAATCGGGGAGGGATGGAACACACACTCAGCTAGCTGAGAGACTACTTGTTTAATTTAACTTTACAGAACTGCGCGTTCCACACCTAGGCGGGGAACACGTATGCAAATTTGGCTCCTCTTCGTACACACAGACTTGCCACATGTATCCATCTTCTGTCAAATGCCGCGCGATGCAGCCTTCTTCTATCACATCTGATCTTCACCCGTAGTTGGTGTTTAAAGAACGCGATCAGATCTTGATCAGAAAAAGACAACACCCCCCCGGCAACCTTGCAGACGCAACGTCCAAATCACCATTCTCGCCACGGCCAGGATCGTAACGTAGACCATTTGTCTTTCCCGGTCCCACGGCGGCCTCACGTTGTCCACAACATTGGATACAGTAATTGGGCGAGGATGCTCAGGATCGATGCGAGCCGTCACCCCACTGACATACGACCAGTACTGGCGGAGTTCGCGGCAATCAAAGAAAGCGTGATCCGTAGTTTCCACAGCCGTTGTCCCACAACGGGGACAATCAGGCGACTCCAGAAACCCAGAACTGCATTGTATGTTGTTGAGTGGAAGTGCATTTCGGGCCAATCGCCAGGTCAGAGAGAACTCCGAATTGTTCAGATGACTCGAACCTGGCGCCCAGCTCCACGCGGAGCGGATCTCACTCTGCTGCCACCCCAAACGCGCGCATAGCGGGTCGTCAGCGGCCCCCTTCACTAGATCCCTGTGGAGTTCCCTACGGGTAGCAGTCACAAGGTCACTGGACCTTGGTAGTCGTTTTAGCGCGGCTCGGCACTCTTTCATGTAGGCAGATTCTCCCCGCGGCCTGCGACGGCTCTCGATGGAAGGGTCGAGAACGAAGTCGGGGAAGGCGGCAGTAACCACGGGGTGCCACGGTTGGTCCTCCTGCATATAGTGGCTCAGGAAGGCCAGCCTCTCAGCATCTCGATGACACTTCAAGTCCGGCATTCCCAAGCCTCCCTCACACGGACGTTGAATACAGACCTGTCTGCTCACCCAGTGTCTTCCTCTGTCCCAAAGGAGCGAGGACAAGAGTTCGACAAGAACTTTTAGGTGTTGTGCAGGCAGGGGAAGTACGGCCAGTCGGTAAAGGATGAGAGGAAAGACGTAAGTGGCGCACGCCTCAGCTCTACCCTTTAAGGAAAGTTTCCTAGGAAGCCACGAATTGACTGCAGCCTCCACCTTTGACCGTACCTCCAACCAATTCTTGTCAAGCTGGAAACCCGGTCCGAACCACACGCCGAGGATCCGGACCGGGCCATCTGTCCAGCTGAAGGGTGCAGGGAGGTTTGCGTTGCCACTCCATGCGCCCAACCGCAGTCCTACCGACTTGTTGCGGTTTATCTTGGCCCCTGTAATTCTTTCGTACTGTGTGAGTGCCTCCGACACGACCTCAATGTCTCTGAAGCCCAACACGAAGATCGTGACATCATCGGCGAACGCGGATACCTTGGCAGCTGAGCCGCCAGGCAGAGCCATTCCGCGCAGGGCCGAATTTGCCTCCCCATGTCTCAGCTTGCGGAGAAGAGGCTCCAAAGCCAGGACATAAAGCAGGGGCGACAGCGGACAACCCTGACGAACCGACCGAGAGATAACAAAGGGTTTCGAGCGCTTTCCGTTCACTTGCACGACAGCCATGGGCTGTTGATACATTATGGAGATCCACTTGCAAAAGTCCGGTTTAAAACCGGCGGCCTCTAAGACAGATGCCAGGAAACGATGGTCGACCCTATCGAAAGCTTTGGACTGATCTAAGTTTATCAGCGCGGCTTCCGTGTCGTCATCTATTCCCCCCTCTAGGATCATGCGGATCAGGTGCAAGTTGTTCTGAATCGATCTCCCCTTCACAGCGTAGTTCTGTTCCGGTTCAACCAACTCGTCGATAACAACCTGCAGCCGATTCGACAGGACCTTGGCCAAAATCTTCAACTCTGTGTTTAGCAGAGTTATGGGCCTGTAGTCGTCTAACTCTTCCCCTTCATGCCCGTCACCTTTCTTCAGCAATGTGATCACTCCCTTGGTCACCTGCCCTGGGATGGATCCCTGAGCAAACCAATGGTTGAACATATCCGTCAGAAGAGGCAGAAACATGGGCGACAGCCTCAAGTACAGTTCGTATGGCAGACCATCAAGTCCTGGCGATCTGTCACAGCTGACCTGCTTCAGCGCAGTAAAGACCTCCTGCTCCGTCACCCGGCCCTCGCAACCAGCCGCTCTAGCCGCCTGGAGGCGGGGAGAGTCGGCCAAATAGTCGCTAAACTCAAGGACCGGAAGATCGGACTGCTGCGTAAAACGCTCCTCGAAATGTTCTCGAAATCCCTCGCAGATCTCCCGAGTCAATTTCAGGGTGCGTCCATTCGGATGTTTGATTTTTGCAATGTATTTGTCCGAGCCACGCCTAGAAACCTCACGGCGCACGTCTGCATCAGAATTGACTGCTTCGTTGCCTATCTTTCTAAGCCTAGCTCTAACTACTTGGCCTTCGTAACGCTCGCTAGTCTCGCGTAGAAGGTCCTGCTTAGCTAGTTCCTGACTAACCCTATCACCCTCCCCCGTAGCCTGGGCTAGTTTCTGCTCTAGCTTCTTCTTCGTCTTGGCCTTATCTAGTGCGAGGCGCTGGGCATACTTGACGGAGAAGCTTCTGATCTTGGCTTTGAGACCTAACCACCACTTACTCCCGGTAACCGCCCCCACTAGTGCCTTTTTAATCAATTCTCTTAACTGATCTTGGAAGTCTTGTATCTCCAGAAGGGAGGTGTTTAACTTCCAGTACCCCGCTAACTTAGGCCTATTTCCTAGCTTCAGCCGGGCCATAACTAATTTATGGTCCGTCTGGCCTAGCCAAGTGAACGTGGGACAAGATAAGAAGTCTACTTCGCCTCTCCTAACTAACATCCTGTCCAAATAGGTATTTGGATAGGAGGAAACACTATTGGTCCACGTCCACATCTCCCGCCCTGGATGCTCAAACCGAAATCTGTCGACCAGACCGCATCTAGCCATCAGATCAGCCAGGCTGGACTCGCACCTCTCCGATCCTCTAGCTCCGCCTCCTACCTTATCTATGTCGGGGTCTAAGATGGAATTCCAATCCCCCATTAGCACTACCCGCTTCCGACAATCTACAAACGCGTCAAGCTGACTGAAGAATGAGACCCTCTCACGAGCGGTGCTGGGCGCATGAACCGCAATCACCCGAAACACAGAATCTTTTACGGCAACATCGGCCACAACCAGCCTACCCACCGCATCTCTATGGACAACGTCGACCGTCGCCGACAGGGTACGTTTAACCAGCACGGAAACTCCCTTCCCCCGCGGGCTGCCATATGCTGAGAAAACCTTAAAGTCTCGGGCCAGCACCTGACAGTCCACAGAGGAAACGAAATGCGTCTCCTGAATCGCAGCAACATCCACTCCCAGGGACAAGAGGTCGTGCCGGAGGCGAGCTGCCCGGCCCGATGATCTCAAGCCCCTCGCATTCAGACTAGCCAAATTCAAAGCCATGGTACCTACCTTAAGGTGTGTTACACTCAGCTCCGAAGTCAGCCGGGGAAAGGACACCGACGTTGTGTGCAATGCTCAAGGTGGTCAGGTTTTTCATGTCCTGACCTTCTCTCACAATGCCGCCGACATCCAAAGGGTAAGTCAATTTAAGGGCCCTATAGAGTGACGGATGGACCAACACTGGGACCCTTCCCTTGCATTGTTTTGACAGTTCATCAAGAGAAGGGTCATTTTTTTTCACCAGTTCAATTCCCGGAAACGCCCCTTCAGCGGCCTGCAGCCTTGTCCACAAGTTGGTCTTGCAGGCCTCTGGAGTTCTGACAAAAGTTATTAGGAGTGGGGCGTCCGGGAAATTTGAGGGGATATTTACATCTTTCCCCTCTATCTGTTTGTAATCGAGCAGAGGTTTTAAGTTTTTCCTCTGCCGATGGGAAATGTCTGTGGCCACAGATAGAGGGTCTACATTACATAGTTCCTCAGGGGCAAGGACCTTTGGTCTGCAAGAGGCAGAGGAGTCTCTCCTCTCCCTCGGTTCATTCTTTTCATTTTCTTTTTGGGGTAGTGGCTCAGTTTGCCTTGGTGTGGGGACGGGTGTTTGTGTGGTGCCTGGTGTTGGTGTTGGTGTGGTGTCTGGTATTGGTGCGGTGTTTGGTGTTGGTGCGGTGTCTGGTGTTGGTGTTGGTGCAGTGTCTGGTGTTGGTGCGGTGTCTGGTGTTGGTGCGGTGTCTGGTGTTGGTGCGGTGTCTGGTGTTGGTGCAGTGTGTGGTTTGGGGGTGGAAGTGGATTTTGTTGTTAGGGGTGGTGTATGTTCACAGGGAGTGGGGGCCACCTTTTCTTCCTCTTTTCTTCTTTTGTTTTTCTTTTTCATTCTTTCGAATGAACCGGGGAGAGGTGAGGTTGAGTTCCTCTCCCTCTCACTTGCGGATTCATCCTCAGAGGAGCAGTCTTTTCTCCGCTTGATCCCCGTCTCGATTGGTGTGGGGACCGTTGGTTGTGTCTGCTCCTCTATTTGCTGCTGCAGCTGTTTTTGTTGTTGCTGCTCTCGCTGGTGTCGTTGCTGCTGCTGCTTCTGCTGCACTTGCTGATTTTGCTGCTGCAGTAGTTGTTGCTGCAGTTGTTTCCGCGGCATTGGCTGCGGTGGCTGTTGGTGTTGCTGCATTTGCAGAGGCTCCTGCCTCGATTTTTGGGCTGGTGGTGGGACGGTGGCAGAAGGGATTATGTGTTTCCGCTTTTGTCTCACTACCATGCTCCATTCTTCCCCCTTGGCCTCCTGGGTGGTTTGGGTTTTACTTGGAGCTGGGGTTGGTGTTGCAGTTGCAGGGGTTGTTGCCGCCTGTTTTGGTGCGGGCGTTGTCTCAGGGGTTGTGGCCGCCTTTTGGGTTGTTGGATTAGGGGTTACCCTTTGGGGGCAACTCCTAGCCATGTGGCCCTGCTTTTGGCAGAACCAACAGTGTGGACGACGGCCCTCCACTACTACCGTTATGCTGGCGTCTTTGTTTGTCAGCAGCGGTGGTATTGCTTGAAAACCTTCCCTCTTCAGCCTCATTGCTATTGTGTAGCAGCCCAGGTGAGTCCCAGTTTTTGACCGTACTGGGGTCACCTGTTCTACCTCACCGTACTGGCTGAAGAGGCATCCTAATACTTCCGCAGGTATTTGGGTTGGCACATTAAATACCTGCACCCGAGTCCTTCTCTTGCCCTGGTATTCAGGTGTTAGTTTGACTCTCCCATGCTTTATTTCTTGGAGGGAGAGTCTTTCCGCATCATCCTTGGTGGGTAGGAGGATGTCCCACACAGCGAAGCTCCTCTGGTACAGGTATAGTACTGGGATGTTAAGTTTGTGGAGAAGCCCCGCCATGTCTTCCTTCTTCATTCCTAGGAGGCGGTTTTCCGGTATATCGGAAATGGCAAAGGACAGGACTCTGCCCTCAATCGCCTCCCAGGCCCCTGGTATGGGTTTTATATCTGCCCCCTCTATGTATTGTCTGTACTTTGTCAGGTACAAGTCTCTATACTCTTGAAGGGACAGTTGCTTTTCTACGGTCTTCCCCCACGCAGACCCTCTTGTTGGTGTTGGTATGGGGTCTTTAGTGGGGTTAGATCGTTTTTGGTCTTTTATGGAGGTCGCCCCTGCCTGTTTATTGGCGACGCTTCCTGCCTCCCCAGATGTCTTGGTCAGTCCTTTTGTGGGAGTGTCACATTTTTGGGTGGTGGCTCCCTTTTTAGTGTCTTTTTCGGGAGCAGCTTCCCGTTTTGGGGAGTCGGCCTCTTGGGGAGCATGATCCTTTTTGTTTACTTTGAGGCCATCTGCCCCTTCCTCGTTTGTGAGGTCCAGGCGGTATGCCCCCTCATTTTCTTGATCTGCTCCCCTTTTGGGAGAGCAGCCCTCCTGGGGAGCGCTGTCCCCTTTATTGTCCTTTTGGTCCGGCACCTCCTCCTTTTTGTGGTTGGAGTGAGATGCTACGACCGATTTTGGTTTTGCTCCCCTTTGGGGGGAGTCGCCCTCGGGGGGAGCTGTTGTTAAATTTTCCCCCTCCTGGGGAGCGTCCAATGGTGTCATACCTGGGCGGTACGCCCCATCAGCAGTTGTTTTTTCTCCTGTTGGGGATTCGTCCTCTTGGGGAGCAGTAGCTCCCTGGCTGGGGGTATCCATATTGGTGGGCCCCTGGCTGAGGGTATCCATATTGGTGGCCCCCGGGCTGGGGGTGTCCGTTTTGGGTCACTCTTTTAAAAAATTCACTGAAAAAAGTGACGTGGAATCAGCGTCCAAAGTGGGGAGCCGACTTTGGCGCCAAAAAGAGGTGGCGCCAAAAGGCGGCAAGAGGGGAGATAGTACTGAGAGAGGGAGTGGGAAGTTAGTGGAGGGAAGAGAGAAGGTGTTTCCGACCCTCCCTCGCGGGAAGGTCGTAAATTATCAGCTCGGATCCCCCCCCCGTGGGGAGGGGGGAGAGCAGAGAAAGACAGACAAAGTGGGGGTGCGGACAGAACGCGACCCAAAAAGCTGGTCAGGTGTTTCGGGCACGAGAATGTGTCGCCAGAACAGCACTGCCTCGCACGATGTAGGTATCAGAACAGATACTACACTTTGAGATATTAAATCTTTTATTCATGTTAAAAAATACAGTAAAATTAACGGTGAACAAAAAACTTAGGCACATGGCCAACTCAAAAGGGGGGATTTTGGGGGTCGTTGGTCATCCTTGTCACTCCAGAACTAAACAAAGTCAAAAGTTTCTCCCAGCTAGTATCTTCTTTCACCATAATACCGCATTCACCCTTTCATATTGGGGGACGTCCTAGTAACTCCCAATTTTTAAAACATTTTTTATTGACGTGTAAAAAACAAAAAAGATAACAATAAAATGGTAACAATAATTCATTTGTGTCGAGGGAGGGGGAAGAAAAAACAAAAGGTGATTAGTAGGACCCTCCCAACCCGGTCTAGTTGATAGACTGCCCGTTCCACTAGGTTTGTAAAAGGAACCTCGCTTCTGCGGGTCAGTCTCTAGGTGGGGATGCCCTCTAGATGGGGGTGAATGGAGAAAAGAAAATTTTTTGGGGTAAGGGATGGAGGTTAGTTTGTATTTCTTTTTCTCCAAGATGGGTAAAATTTAGAGGAAGGGGTGAAAACAAAAATTGCAGGTAAGAGGGGGTGGGGATCTTGGAGGCTTCCTAATCGGGGAGGGATGGAACACACACTCAGCTAGCTGAGAGACTACTTGTTTAATTTAACTTTACAGAACTGCGCGTTCCACACCTAGGCGGGGAACACGTATGCAAATTTGGCTCCTCTTCGTACACACAGACTTGCCACATGTATCCATCTTCTGTCAAATGCCGCGCGATGCAGCCTTCTTCTATCACATCTGATCTTCACCCGTAGTTGGTGTTTAAAGAACGCGATCAGATCTTGATCAGAAAAAGACAACACCCCCCGGCAACCTTGCAGACGCGACGTCCAAATCACCATTCTCGCCACGGCCAGGATCGTAACGTAGACCATTTGTCTTTCCCGGTCCCACGGCGGCCTCACGTTGTCCACAACATTGGATACAGTAATTGGGCGAGGATGCTCAGGATCGATGCGAGCCGTCACCCCACTGACATACGACCAGTACTGGCGGAGTTCGCGGCAATCAAAGAAAGCGTGATCCGTAGTTTCCACGGCCACTGTCCCACAACGGGGACAATCAGGTGACTCCAGAAACCCAGAACTGCATTGTATGTTGTTGAGTGGAAGTGCATTTCGGGCCAATCGCCAGGTCAGAGAGAACTCCGAATTGTTCAGATGACTCGAACCTGGCGCCCAGCTCCACGCGGAGCGGATCTCACTCTGCTGCCACCCCAAACGCGCGCATAGCGGGTCGTCCGCGGCCCCCTTCACTAGATCCCTGTGGAGTTCCCTACGGGTAGCAGTCATAAGGTCACTGGACCTTGGTAGTCGTTTTAGCACGGCTCGGCACTCTTTCATGTAGGCAGATTCTCCCCGCGGCCTGCGACGGCTCTCGATGGAAGGGTCGAGAACGAAGTCGGGGAAGGCGGCAGTAACCACGGGGTGCCACGGTTGGTCCTCCTGCATATAGTGGCTCAGGAAGGCCAGCCTCTCAGCATCTCGATGACACTTCAAGTCCGGCATTCCCAAGCCTCCCTCACACGGACGTTGAATACAGACCTGTCTGCTCACCCAGTGTCTTCCTCTGTCCCAAAGGAGCGAGGACAAGAGTTCGACAAGAACTTTTAGGTGTTGTGCAGGCAGGGGAAGTACGGCCAGTCGGTAAAGGATGAGAGGAAAGACGTAAGTGGCGCACGCCTCAGCTCTACCCTTTAAGGAAAGTTTCCTAGGAAGCCACGAATTGACTGCAGCCTCCACCTTTGACCGTACCTCCAACCAATTCTTGTCAAGCTGGAAACCCGGTCCGAACCACACGCCGAGGATCCGGACCGGGCCATCTGTCCAGCTGAAGGGTGCAGGGAGGTTTGCGTTGCCACTCCATGCGCCCAACCGCAGTCCTACCGACTTGTTGCGGTTTATCTTGGCCCCTGTAATTCTTTCGTACTGTGTGAGTGCCTCCGACACGACCTTAATGTCTCTGAAGCCCGACACGAAGATCGTGACATCATCGGCGAACGTGGATACCTTGGCAGCTGAGCCGCCAGGCAGAGCCATTCCGCGCAGGGCCGAATTTGCCTCCCCATGTCTCAGCTTGCGGAGAAGAGGCTCCAAAGCCAGGACATAGAGCAGGGGCGACAGCGGACAACCCTGACGAACCGACCGAGAGATAACAAAGGGTTTCGAGCGCTTTCCGTTCACTTGCACGACAGCCATGGGCTGTCGATACATTATGGAGATCCACTTGCAAAAGTCCGGTTTAAAACCGGCGGCCTCTAAGACAGATGCCAGGAAACGATGGTCGACCCTATCGAAAGCTTTGGACTGATCTAAGTTTATCAGCGCGGCTTCCGTGTCATCATCTATTCTCCCCTCTAGGATCATGCGGATCAGGTGCAAGTTGTTCTGAATCGATCTCCCCTTCACAGCGTAGTTCTGTTCCGGTTCAACCAACTTGTCGATAACAACCTGCAGCCGATTCGACAGGACCTTGGCCAAAATCTTCAACTCTGTGTTTAGCAGAGTTATGGGCCTGTAGTCGTCTAACTCTTCCCCTCCATGCCCGTCACCTTTCTTCAGCAATGTGATCACTCCCTTGGTCACCTGCCCTGGGATGGATCCCTGAGCAAACCAATGGTTGAACATATCCGTCAGAAGAGGCAGAAACATGGGTGACAGCCTCAAGTACAGTTCGTATGGCAGACCATCAAGTCCTGGCGATCTGTCACAGCTGACCTGCTTCAGCGCAGTAAAGACCTCCTGCTCCGTCACCCGGCCCTCGCAACAAGCCACTCTAGCCGCCTCGAGGCGGGGAGAGTCGGCCAAATAGTCGCTAAACTCAAGGAACGGAAGATCGGACTGCTGCGTAAAACGCTCCTCAAAATGTTCTCGAAATCCCTCGCAGATCTCCCGAGTCAATTTCAGGGTGCGTCCATTCGGATGTTTGATTTTTGCAATGTATTTGTCCGAGCCACGCCTAGAAACCTCACGGCGCACGTTTGCATCAGAATTGACTGCTTCGTTGCCTATCTTTCTAAGCCTAGCTCTAACTACTTGGCCTTCGTAACGCTCGCTAGTCTCGCGTAGAAGGTCCTGCTTAGCTAGTTCCTGACTAACCCTATCACCCTCCCCCGTAGCCTGGGCTAGTTTCTGCTCTAGCTTCTTCTTCGTCTTGGCCTTATCTAGTGCGAGGCGCTAGGCATACTTGACGGAGAAGCTTCTGATCTTGGCTTTGAGACCTAACCACCACTTACTCCCGGTAACCGCCCCCACTAGTGCCTTTTTAATCAATTCTCTTAACTGATCTTGGAAGTCTTGTATCTCCAGAAGGGAGGTGTTTAACTTCCAGTACCCCGCTAACTTAGGCCTATTTCCTAGCTTCAGCCGGGCCATAACTAATTTATGGTCCGTCTGGCCTAGCCAAGTGAACGTGGGACAAGATAAGAAGTCTACTTCGCCTCTCCTAACTAACATCCTGTCCAAATAGGTATTTGGATAGGAGGAAACACTATTGGTCCACGTCCACATCTCCCGCCCTGGATGCTCAAACCGAAACCTGTCGACCAGACCGCATCTAGCCATCAGATCAGCCAGGCTGGACTCGCACCTCTCCGATCCTCTAGCTCCGCCTCCTACCTTATCTATGTCGGGGTCTAAGATGGAATTCCAATCCCCCATTAGCACTACCCGCTTCCGACAATCTACAAACGCATCAAGCTGACTGAAGAATGAGACCCTCTCACGAGCGGTGCTGGGCGCATGAACCGCAATCACCCGAAACACAGAATCTTTTACGGCAACATCGGCCACAACCAGCCTACCCACCGCATCTCTATGGACAACGTCGACCGTCGCCGATAGGGTACGTTTAACCAGCACGGAAACTCCCTTCCCCCGCGGGCTGCCATATGCTGAGAAAACCTCAAAGTCTCGGGCCAGCACCTGACAGTCCACAGAGGAAACGAAATGCGTCTCCTGAATCGCAGCAACATCCACTCCCAGGGACAAGAGGTCGTGCCGGAGGCGAGCCGCCCGGCCCGATGATCTCAAGCCCCTCGCATTCAGACTAGCCAAATTCAAAGCCATGGTACCTACCTTAAGGTGTGTTACACTCAGCTCCGAAGTCAGCCGGGGAAAGGACACCGACGTTGTGTGCAATGCTCAAGGTGGTCAGGTTTTTCATGTCCTGACCTTCTCTCACAATGCCGCCGACATCCAAAGGGTAAGTCAATTTAAGGGCCCTATAGAGTGACGGATGGACCAACACTGGGACCCTTCCCTTGCATTATTTTGACAGTTCATCAAGAGAAGGGTCATTTTTTTTCACCAGTTCAATTCCCGGAAACGCCCCTTCAGCGGCCTGCAGCCTTGTCCACAAGTTGGTCTTGCAGGCCTCTGGAGTTCTGACAAAAGTTATTAGGAGTGGGGCGTCCGGGAAATTTGAGGGGATATTTACATCTTTCCCCTCTATCTGTTTGTAATCGAGCAGAGGTTTTAAGTTTTTCCTCTGCCGATGGGAAATGTCTGTGGCCACAGATAGAGGGTCTACATTACATAGTTCCTCAGGGGCAAGGACCTTTGGTCTGCAAGAGGCAGAGGAGTCTCTCCTCTCCCTCGGTTCATTCTTTTCATTTTCTTTTTGGGGTAGTGGCTCAGTTTGCCTTGGTGTGGGGACGGGTGTTTGTGTGGTGCCTGGTATTGGTGCGGTGTTTGGTGTTGGTGCGGTGTCTGGTGTTGGTGTTGGTGCGGTGTCTGGTGTTGGTGTGGTGTCTCGTGTTGGTGCGGTGTCTGGTGTTGGTGCGGTGTCTGGTGTTGGTGCAGTGTGTGGTTTGGGGGTGGAAGTGGATTTTGTTGTTAGGGGTGGTGTATGTTCACAGGGAGTGGGGGCCACCTTTTCTTCCTCTTTTCTTCTTTTGTTTTTCTTTTTCATTCTTTCGAATGAACCGGGGAGAGGTGAGGTTGAGTTCCTCTCCCTCTCACTTGCGGATTCATCCTCAGAGGAGCAGTCTTTTCTCCGCTTGATCCCCGTCTCGATTGGTGTGGGGACCGTTGGTTGTGTCTGCTCCTCTATTTGCTGCTGCAGCTGTTTTTGTTGTTGCTGCTCTCGCTGGTGTCGTTGCTGCTGCTGCTTCTGCTGCACTTGCTGATTTTGCTGCTGCAGTAGTTGTTGCTGCAGTTGTTTCCGCGGCATTGGCTGCGGTGGCTGTTGGTGTTGCTGCATTTGCAGAGGCTCCTGCCTCGATTTTTGGGCTGGTGGTGGGACGGTGGCAGAAGGGATTATGTGTTTCCGCTTTTGTCTCACTACCGTGCTCCATTCTTCCCCCTTGGCCTCCTGGGTGGTTTGGGTTTTCCTTGGAGATGGGGTTGGTGTTGCAGTTGCAGGGGTTGTTGCCGCCTGTTTTGGTGCGGGCGTTGTCTCAGGGGTTGTGGCCGCCTTTTGGGTTGTTGGATTAGGGGTTACCCTTTGGGGGCAACTCCTAGCCATGTGGCCCTGCTTTTGGCAGAACCAACAGTGTGGACGACGGCCCTCCACTACTACCGTTATGCTGGCGTCTTTGTATGTCAGCAGCGGTGGTATTGCTTGAAAACCTTCCCTCTTCAGCCTCATTGCTATTGTGTAGCAGCCCAGGTGAGTCCCAGTTTTTGACCGTACTGGGGTCACCTGTTCTACCTCACCGTACTGGCTGAAGAGGCATCCTAATACTTCCGCAGGTATTTGGGTTGGCACATTAAATACCTGCACCCGAGTCCTTCTCTTGCCCTGGTATTCAGGTGTTAGTTTGACTCTCCCATGCTTTATTTCTTGGAGGGAGAGTCTTTCCGCATCATCCTTGGTGGGTAGGAGGATGTCCCACACAGCGAAGCTCCTCTGGTACAGGTATAGTACTGGGATGTTAAGTTTGTGGAGAAGCCCCGCCATGTCTTCCTTCTTCATTCCTAGGAGGCGGTTTTCCGGTATATCGGAAATGGCAAAGGACAGGACTCTGCCCTCAATCGCCTCCCAGGCCCCTGGTATGGGTTTTATATCTGCCCCCTCTATGTATTGTCTGTACTTTGTCAGGTACAGGTCTCTATACTCTTGAGGGGACAGTTGTTTTTCTACGGTCTTCCCCCACGCAGACCCTCCTGTTGGTGTTGGTATGGGGTCTTTAGTGGGGTTAGATCGTTTTTGGTCTTTTATGGAGGTCGCCCCTGCCTGTTTATTGGCGACGCTTCCTGCCTCCCCAGATGTCTTGGTCAGTCCTTTTGTGGGAGTGTCACATTTTTGGGCGGCGGCTCCCTTTTTAGTGTCTTTTTCGGGAGCAGCTTCCCGTTTTGGGGAGTCGGCCTCTTGGAGAGCATGATCCTTTTTGTTTACTTTGAGGCCATCTGCCCCTTCCTCGTTTGTGAGGTCCAGGCGGTATGCCCCCTCATTTTCTTGATCTGCTCCCCTTTTGGGAGAGCAGCCCTCCTGGGGAGCGCTGTCCCCTTTATTGTCCTTTTGGTCCGGCACCTCCTCCTTTTTGTGGTTGGAGTGAGATGCTACGACCGATTTTGGTTTTGCTCCCCTTTGGGGGGAGTCGCCCTCGGGGGGGAGCTGTTGTTAAATTTTCCCCCTCCTGGGGAGCGTCCAATGGTGTCATACCTGGGCGGTACGCCCCATCAGCAGTTGTTTTTTCTCCTGTTGGGGATTCGTCCTCTTGGGGAGCAGTAGCTCCCTGGCTGGGGGTATCCATATTGGTGGGCTCCTGGCTGAGGGTATCCATATTGGTGGCCCCCGGGCTGGGGGTGTCCGTTTTGGGTCACTCTTTTAAAAAATTCACTGAAAAAAGTGACGTGGAATCAGCGTCCAAAGTGGGGAGCCGACTTTGGCGCCAAAAGGCGGCAAGAGGGGAGATAGTACTGAGAGAGGGAGTGGGAAGTTAGTGGAGGGAAGAGAGAAGGTGTTTCCGACCCTCCCTCGCGGGAAGGTCGTAAATTATCAGCTCGGATCCCCCCCCGTGGGGGAGGGGGGAGAGCAGAGAAAGACAGACAAAGTGGGGGTGCGGACAGAACGCGACCCAAAAAGCTGGTCAGGTGTTCCGGGCACGAGAATGTGTCGCCAGAACAGCACTGCCTCGCACGATGTAGGTATCAGAACAGATACTACACTTTGAGATATTAAATCTTTTATTCATGTTAAAAAAATACAGAAAAAAATCAACGATGAACAAAAAACTTAGGCACATGGCCAACTCAAAAGGGGGGATTTTGGGGGTCGTTGGTCATCCTTGTCACTCCAGAACTAAACAAAGTCAAAAGTTTCTCCCAGCTAGTATCTTCTTTCACCATAATACCGCATTCACCCTTTCATATTGGGGGACGTCCTAGTAACTCCCAATTTTTAAAACATTTTTTATTGACGTGTAAAAACAAAAAAGATAACAATAAAATGGTAACAATAATTCATTTGTGTCGAGGGAGGGGGAAGAAAAAACAAAAGGTGATTAGTAGGACCCTCCCAACCCCGTCTAGTTGATAGACTGCCCGTTCCACTAGGTTTGTAAAAGGAACCTCGCTTCTGCGGGTCAGTCTCTAGGTGGGGATGCCCTCTAGATGGGGGTGAATGGAGAAAAGAAAATTTTGTGGGTAAGGGATGGAGGTTAGTTTGTATTTCTTTTTCTCCAAGATGGGTAAAATTTAGAGGAAGGGGTGAAAACAAAAATTGCAGGTAAGAGGGGATGGGGATCTTGGAGGCTTCCTAATCGGGGAGGGATGGAACACACACTCAGCTAGCTGAGAGACTACTTGTTTAATTTAACTTTACAGAACTGCGCGTTCCACACCTAGGCGGGGAACACGTATTCAAATTTGGCTCCTCTTCGTACACACAGACTTGCCACATGTATCCATCTTCTGTCAAATGCCGCGCGATGCAGCCTTCTTCTATCACATCTGATCTTCACCCGTAGTTGGTGTTTAAAGAACGCGATCAGATCTTGATCAGAAAAAGACAACACCCCCCGGCAACCTTGCAGACGCGACGTCCAAATCACCATTCTCGCCACGGCCAGAATCGTAACGTAGACCATTGGCGCCTGGGCCTATGATTAGAGTCGAGTTTTGCTTTTTTTTATACCGAAAACCGAATGTAACGCGTGCTGATGCGGGAAATGTGGAATAATTAATGATTGAAAGTCAATAAAATTAAATAGACAGGCGAGCTCCGTGGTTAAGTGTGAGATATTACAATTTATAGATGATATAAAAAGTTTTAAGAAGTTGTGAACTGGATTACATTAAAAAAACACGACTATATGAAAGCCCCAAAATACAGCCAATCGAAATGCTGTTTCAAAAGTCATGTTAGTACAAAGGAGATAGGGGTGTCAGATTTCTTGCCTCACCCCAGACGTGCATCCGTATATTCCTATTCTGAATATTTGTGTCGATTTTTATCATTTTTAAATTTAATTATTTTTTATGTTCCTGCTTTTAAATTAATTTTTTTTTTTAAATTATTGTTCGAGATTATATAAAAATTATGTTACGCCGAAACTTTCACATTCTTATGAGCAAAGAAATTATTAAAATCTTACGTATAAAAATTATGCAAAATCTGTGATTTAACAAAAAAAAAAGTAGAACTATTTTTGCTATTATAATTTTTTTGTGTGTGAAAATATTAAATAAGCAATGCTTAATTTAATGGTAATATCGGTAGTTCGAGAAATTCATTTTTCTTCGAGTTATATAGAATTCATTAAATACGGATTTAGGGGCTTTTTTCGTAATGTTCCTATAAAAATTGTTATTATTTTTTTTACTTTATCTGAGAGTACGTCTTTCGAGCTTTATGACTTTCCTTTACTGATTATCTTTGAAATAGACTCAGAAAACTAATAATCTTTTAAAGGATTTTTGCAATGAATTTATTTAACTTCAAAATTTAGCTGAATTGGTTAGCTCGCCATGAAAACATTTTTCATAACTTTTTTTGTTTCACGTGTAAAAAGATCTTTTTTCCTTTAGTAAATTAACTTTAGTCTCTAATCTTTCAAATACAATTAGAAAGTAGTCGGAAACTTACAGAAAAATTATGATAAATCGGCTTTCAAAACTAGGTCCCCCTATTTTTGTCCGCCAATTTTTGCCCGAACCTAAAATAAAATGATGCGAATATGCAAGGGAGATAACAAAGTATACTTTTAATGCCGAATTATGTCCCTTACGTTGAAACGAAAATTAGTGTAATGGAAAATGAGAAAACCTGTTTTAGAATTTGTCGTTGTGTAAAGGGAGACAACTCTCGTTCATTTTTTTTTTTTTTCCAACTCATAATCTCGATCTGATGATATTTTTTTTAGTAAATGAAAACATTTCATAAAAAAAATTAACAAAGCTGATAACATTAAACAAACAAAATGTAGTCTCGATACATGTACAGTTTAACCAAGACATTAAAGAAATGAAAATACCGAAAAAAAGTTTAAATTGTATGTATCCGTTATGGGACGAAGTTCTCCGAAAAAAAAATTTCACTTAATTTAATCAAGTAGTTTTTTTTTTTTTTTTTTTTTTTTTTTTTGCATCGGAAAAACACGATTTTATGAGAGCGCGTTGAAGGCGGCCATCTTGGATTAAAAAAAAAAATTGTTTGAATTTTAGAAATGCCGAAGGGAGATAACTCCAGTTAAAGCGTTGACACCCCTCCCCCATACTACCTTTTCTTCCTAAAAATTGAACGTTTTGCTCGGTATCATTAACAAATTGTTTTTTCGCTGTAAAAAAAAAAAAAAAAAAAAAAAAAAAAAAAAACTACTGATGAAATTAAGTGAAATTTATTTTCGGAGAACTTCGTCCCATAAAAGAATTCGTCGTAACGTCCTTTTTTTAATGTTTTGATTTAATAAGAAATATCGTCATATATCGGGCGTACTAAATTATGAAATGAAAAAATGAGAGTTGTCTCCCTCTTCAAATTGTAAAACAGCGCCAACATTTTGACCCCCTCTCTTTGCTTAAGAAATCATTAAAAAAAAAAAAATCAGGAAATTAACCAATTTTAATGAAATTTTCAGTATTTATCAAATAATGATCGCGGAATATAATGAACTAATTATTTTTTTATTTAAATCTTAGTGAAAATGTATTATTTTGTTTAAACACAACGCACCTTTACTAAAATTATGGTTTTCACTAGGTGTGTCAGAAATTTCGTGAAAAATATTGAATAATTCCACCCCTGTCTTGCCAAGCTTATAACTCCTCGAAAAATGTAATTCAAACCCTATTTTTTTTTTTTTTTCAATTAAAGGAGCCAGGACCAAGTGTTCATTAAAAAAAAAAAACAACAAACAAACAACGTGTTTAAAAAAAAAAAAAAAAAGGTTTTAAACTTCGGATTTTACAGGTAAATTTCTAAAAAAACACTACTTTTTTTTTGTTTTAAATTTGAATATATTATTTATTGATCTTTTATCTTCAATTTGTGATACATAACACTTTGGTGAGTAAATTAATTATTTACTTTTTAATAGACATTTCAAAATGGGAGGCGTGAATTAATTCGACCCCCTGTCTTTTCAAGCTTATAACTACTCGAAAAATGTAATTCAAGCCCTATTTTTTTTTAATTAAAGGAGCAAGGACCAAGGTTTCATTAAAAACAAACAAACAAACAAACAAACAACGTGGTTTGTTAAAAAAACGGTTTTAAACTTCGAACTTTACAGGTAAATTTATAAAAAAAAACACTACTTTTTTGTTTTAAAGTTGAATATATTATTTATTGATCTTTTATCTTCAATTTGTGATATATAAAACTTTGGTGAGTAAATTAATTATTTACTTTTTAATAGACATTTCAAAATGGGGGGGGCGTGAATTAAAAAAAAACGTTTTTCTAAAATATTAAATTCGGTTTATTGGAAAGAGCATAAAATTTCACATTGACCCTGAAAATATCATAAAAATAGAATCAATAGAAAAATTTTGATAGATTTTTAAAGTTTAAAAATTGAAAAATACTGAACTCGTAAAATTCAATTAATTTCATTACTGTTTAAAAAAAAAATATTTCTATTATTTTTTAAAACAACTTTAATAGTTTATTTTGGAAGTATAATCCATAAAGAAAATAAACAACCCACTTTTACAAGAGAAATTACGAGTTTTTTTTATATTTTATTCAGTTTCGTGTTAGGGGTGTCAAAAATTCCTACAAAAATTCTGATACACCTAGGTTTTCACTAGTAAAAAAAAAAAAAAAGATTTTATTTTTGCTTTTTTATGAAAATAAAGCATCGTAATTTATAACAAAAAAAAAAAAAAAAAAAATTTTTACAGGAACATTACGAAAAAAGCCCCTAAAGCCTGTATTCATAAATTTGATAAGAAAAATTAATTTCTCAAACTACCGATATTATCATTGAATTAAGCATTGTTTATTTAATATTTTCACACACACAAAAAATATAATAGCAAAAAAATTTTTCTTTTTTTTTTTTTTTTTTTTTTTTTTTTAATTACAGGTTTCGTATGATTTTTATATGTAAGAGTTTAATGTTTTCCTTACTTGCACGAATGTGAAACTTTTGGTGTGAGATAATTTTTATATAATCTTGAAAAAAAAAATTGTTTTAATTTAAAAGCAGGAACATAGAAAAATGATTAAATTAAAAAATCATACAAACGTTTACGATAGGAATGTAGAGATGCATGGCTGGAAGAAGAAGAAGAAGGAAAAAAAGCAGCATCTCCTACCTCTGTTTAATTACCTGACATCATTTTCAAACAGCTTTTCGACTTTCTGAGATTTTGGGATTCCGTATAATCCATCATTAGAGACTTCAGTTTTGTTGACATTCTGCCAAGCGAGAATTTCTTGCTTTTGAGAGATAATTAAGCTATATTTTGTACAAACAAGGTGTTTTTTTTTTTTTAATTCAATATCTTTCTTTCTTTTTTTTTTTTTTTTTACACGGTAGTCACCACTTATCAAGGCCCGGAAGCCACTCAGGGATAAGGGTTATTGTAAGTACAGTACGTTAGTGTGGAGATTTAATGAAGTGTTTACTTAAGAGGGCGGTTCATTAGGAATTTGTTAACGTTGAACTTGAAGACATCCAAGTTGTAGTCAGGTGGGAAGCAGGCAGACGGAACAAAGTTTCACAGGCGTGCAGTTCTAAGAAAGAAGCTTTGTTCATGGAATCCGCGTTTTGATTTAGGCACATATAAAGAGTGGGGGAAATTTTTCACAGTGGATTCAGCTAGACGGGTGTTTTTCATGAAAGATTGGCGAGGTGGGACCAGAGATTGGAGTTCAGACGAGCACCTGCCATGGAAATAACGATAAAACAAGGACAGGCTCTCAACGTCTCTTCTGTGGGAGAGAGGTTGCAGGGTAGAGAAAAGGGCATCCCCCACTAAGCCACGAAGTCTATTTTGTACTCTGTCAAGACAGGATAGGCTGTTTTTTAGCAGCTCCTGCCCATATATGGCAGCAGAACTTTACTAATTATTATTGACATAGACCCAGAAAATTAATATTTATCTTTCAAAGGATTTTTACAATGAATTTATTTAACTGAATTGGTTAGTTCGCAGTGAAAACATTTTTTATAACTGTTTTTTGTTTTTAACGTCTACAATTTTTTTTTTCTTTTAGGAAATTAATTTTAGTCTTTAATCGTTCAAATGCGATCAAAAAGTAGTCGGAAACTTAAAAAAAATATGATAAATCGGCTTTCAAAACTACGTCCCCCTATTTTTATTGTACCATTTTTACCCGTATCTATCTTAAAGGGGCTGACATAGTTATTACTATGATTATTTGAACTTTGGAATATAGTAAAAGACTATTCATTTATTGTTGAACTAGCGAGGGGTACCCGGCGTTGCCCGGGTGTTTGGATGTGTGTGTGGTTTTGGGTAAATTAAAGTGTGAAAAAAAAAAAGAAATGTGCGACGTTAACCATTGGGCCATCGCGACATGCTAACGGAAACACCTTTGAATTTATTTAATTACTTGGATTTGGCAGGTGCACGTTTTAAGGACTTAATGAGGTCAAGTTTGACTGTGGGATAATATTTCATTTACTGCAGGAATGCTTTTTTTTTTAATTTTTATTTTCCCAAGATGTTATAGGAAAAAGACTAGCCCACATGCGGCGAGTGACAAATGTTGAATATTTATCTTCCCGAAATCGAGCAAATTAAATAGACAGGCGAGCTTCGTTGTTAACTGTGAGATATTACGATTTATAAGTGATATAAAAAGTTTTAAAAAGTTGTGAACCGACTGACCGCTTCTCTGAAAAAAGCCTTTTGTAGACATACAGAAAAAGCGAACACACATACATACATTTTCACTTTTATATTTATAGATGAAGCGAGAATCTCTCGCTTTTGGGGGCTAATTAAGCTATATTTTGTACAAACAAGTTTGTTTATTATTATTATTATTATTTAATTTAATATCTTGGGACTTTAGTAATTATCTTTGAAATAGACCCAGAAGACTAAGGTCTATCTTTCAAAGGATTTTTAGAATGAATTTATTTAACTTAAAAATTTAGTTGAATTAGTTAGCTCGCCTTGGAAATATTTTTTGTAACTTTTTTTTTTTTTTTTTTTTTCACGTGGACAAATTTTTTTTCCTTTTGGAAATTAACTTTGCATGGTAAAGATTAAAGACTAATCAAAATGTAGTCGGAAACCTACAAAACTACGCCCCCCCCCATCTTTATTTCACCATTTTTCCCCGTACCTTCCTTAAAGGGGCTGACATAATATTTAAAATTTTATTTTTCCTATAGATATCTATATATCTATGAAAGTGTCTGTCTGTCTGTCTGTGTGTATCTGTGTGTGTACATTTCCCTATGCACTAACTCTGTCAATTTTAAGTCTACAGACTCGAAATTTGATATACAGGGTATTGAGATTTGCGAAAATCGACGTGATTGGTTTTTGGCCAGAAATTTGGCAATTAAGGGATCAAAGTTCAACGATTTGACCTTTGAGAACTCTACCAAACTCTTCCTACAATTTTGGGTCTAAACACTTGAAATTTTAGATATAGGTTCCTTGGACATGGATATAACTTAACAACTTGATTTGAGCCCAAAACAATAAACTTTAAGGGGTCATAATAGGGGTCAAAGTTTAAAACAATTGCCTGCTTCTTCTTTTTTATTTTTTTGCTCAACGTACACCTCCAAATACCCGGACAACGCCGGGCACCCATGCTTAATAAATATATATATATATATATATATATATATATATATATATGATGATTGCAACGTCTTGTCAGACGAGTGCCACTTCCTCAGGTACTGAAAGTCCATGAGACGAAAATGACTTTAGTCCTGCCGGCAAAATTCACATGCACTAGCAGACATGACACTTAAGACGGTCACTGGTATATATACATATATATATACATGCACACATATATACACATACATACACATACAAATAACCCACATATATGTATGCATACACATTACATATATGCATACATGGACATACTTATACATACATAAACATACACAAGACGGTCATTGGCATACGTATATATATATATATATATATATATATATATATATATATATATATATATATATAAACGCAAATATACATATCTACACATACACACATATATACCTGTAAACATACACACATATATACATACACAATGAATAATACACATACATACGTATACAGACACACATACATACATACATATACATACACACATATACATATACATACATATACCCATACGTACACATATGCACATACATATATACATACACTTACCTACATACACGTACATAAGTATGCACTCATACGCATATACATACATGCTAAGTGTCTTTAAATCATTTTCAGTTGGACTGTGTTCTCGTCGGTTCGTGCGTTGATTTGTTTGGAAAATTATGTGCGAGTTTGTTTATATTATTGTCATGTGCTGCCGAAGAATGGGTCTAAAACAAACTTTATTTAAAAAAAAAAAAAAAAAAAAATCCAAGCGTCTTTAAATCATTTTCAGTTGGACTGTGTTCTCGTCGGTTCGGTGCGTTGATTTGTTTGGAAAATTATGTGTGAGTTTGTTTATATTATTGTCCTGTGCTGCAGAAGAATGAGTCTAAAACAAACTTTATTTATAAAAAAAAAAAATCCAAGCGTCTTTAAATCATTTTCAGTTGGACTGTGTTCTCCTCGGTTTATGTGTTGATTTATTTGGAAAATTATGTGCGAGTTTGTCAATATTATTGTCATATGCTGCGGAAGAATGAGTCTAAAACAAACTTTATTTAAAAAAAAAAAAATCCAAGCGTCTTTAAATCATTTTCAGTTGGACTGTGTTCTCCTCGGTTTATGTGTTGATTTATTTGGAAAATTATGTGCGAGTTTGTCAATATTATTGTCATATGCTGCGGAAGAATGAGTCTAAAACAAACTTTATTTAAAAAAAAAATCCAAGCGTCTTTAAATCATTTTCAGTTGGACTGTGTTCTCCTCGGTTCGTTTGTTGATTTATTTGGAAAATTATGTGTGAGTTTGTTTATATTATTGTCCTGTCCCGCAGAAGAATGAGTCTAAAACAAACTTTATTTAAAAAAAAAAATCCAAGCGTCTTTAAATCATTTTCTGTTGGACTGTGTTCTCGTCGATTCGTGTGTTGATTTATTTGGAAAATTATGTGTGTGTTTGTCAATATTATTGTCATATGCTGCAGAAGAATGTGTCTAAAACAAACTTTATTTAAAAAAAAAAAAATCCAAGCGTCTTTAAATCATTTTCAGTTGGACTGTGTTCTCCTCGGTTCGTGTGTTGATTTATTTGGAAAATTATGTGTGAGTTTGTTAATATTATTGTCATATGCTGCGGAAGAATGAGTCTAAAACAAACTTTATTTAAAAAAAAAAAAAATCCAAGCGTCTTTAAATCATTTTCAGTTGGACTGTGTTCTCTTCGGTTCGTGTGTTGATTTATTTGGAAAATTATGTGGGAGTTTGTTAATATTATTGTCATGTGCTGCAGAAGAATGAGTCTAAAACAAACTTTATTTAAAAAAAAAAAAATCCAAGCGTCTTTAAATCATTTTCAGAAGAACGAGTCTAAAACAAACTTTATATATATATATATATATATATATATATATATATATATATATATATATATATAACACACTAAACAAACTAAAAATTCCTATTGTACAAACCACATCACTAACCATAAGACATATATTAAAAACCACGAAACATCTCTATAACAAACCAGTTTCCGATGGAGGTATATATACTATTCCTTGCCATAATTGCCATCATAAATACGTTGGTGAAACTCAGCGTAAATTGGAAAAAAGGCTCAATGAACACAAAAGAGATATAAAAAATAGCAATTCTCTTAGTGCATTATTCTCTCATTCATTGCAACATAACCACACCTTTGACTTCAAACAAGCAAAAGTAGTTAAATTTATTTCAAATAAACCGCGCCGGAGACTTCTTGAATCTGCGCTTATCGCAATTTCAAGCACTATTAAACAACGTGGAGGTTTCTATAACATAGCGCCATTAATAAGTAAACTGTTATTAAAAGAACATTATTTAACTGTGGACACAGGTTAACTTTCTCACACCATTCAAACACCCCCTGTAATAATTAACACATAATCTCAATCAATAAATTACATGAAAAACACTCATTTCATTTTTGTTACAAACTTATATTTGAATTTCAACAGATATATCTTTTTCCCAATAAGAATATAAACTTGCGTTCATAGTTTTAAAATTATATTAACGACTATATGACGTCACTAAAATTTCCTTCTCTTTAACAGCGCCAGCCCCCCCTCCTTTTTGAATTTCCAGCATCAATTTTCCGTTTCTCTCAAATAGAACTGCGTCACACTGTGCACGTGAAACATTTTCAAATATTTTGTACTGGTATATTTTTTGGTTTCTTAATCTCATTCATCCAGAGGAAGTCTCGAAATAAAGATGAAACGTTGATGAACACATAATACGGTTTGTTCCTTTTTATTTTCTCTATTTTGTCGGAATACTATTTCCATTACTTTCATCATATATATATATATATATATATATATATATATATACATATATGTAGCAGACCCCCGGGATACAGTGACCCTAGGATACGTTTTTTCAGGTTACGATGTAGAATACAATGTTTTTCTGGCCCCTTGTTACAATATTTGCCTCGTCTTACTGTGTCGTTTATATAGATGTGTATGATATAACATACTGTATTTTGTAACTAATTTTTAATGGCGTATTCCGGGGTTCTACTGTACTCAGACTGTATATGGTAGGTTTTGTTTACTTAATTGTTCGGTGCCTCCTATGGTGAGTGGGTTGGTTGTTTTACGGCATATCAACCCTTTTCAGGTTATTTAATGCCGAATCCAGTGATTTTGAATAAAAACTTTTTAATAGAGTATACAGGGTGACCCAAAAAAACGGGCCCCAACTCCAATTAGGCCCCGTTTCTTAGTGTTTTGTCCGAATGAAATGAAACTTTGGTCATAACTAATTTATTATATTCAAAACATCACATCAAAACACTAGGGTCTTTGGCCTTTTTTTCTCCGTTGACTGTAAAATGCTCAGAAAAACAATTGAATGTCCTCTGTTTTTTTTTTTTTTTGGGGGGGGGGGGGTCAGCCTGTATTTGTTTTTTTTGTTTTTTTTTCAAGTCGGTTTCTATTTAACTCATAGGTACTACAACTCTGGGTCAGAGTGGACCTGGGAGCAATGGCAATTAAAGGGTGGCTCCACAATCCCCAAAACCCGCAAGCTGGGGCCTCACCATTGAATATAATTTAAGGTCATATCCAGGACCTCCCATGTTAAGACTGGGTCAATAAATAATGACGTTAGTATTTCAGCACGGTCCGTATTCTGCATATAATACACCCATGTGTAAAATAGTGGAGCCTGAACGCGATCTGGCATGTTTATTTATGTAGAAATCGTAAAAGTATGTGGTCTCAAAAAAAAAAAAAAAAAAAAAAAATAGCTATCAATCATAAAAATTATTTTGAAATGACTCTGAAAATTTATTTACGGAAAAGTTAAATGCGATATTCTTTTTCAGCTTACCTGAAAAGTATAAAAGTCGTCATTTTAAAGGAAAATATTAAGGTGGAAACCAAAAAAGATATTTACCCTAAAATCATTCAGGTAGGTAGAAAAGTAGCATTTATTGCCTTTGGTAACAATTTATTGGCTTTTTAAAAAAACTTTTTTTTAATTTATTTTTTTATTTTTTTGATTCACCATTCTTAAAACTCGCCATAAAATCGATTTTTCCAAGTAGTTTTTATGGGGGGGGGGGGCGTTCCAGCTTCTGTAGTTTAAAATAGGATGTAAGCACTCTCCTTAATTTGAAAGCATTTATTCACATGGTAAAAAATGTAGAAAAGTTAACAGTCAGAGAGGGGGGGAGCAACATTGGCCGCTTCTACACTATTAGGACGAAATTTTGTAGTCGATAAATGGAGTTTTCAGATAAAAATCAATGGTTCCGACTGAAATTTTTTTTTTGTCAATTCTAATAAATTACAATGGTAGCTTCCACTCAGAATTACATGAATATTACTGAATTATTGAAAAAAAAAAAAAAAAAAAAAAAATTTAATCATGGTAGCAGGTGAAAAATTGCCGCCATCTTGTTTAAATCGAAACAAAAACTACCTCCCTTCTGAGCTCTCCTGTGTTTTACAATCGTTTTCATCAAATTCTATTTTTTATTTTCTTCAATGCTAAATTTTTGCGACGTGCCCCAGCGTATTATAACCATGTTAAGAACGGCTTTCTTAAATCTTCCCCCCAACATCCCCATGTGAAGAACGGCTTTCAGAATAAACACTCTCCTCCAACCTCCCCATTTTAAGAACGGCTTTTGGAATACCCCCCCCCAACCTCGAAAGCCGTTTTTAATATGAAGAAGTGGGGAGAGGGTGTTTATTCCAAAAGCCGTTCTTAACATGGGGAGATTGGAGGAAGGTGTTTATTCTGAAAACCATTCTTAACATAGGGAGGTTGGAGCACGTCGTGAAACATACATTTTAACATGGGGAGGTTGGAATTGAGTGTTTATTCCGAAAACCATTCTTAACATAGGGAGGTTGGAGCATGTTGTAAAAATTGACCAAATTTTCTACCTTGTCAATTTTCGTAATTTTTTGGATATAAGCATCTTAAAAATACAAGAAATATGTAGATGCCGTTGTTTTCGTGTGAAATTCAGTTTTACGATTTCTGAAATCTCGTCCCAATAGTGTGGAAGTGCCCAAAATTGCTTTACTTTATGGTGCCTGAAGTTTAATTGTTCCAAGAAAAACAAAAAAATAAAATAGATTTGATTGTTTGGTAAATTTGGAAATTTGTCTGCCAATAAATTGAACCATATTTTTTTTTTTTTTTTTTACTGATGAATTTTATTTTTTTTAATCCTTCCAATTAACAAAAACATTTCCATTCTTCAACTCCCTTTCTACCCCCCCCCCCCTCCATAACATTGTGCGTGTTCCCATCAAAATCAGAACAGTTTCGGTTGATTCGACCATTTCGTGCGGGTGTACCGCTTATGAAACACTTCCTCTTCTTCGTCGGAGCTGTCGTCGTGGTATTCCTTCTTCAATAGCTTCGCGCCGACAGTGAAGTCCGTCACGTCGTCTTCCTCATACTCCTGGAAGTTGGGCAGGTTACCATCGATCTTGTGGAAGCCCTGTTCACGGTACCGCTCCTCCCCAGAAAACCGGGAACACAGAAGAAAAACGACAAAAACTAGGACTAGGCCTGTCGCAGCCGCTGTGTAAGAAAAAGAAAAAAAAAAATAGATTTAATATAATGTTTAGGAAACATTTATTGATAGTTTTTACATAAAATATTGATATTTTTCCTAATATATACATTTTTTATTAAAAAAAAAATAGATTTAATATATTTATGGACATTAAGGAAACATTTATTGATAGTTTTTACATAAAATATTGATATTTTTCCAAATATATGAATTTTTTATATATAAAAAAAAAAAAAGAAATTTCTCTAATAATTCTCCCTCCCTATATAAGATTCTACTAGCCTGGGTGCCCGGTGTTGCCCGGGTGTTTGGAGGTGTGTTTTGAGCAATTTTAACTTAGGGGTAGTTCTTTTTTACCCAACTTTGTCTGGTTTTGTTTCCCCAACGTGTTGGGGAAAACCAGCTTCCCCTTTATTAAGGGAGTGTGTCCAAATGAAAGCAATTGTCTGATATGACGGTGAAAACTAACATTGACCAAACTTGTGCCGGGGAACTTCTGATACGTTTTCACAGTTTCGCTTTTTTATACTGAAAAGCAAAACAAAGATGCGACGATCAAAAAAAAAAATCTCAAAAATAACACAAAGTCGGGCAAATTATAGATAGATGCGACCTCCATTCATAACTCGTATATATTATGATTTAGACAGTATATAAAAAGTTTTAAGGAGTGACCCTAGCAAGCACCCCCCCTGAAAAAAGCCTTTGTCGGACATACAGAAAAAATGCACACACACACACATTTTCGCTTTTATATTATAGAAGGCACTTTGTGTGTATGTGAATTCTCTTTCTCTCTCTCTCATATTAACAATTGTAGGCTTTTCAGACTTTTAATATTTTAAAATATTTTTTGAATGCGTCTCGAGCCTTGTTTAGCTCTCTTCAGATATTTTTTAGTTTAGTTTTTGGAAAACATTTTATTTCTGCTAGCATGATTGTGCTTCTGAAAGAAATGCCAATATGAGACTTGATGTCTCCAGCGGGACAGGTCAAGAGTTCAATCGGTCAGTGTTAAGTCTATTTGATGAATATTTTTATGATTTTTTTTCCTTATTGATGTGTGTCCGTGCGTGCGTGTAAGGGCGAGAGTTGTGCACTGTGTGTGTGTGTGTGTGTGTGTGTGTGTGTGTGTGTGTGTGTCTATGGGTTAAAAAGGCCAGTCCTCCTCTTTGCTAAAATCTTTGAGGCCTTAATTAATCAAGCTCTATTCCACCACCTTGCAAAAGCTAATCCTCAAGGGGCCAAAAAAAGAGTCCCACTTTGTCAACACCCCAACTCCTACCCCATCGCCGCAGTGTTGCATCTCTGCGTCTGTTTTACAAATATTTTAATGGAATGTGCTCTGATGAACTCGTTGCACTTGTGCCACCTCGACGTACATCTCCCACACAAGCTCTGCTTAACAGCAAAATCACACCCCTTCACTGTTGAGGTCCCTAAATGCCAGAAAGCTTTCTACTCCAATAGTTTATTCGGTACTCCTGCAGTATTTTACCCACCGATTTCACGATCTTAGCCGAGCGTTGATCGACATCCGTCGGAAAACGCCGGAACATGGCGAGCGGTACGATACTCTATCAGCCAATCAGGGCGCTTCAAACGAACGCGCAGCAGACGAATAATTTTCATTGAAATTACACACATAGCGTTTCATTTCAGTTATTTTATTGGTCAAAGTAAAAATACACAGCCTTTCATTCCAGCTATTTAATTTAGCGATAAAAAAAAAAAACAGGGAGCTGTTGGAAACATATTTATGCGAATTTATGTGGAGACAAAAATTTGGACACAACCCTTTTGTCTCCATAATAAATCAAATCGCGGAAGGCTACCCGGTTTGGGAAGGAGCTTCTTTCCACATCCTCTGAAAACCCTTTGCTCCCTACTTTGCCTCTCTACAGTCAGTAGAAAATCTTCCAGTCGGAACTAAAGATGAACAGTAATTGTTGTCCCCCCCCCCTACAAACATTACTGAAAAAAAACAAACAAAAAAAAAATATTGTTGTTATTGTTTAATAACGTTTTGTTAAAAGCAAACAAAAAAAAAACATTGAAGTGTTTATTACTGTTGCTTACACCCTCCCCCCAAAAAAAAACAGCTATCGGAAAACAAAATGAACCAAACAAAAAAAATATTCAACAAAATAAATTTATTTTACTTTAAAAAAACTTACGGTAAGTGTTTGTGATTTATTTTATCCAAATTTTTTGTATTAATTTTATCCATTTTGTTGTGTGTGTGTGTGTAATATCTTTTCCTTGTAATGTTGTTGCTATTCACATACTTTTAGCGTTCTTGCACCGTAGCTCCGAATTCTCGGCTTTCGTCGGCGTTAACGCCGAAAGCGTTCGTCAACGCTCGGCTAAGATCGTGAAATCGGTGGGTAAAATACTGCAGGAGTACCCTCGAACACTTAGACTTTGGAATTCCCTCTCTGCCACCTGCTTTCCTGACTGTACTGATATGCTGAAGTTTAAATGTAATGTACCTATTTACAATGCCTCCCCACGGGACAGAGTTAGACACCAGGGTCGTTTTTTAACGTGGAGAAAAGGTACAAAAATAAAAATTGTCTCAGTCGTGAAGGATTTCTCCTCCACCGAAAGAGAACAAGAAATAGAAGTGCAGCATCTGAAGAACAGATGGTATTTATTTGCTCCCCCACCGAGCAAATTAGGCACAAGGCCGATTTTTAATGTGAGGAGTGAAGGGAGGGGGAAAGGGAAAAAGGGGACCAGCTCCCGAGAGGTGGGAAATGGGAGCTGGTTAATGGTCAGGCATGTGGGGTTGCCCCCACATCTGGTCTTTGCTAGTCATAGCTAGTCATAGCTTGCAGCATCTGAAGAACAGATGGTATTTATTTGCTCCCCCACCGAGCAAATTAGGCACAAGGCCAATTTTTAATGTGAGGAGTGAAGGGAGGGGGAAGGGAAAAGGGGACCAGCTCCCGAGAGCTGGTTAAAGGTCAGGCATGTGAGGTTGCCCCCACATCTGGTCTTTGCTAGTCATAGCTAGTCATAGCTTGCAGTATCTGCCGGAACAGATGGTATTTATTTGCTCCCCCACTGAGCAAATTAGGCACAAGGCCGATTTTTAATGTGAGGAGTGAAGGGAGGGGGAAGGGGAAAAGGGGACCAGCTCCCGAGAGGTGGGAAATGGGAGCTGGTTAAAGGTCAGACATGTGGGGTTGCCCCCACATCTGGTCTTTGCTAGTCATAGCTAGTCATAGCTTGCAGCATCTCCCGGAACAGATGGTATTTATTTGCTCCCCCACTGAGCAAATTAGGCACAAGGCCGTTTTTAATGTGAGGTAAAAACCAGCTCCCCTAAAAGTAGGCAAAAAGGGGGCACTCTGGTTACCAAAAATAATAATTGTCCCAGTATAGAGGGTTTCCCCTCCATTGACTGGTACAAATTATCTTAAGTGCAGCATCTGCCGGAACAGATGGTATTTATTTGCTCCCCCACCGAGCAAATTAGGCACAAGGCCGATTTTTAATGTGAGGAGTGAAGGGAGGGGGAAGGGAAAAAGGGGACCAGCTCCCGAGAGGTGGGAAATGGGAGCTGGTTAATGGTCAGGCATGTGGGGTTGCCCCCACATCTGGTCTTTGCTAGTCATAGCTAGTTATAGCTAGTCATAGCTTGCAGCATCTGCCGGAACAGATGGTATTCATTTGCTCCCCCACCGAGCAAATTAGGCACAAGGCCGTTTTTAATGTGAGGTAAAAACCAGCTCCCCTAAAAGTAGGCAAAAAGGGGGCACTCTGGTTACCAAAAATAATAATTGTCCCAGTATAGAGGGTTTCCCCTCCATTGACTGGTACAAATTATCTCAAGTGCAGTATCTGCCGGAACAGATGGTATTTATTTGCTCCCCCACCGAGCAAATTAGGCACAAGGCCGATTTTTAATGTGAGGAGTGAAGGGAGGGGGGAGGGAAAAAGGGGACCAGCTCCCGAGAGGTGGGAAATGGGAGCTGGTTAAAGGTCAGGCATGTGGGGTTGACCCCACATCTGGTCTTTGCTAGTCATAGCTGGTCTTTGCTAGTCATAGCTTGCAGTATCTGCCGGAACAGATGGTGTTTATTTGCTCCCCCACCGAGCAAATTAGGCACAAGGCCGATTTTTAACGTGAGGAGTGAAGGGAGGGGGAAGGGAAAAAGGGGACCAGCTCCCGAGAGGTGGGAAATGGGAGCTGGTTAATGGTCAGGCATGTGGGGTTGCCCCCACATCTGGTCTTTGCTAGTCATAGCTAGTCATAGCTAGTCATAGCTTGCAGTATCTGCCGGAACAGATACTACACTTTGATCCCGGCCCGAAGGCCAAGTTTAAATGTAATGTAAACTAACATCTTGTTAATCTTTCCTAGGCATGGCTCCCCTTGTGATGATATGCCTTTTTAAAGGTAGACATGAGTATAAAAAAAAAATGTGTCAACAATTCAGAGCATTGTTTGTTATTATTAATAGAGAATTAGTATTTGTCCGATGCCGAAACTATACAGGGTGGAACGATAAAATTGTCGCTCTAAAAACAAAAAAACAAAAAAAACGCCATTATTCGATTTCAGTTTGATGAAAAGCGGTTTTCTTTTTTTTTTTTTTTTCTTTTTTTTTGCAGACCATCTACTAATTGGCCAGTTGTGTACAAATCCCAAGAATGATAGGAGCCTTCTACCGTGTCGGAAAAGTGACACAATGTTCCATGAGCGCTGTACAACTCATGTTCTCTACAGATCCAAGTTATGACAACAGGACCATTGCCAGCACCCTCAAAACGCATCGCTGGATTCCCATGAATAACAGGGACGTGTCCAGGGTGATGAGTACAAAGTTTACAGCCACTGCCATGGACTTTAGTGTAGTTTGAAGTGAGGGCCACATCATGCCACCTCACATCTTCGAAGTTGGCTTGAAAGTCAACAACAAAATATATCTGGATGTGCTGAAGAGTGTGGTGGTCCCCTGATGCAATCAAGTGGCCGCTAGCAGACGACCCTGGGCGTGGCAAAAGGACTTTGCATCGGCCCACAAGTACAAATAGACTCGGAGTGCTACAACTTTGTGTCCTTCTCTCACTGCCCCCCCCCCATTTCTACCCGACCTGAACCTGCTGGACTACTTTTTTTTATACAGTGATCACCACTTATCAAGGCCCGGAGGCCACTCAGGGATAAGGGTTATTGCAAGTACATTACGTTTGTGTGGAGATTTGATGAAGTGTTTACTTAAGGGGGCGGTTCATTAGGAATTTGTTAACGTTGGACTTGAAGACATCCAAGTTGTAGTCCGGTGGGAAGCAGGCAGACGGAACAGAGTTCCACAGGCGTGCAGCTCTAAGAAAGAAGCTTTGTTCATGGAATCCGCGTTTTGATTTAGGCACAGATATAGAGTGGGGGAAATTTTTCACAGTGGATTCAGCTAGACGGGTGTTTTTCGTGAAAGATTGGCGAGGGGGGGACCAGAGATTGGAGTTCAGACGAGCACCTGCCATGGAAATAACGATAAAACAAGGATAGGCTCGCAACGTCTCTTCTGTGGGAGAGAGGTTGCAGGGTAGAGAAAAGGGCATCCCCCACTAAGCCACAAAGTCTATTTTGTACTCTGTCAAGGCAGGATAGGCTGTTTTTAGCAGCTCCTGCCCAGATATGGCAACAGTATTCCATCCTTGGACGTACTTGGCTTTTGATCATACACCGAGAACATCACCAACATAGCAAAGAACTTCCCTTTCTCTCTGTCTCTGTGTGTCATGAACCGGATGGAACTTCTATCGACAGACTATCTTTCTTAGAACATCTCATCTGTGGAGCAATACACAAGTTTGCTTCCCAGCTGGTCGTTTTCATATCTAATGTAAACAAATACTTGTTGAGCCATACTCTTGGAAAATCAAGTTCTTTGAAGTGATATTCTATCCATTCCACCGACCGTTTCTAATTTTCTTGTGATAATGCCTGTTGTCCAACCAAAAATCCTCAACTGACTGATAAGACAACACCCCAAAAAATTTTTTAAATCCGAATATAGTGTTGAGACAGAAAAATGTAAGAAATTAATCCAACTTACCAGCAATAATGATGACGAGCAATGCGGGCAATCCAAAAATGGTCGACTCTCTTGTTAGCACAACAACGTAATCTGCGGATGATTGGCCTTCCGAAACCTCAAGATTCTAGTTGGAAAAAGATACAAAAGTTGACAATGTAAGGCTGGTCATGGATGGTGTACCTATTTACAATGCCCCCCCACCCCCGGGACAGAGTTAGACACCAGGGTCGTTTTTTAACGTGGAGAAAAGGAACAAAAATAAAAAATTGTCTCAGTCGTGAAGGATTTCTCCTCCACTGACAGAGAACAAGAAATTGAAGTGCAGCATCTGAAGAACAGATACTACACTTTGATCTTGTCCCGAAGGCTGGTTATGAATGGGGCAAAAGAACTTAGGCATTTAAAGACAATTCAAAAATGGAAAACGGTTGATTGGTTCAATACATTTCAATAATGTTTATTCCAAAAAATTTTGAATATATATATATATATATATATATATATATATAGATATATATATACTAGCATTTCAGTCCGATGTTGCCTGGGTGTCTGGAGGTCTATATTAAGCAAAAAAAAAAAAGAAAAAGCGGTCAATTTTTTAAAACTTTGACCCGTATTAAGACCCCTAACCATTTATTGTTTGGGACTCAAATCGAGTTATTAAGTTAGATCCATATTCAATGAACCTATATCTAAAATTTCAAGTGTTTAGATCCAAAATTGTCCGAGGAGTTTGCTAGAGATCTCAAAGGTCAAATCGTTGAACTTTGACCCGTTAACAGTCAAATTTCTGGCCGAAAATGGCTTACAAAGATTTTCCAAAATCTCAGTACCCTGTATATCAAATTTCGAGTCTGTAGACTGAAAATTGACAGTTATTGTGTAGGGAAATGTACACAGACACACACACTTTTATATATATAATAGATATATACATGTACACGTATACGTATACATGTATATATATACACACACACGTATACGTATACATGTATATATATACGCACACACGTATACATGTATGTATATATATATATATATATATATATATATATATATATATATATGCATGCATAAATAGACATATATGCATGCATATATATATATATATATATATATATATATATGCATGCATAAATAGACATATATGCATGCATACATATATATACACACAGGGTGACCCAAAAAACGGGCCCTAACTCTAATTAGGCCCCGTTTCTTAGCTTTTTGTCTGAATGAAATGAAACTTTGGTCATAACTAGTTTATTATATTCAAAACATCACTTCAAAACACTAGGGTCTTTGGCCTTTTTTTCTTCGTTCTACACCATATGTTCTAGATGGTCTCCATTTAGCTCCATACATTTCTTGAGGCTCAGCACGAAGTTGTCCATGACGTTCTTACAGACCGAATTGGTAATGGCTCTCATCTCCTCCCTGATAGCTTCCTTGAGATCCGTGATGGTTCTGAGTTTCCCTGCGTAGACTCTGTCCTTAAGATAGCCCCAAAGAAAAAAATCTGGGGAGCTTAGGTCCGGGCTATGGGGTGTCCACTCAAAATCAGTCTTGAGACTGATTACTCGGCCTCCGAAGTTCTCTTTCAGCCAATCTTGGGAAAGGTTTGAGAACTTGCTCCATCCTGCTGGAAACAGAACTTGCTCATGAGCGACAGGTAGATGGTCTGGAGCTCACTCTTGAAGGTTTTGAAGACCTCCACATACCGCTCCTTGGTGACTGTCACTGCTGCGCCATATTCTTTGATGAAGATTTGTCCGATGATGCCTCTGGCCGAGATTGCAGCCCACACCGTGCACTTAGGAGAGTGCAGGGGCTTGGTGGCTCCTTCATTGGGTTTGGAGGACCCCCAGAAGACATTTGTCTTGGAGTTCGCCTTTCCATCAAGATGGAAGTGGGCTTCATCTGAGGCCCAAAGGAGGTTCTCCTCAATCTTTTCGAGCATCTTGACTGCCATAGCCCTCCTCTGCTTCTTGTCTGAGGCTGTAAGGGTCTGCAACATCTGTATTCTGTATGGGTAAGCCCTGATATCGTTCACCAGCACTCTCCTGCAAGTCTCACGGGACATACCGAGGGACTGACTTCACTTACGCACAGAGCGTTTCGGACTCTGCTGGAGAGACTCTCTCACTTTTTCGACCAGCTCGGCTGTTTGCTTCTTGGGACATCCCGAGTGGCTTGGACGGTTCTCTCTGGCAGCGTTGAGGTTCTCCACGGTCCCATACTTCTCGAAGTGGTCCACCCAGTTCTTAATTCTGCTTTAATTCGAACTGACGCATGAAACTGTCCTGGGTTTTCTTAAACGAGCCTGTCTTGTAGTAAAATTTAACACAGTGTATTCTTTGTCCCAGCTCCCATTGGCGTCTTGGTGTACTCACAGTCGTTGATTCTGCATGTGCTGTAAAATAAGGGCTATCGGTGAATAAATAAAGGAGATATCACATAAAGTGTACACGGGGCCCGTTTTTTTGGGAGGGATCACATACGTTTTTTTTTTTTTACACAGTGATCACCACTTATCAAGGCCCGGAAGCCACTCAGGGATAGGGTTATTGCAAGTACATTACGTTAGTGTGGAGATTTGATGGAGTGTTTACTTAAGGGGGCGGTTCATTAGGAATTTGTTAACATTGGACTTGAAGACATCCAAGTTGTAGTCCGGAGGGAAGCAGGCAGACGGAACAGAGTTCCACAGGCATGCCGTTCTAAGAAAGAAGCTTTGTTCATGGAATCCGCGTTTTGATTTAGGCACAGATATAGAGTGGGGGAAATTTTTCACAGTGGATTCAGCTAGACGGGTGTTTTTCATGAAAGATTGGCGAGGGGGGACCAGGGATTGGAGTTCAGACGAGCACCTGCTATGAAAATAACGATAAAACAAGGATAGGCTCGCAACGTCTCTTCTGTGGGAGAGGGGTTGCAGGGTAGAGAAAAGGGCATCCCCCACTAAGCCACGAAGTCTATTTTGTACTCTGTCAAGGCATGATAGGCTGTTTTTGGCAGCTCCTGCCCAGATATGGCAACAGTATTCCATCCTTGGGCGTACTTGGCTTTTATATAGATAGAGAATTGCATCAGTAGTGAGATATATATATTTATGCATGTACATGTACGTATACACGTATGTATACATATACACGTATAAAATGAATTAAGGACTATCCACTTATTTTGTGCTTTCTTTTTAAAATTAAATATGTTTTTAACTCATATTCAAAGGGGTTTATAACATGTTTTATTAACTACTTGTTCTTATATATACATGTATATGTGTGCATATATACATATATATATATATATATATATATATATATATATATATATATATATATATATATAGTTAAATAAAGCATTTGTTCGTTATCCTGATGCTTTTGAATCGTTTAAGATAAACCAGACTATATTAATAAAGGAAATCCAAAACTATATTAGCAATGTATAAAATGTATTTATAATTACATATAATAAATTTATATATAAAAATAAAAAAAAAAATAAAAAAAAATGTATATATGTAAAAATAAAATATTTTTAACCTTTATATATCTAATTTTAAATAAATAAGAATGTAAATATAAAAACTACTAATTATAGTGGGGGTGATAAGTAGTTAAATGGATTAATCCAAATCTTATAAATACAAGACTGATAAATTAAAAAATGTATCCATTTTAAATGTGGAAATTGATGAATCGCACAGGTAAGAAATTCATTTTTATACTATGAAAAGGTTAGTAATTGCAATTAAGAATAGGAAATTGGATAAAAAAATTTTTTGTAACATGTCTTCTTCCTAAGATTAAGGGTGGTGGTGTTTGATCAACACTGCTGGGGAGCCATGAAGTAATATACTGTTTTGTTTTTAAATCCCCGAAACAGTGTTTCATGGTAAACAACTGATGATCCCTTGAAAAATAAAAAAATTGGTATTATAGTAAATTCGAGAGAGTTGATGCAGTGATTGCAGGTGATTAAATGACTTACTGACTAAGTGTTTTTTTTTTTTTAACGAATGATAAAAAGTAATTTTTTGTGTAGTTTCAAATGTTAAAAAACTTCAAAGACTATATATATATATATATATATATATATATATACGTATTTGTGTATTTTGGCAGCAAGTCATTATTCAAGCACGGTCTGATCGAACACGACAGAATTATTCTTTTTTCCGATCTTTCTGGATATCTTTTCCATTTGCCGAGCGGTCTTTTTAATTTCAGCTGGCATGTTATATAAAATGGCGCCCAAAAGTTTTTGTTCGGCCATATTCTTCTCAAGCTGTTTCTATCGGTGCATCCATTATCATCAGGAGCCGTTGTTGTTCTTTTCTGTTTCTTTTTCCTTTGAGGCTTGGTGTATTTATACCTTATTTTTTTTAAATTGGCTATAAAGGTGTGTGCAGGAGGGTTGGGGGCGAATTATTTTTATCTTATTTTTTTTTTAATTTCGATTTTCCTATTTTATAGTTTATTTACAGTTTAGTTTCTTGTTAGTTATTAGATACTGTTATTTTTCTGGTGTTAAATGAGATCCAGTTTAAAATTATGTATATACACACACACACACACACACACACACACACACACACACACGGGTGCATATGCATATATTCAAATTATCAAACAAATATGTCCATATTCATACATCGAATTTGTTCCACAGGTCAAAATCAAATTTCAAGTTTGTAGACCAAAATTTGACAGAGGAGTTTGGTAGAGACTATTCCACAGACAGACAAGGTCACTTATATTTAATTAATGGACTCTTCCGTCTATTTCGACATATGAGGTTTTGCCACAACAACAGATGATTTGTTTGTAGTGGTGAAGGCTTTGTGTAGAACCAGCCACACCTTTTGGTATTACTGGTAACCTTTGTTTTTTTTTGTGTTTTTTTTTTACATAGGCATAACCACTTATCAAAGCCAAGTGACCACTCGAGAATAAGGGTTAAGAGTGTACAGTAGTCAGTTGGACAATAAAGTAATCGTTAGTAATGGAAATTCGGTAAATTTGTTAACTTAAGTGGAACGGCTCCTCAAGAACTTGTTTACGTTAGACTTGAAGACAACCATATTGTAGTCAGCTGGAAAACGGAAGACAATTCTATAGGAGATATCTACTGGATCGATAGAAGGATCCGACCATTTTTCTAGTGGCCTTGGCAACAGATTTGATGTATGTGTTCCATTTAAGATCAGGAGTAAAGGTCAAGCCCAAAAGCTTGTCAAAACTAGAGGCCTTCCCAAGACGGGAACCATTCATTTTAATTGATGCTAGATGGGGATCAGAACGTTGATGATATAAAGATAGAAGTTTGGTTTTAGATGCATTAAAAGTAACCAGCCACTTTTTTTCTCATTGTACAACGTATTCAAGATCAGAGGAGAGAGAATCAGAGAGAACTTGGTCGTTTACGGTCTTAGATTTGCTACCATAGATGGTAGTGTCATCAGCAAAAATGTCTACAAATGATGTAAGGATGTGATTTGGAAGATCATTAATGTAGATCAGGAAAAGAGTTGGGCCTAGAATGGACCCATGAGAGACTCCAGCATTAACACTGTGAGCTTCTGATTTTTGCCCATCAACTACTACTCTTATGAACCTATCAGAGAGAAATGATTTAATAATTGAGAAGACATTTCCAGCTATACCATAGCTGGAGATCTTGTGAAGTAAATCTTTATGCCATACCCTATCAAAGGCCTTTGATATGTCCAGAGCAATTGCCCTAGAAAGGTTGCCTCTGTTGAGAGATTCGCTAATCCTATGAGATATAACTGTAAGCACATCTGCTATAGATCTAGCAGAACGAAAACCATATTGTGTGCCACCAAGAAGGTTATTTTTGCTGAGATGGTTGATTACTTCTCTATTAAACACAGATTCCAGCAACTTACTCATGACGCACATGAGGCTTATTGGCCTGTACTGAGAGGGGGATGAGAGATCACCTGAATTCTTAAATACAGGGCATACTGATGAGATTTTCCAGGGTGATAGGAAACTATTCTCCTTAAGACAACGTTTAAGCAGTTTTTTAAGTATGGGCGCTAGTTCTGGTTGAAGTTTTTTTGAGTACTATAATTGGAATACCGTCAGGGCCGGTTGCTTTACTGGAATCAAGGTTTTTGATTAGGTTAGCAACATCACATACAGATATTTTTATATCACATAGCATGTTTTCTGATACCAACCTAAAAATTTCTACGACTCTGCGCGGTACATACAGCACCTAGACTTCCCAAATGGTCACCCATCTGGTACTGGCCAGGTTCAACGTTGCTTAACTTTGGTGATTTGGCAAGAACCGGTGTGTCAACATGATTGTGCCATATATCTATATATAAAGCTGAATGATTGTGTGTCTGGTCACAAATAGGCTCCTATATGGCTGACTATTGTAAAAAACTGATTACATATAATGATAGAAGATGTATCGAGCCACAGGAATGGGTATGTTCGATCTGGCAGAACGATGGTTCATTAAAATTGTGGGGTCTGCGTTCGCGCCTGGTCCACAAAGTATGTAAATAAAAAATTAAAAAAAAAACGTTTACAAGTGTTTTTGATATAGATGTACATAATAATACTTTGATAAGTATGTTTTAACTTAAATAGGGATGGTATAATAAAATTGTGGGGTCTGCGTTCACGCCTGGCCTCCATAGAATGGAAATAGGCACAAACTTTAATAAAGACTTTTCATATCTATCTGCGTAAGTATACTTTGATAATTATGTTTCAGTCTGAAGAAATATGGTATAATAAAATTATGGGGTGTTCGTTCACGCCTGACCTCTATAGAATGGAAATATGTCACAAAGTTTAACAAGGTTTTTTAATATAGATCCACAGAATATTGTGATAAGTGTTTCAGTGTGAACAGGTATGGTATAATAAATTATGGGGTTTATCTATTTTATTTTTACTTTCATCGTATTTTGCTTTGGTTTTGATACCCCCAAATTCAACCCAAATTTACAACGCTTCCTTTTGATAACCTATCATACTTTCATAAATCAGAGTCCATTTTCTGTAGGCTGTTTTTGAACCCAGTCAAAGACGGGTACTTTTGCTAGTATATATATATATATTTGACACAATGATGTTGACACACTATAATGCTCCCTATCTTGTGTTGAGCATATTGGCAAGTGATATACAAATTGCCATTTAGTGTATTAAGCGACGCCCTTTGTGTAAACAAATCGAGTGGAGGCATTTGGACGATGTCAAAATATTGTTAATTCATTACCCACACAGCAGCAGCCATATAGCGTAATGGTGAGAAACCTTGACTGTCATTTGGGCGGTCAGGTTTCAATCCTGGTTTGAGGCAGTTGCCTGTTTAGCCGCAGTGATGAGCTGTGAAAGAGCGAAACAGTATGTGGATGACTATATATATAATTATTTTTTACTATAATAATTAAATACCTACAGACACTAGTGTTTAATCCTTTCGGGAGTCTTCAGTGCAGGGTGTCACGATTAATACCAGTCGAACGATTTGAACCCCGCAACACGAGACATCTCTGGCTCGATTAGCGGAGACCTAATCCATTCGGCTACCATTAACCGCGTGAAATAATGTTGAATTTAAACATTTTAATTTTAAATGTTCATTTACGTCAGTCAGACAGTGATCTAATCGTTATACGATGATCTATGCATAAGAACTAAATTGACCGACTTTAATTCAACTGAAAGTGCTCAATGATGAGAAACGAATTTCTTAAAGGGGCTGTCATATATATATATATATATATACACTCGTGAACAAAAAAAATGGGCCATGATTGAAATTGGATAGAAAACAATTTTTAAAATTTTTATCGCTTGTTTACTAATAATTAGCTGTTATTTCGTATTTTTTTTTTCAGATTATTAGTATTAAAGATGAGTCCAAGAAAAGTAAGACGACATCTTGACGAAAAAATTAAAAACCGAATTGCAGGATTACGACAAGCAAATTTGACTTACAAGCAGATTTTCGACATTTTGAAAGAAGAAAAGGTGGCAGCATCTCTTTCAGCTGTGAAGAGAATTGGGCAAAGGTTCGAAATTGAAGGCAAAGTGAGCAGGAAAGTTGGTTCTGGTCGCCCCAGAGCATCCACAATGAAGGACGATCACAGGCTTAAAATGACTGTTTTGAAGGATCGCAAAAAACTTATGTTGACCATAGAAAACAATTCGAAACAGCAAAAGGAAATTCTCTTTCTAGAGTGACAATATCCAGAAGGATGAAGGAAATGGGATTTTCATCAAAAAGATGTGCAAAAAAACCTTTGTTAACTAAGAAGAACATCAGCGACAGAAAGACATTTGCATCATGTTAGGGTACGAAAGATGCAGATTGGTTTAAAAATGTTTTCTGGTCGGACGAATCAAGATTTTGCCTTGCCAGTGATGCCCCTGAACGTTGCATCTGAAGATCCGGAGAAAAATTTTCACCGAATTGCATAAAAACCACAATAAAACATGGAAACGGAGGAATAATGGTATGGGGGACCTTTTCTGCTGCAGGAGTTGGGGAAATTATCAGATGTGATGCGTCAATTAATGCCAAAGAATACATTCAAATATTATAAAGAGGTCTATTACCAAGCATCCAGAAGTTAGAAATGAACAATGACATTATTTTTCAACATGATAATGCCCCTGCACACACAGCAAAAGTCACAAAGAAGTGGCTTACTGATAATTCAATTGATGTGATGTTTTGGCCTGGCCAAAGCCCAGATTTAAACCCAATGGAAAATATTTGGGCTATAATATCTCGTGCATTAGTAAGAAAAACTTTTTCCAACAAAGAAAAATTATGGGAAGCAGTACAAAGAGAATGGATTAACATCTCCTCTTCACAGTGCTCCAAGTTGGTTGAGAGCATGATAAAAAGAATTGATCTTTTAAAAAGATCTAAGGGCAATTCCATTCCATACTAAGTTTTTATTAAAGTAAATACCTTGCTCTTTATATTTTTTACTCATTTTCGTTTATTATTTAATTGCATTTTGTGTAATGCAGCTTTTTGTGCAATAAATTGTAAATTTTTTTGATGGCTCATTTTTTTTGTTCATGAGTGTATATATATATATATATATATATATATATATATATATATATATATATATATATATATATATATATATATTTATATATATATATATATTTATATATATATATATATATATGAGCAAACAGTTAATAAAATATGTTAAAACACTTTGAAATGAGTTAAAAACATATTTAATCTGAAAAGGAAACACTAGATAAATGGATAGTCCTTAATCCGCGGAGTTTCGAAGAAATACTTTCCTTCTCATCAGAGGGTAGGAATTAGCAAAATGCGGGATCGGATTTTGCATGCAAAAGTATTTGATGAAACAACAAGTAAGTCAAAGATCTTACTTAAAAACAAAAAAAGTGAAGCAGAGGGAATATGGTAAAGAAAAAGGTGATTACACATTAATGGATAGTCTGGTGGAAGATAAAAAATCCAGTGACAGTAAAATCCAAATGTAAAACTTCAAGAAAGTTAAAAGAATTTCCATTTGTACAAGTAAAATCCCAGGAAATCCCGTAATTGGAAGAAGATGGTCCATAATAATCCAAAGGCAGAAATCCATGGAATAATTCACAAAAATGTGTACAAGGAAAAAAAGAAAAGACTCCAATAATATTAATAAAAGAAAAATAAGATATGCTTTTCACTCTATTTCCGAGACATAAATATAAATAAGAAAGATCTGGGAAGAGAAAGAAGAGAGAGAAAAAAATATATATTATAAGCTCTATCTCCTATTTGGTTTTATCAAGCTTTTAAATCTGGCTGAGATAATTTTATAAATATTAATTCTTTAATATTTATAATTTACTTTAATTTTACCATCTTGGATCATTTTGGTAAATTCAATTGTAATTTTCATTTTATATATATATAATGTATATATATATATATATATATATATAGCCAGTAGAGTTTAGTTTCCTAGAAGTATATCCAATGAAACAACATGTGTCTTCCAAAATAGTGCTCAATGAGTGAACAGAGTAGGTATATTAATTTTATTTATACAAACATTAATGGCCACACATGTGCATACATGTTTCTGCAATCACCCACGTTGGGGGACTACGTCTTCAGGCCAAGAATTACCGTCAGAAGACTTTGTTTGTATAAATAGAATTAATATATATATATATATATATATATATATATATATATATATATATATATATATATATATATATATATATAGAGAGAGAGAGAGAGAGAGTTATAACACTTACCTGTACCCAATCATTATACCCACTTGCTTCAACGGTAACAAAGTAGGATCCAGGGGTGAGGTAGACCCAGAAGTGACCTCTTCTTCCACCGGAATATACTGCTGACGACTCGAATATGCTGACTGAGGCATTGACCACTGGTGATTTCGTAGTGTTATCTATAAGAACACCATGGAGACCTTGATGGACCTGCAAAAGATCATTTCAAAATCATTATATTTGCAGAGAAACAATTTTATAGTTACTCCCAATCTTTAAAAATGGTAAACCCTTAATCCTAACCAATTAAAAATGGAACATATTAAGATGAACTGAAATTATTTAAATGACGTGAGATGATAATTTGTCGTGTCGCCTAAAAAAAAAAAAAAAATGCAATGACACTAACGTGTCTAATGTTAACCCAAACCCTAACACCAATATGGTCGTGCAAAATCATACTGAAACAAAAAATACATTTGCGGGAACATTTAAAAAAAAAAAAAAGCAACCCAACCGTTTTGGAGTCCATAGGCAACAAACTCACATTTATAAGTAGAGGTTACTATCGACAAAACTATTAGATATAAGAAACTGTGCGTGCATGCCTGGCGCTGCATGTGAGATGACGCCACAAAAAAAAATGAAGAAATGATGAATGTGAGGAGTGTGAAGGGCCAACGTTGCCTTCACACTTTTGCCAAGTTTCAGAAAAATCTAATGGATGGAGCAAAAGTTATGGGGTAAAAAGTGTCATTTTTTGCAATTTTGGGGCATTTTAGACACCTTTTGAAGTCCTGGGAACGCCACATCCCAGTGTAAATGGATAACAGTGCAGTTTCAGGCCTTAACACATGTATATTTGAGTTGACCACCGTGAAAAAACACTATATAATCAGACATATCAAGTTTTTGTTGAGAAATATGAAAAAAGAGCCACAAAAAGGGGCGTTTTTAGCACTAAAAGTCCCCAGGGACACGAACCAGAATTTTGCCAGGGTCACTCATACTGGATTTCTATTAAGAACAATGGCGTCAACATTTTGGCCAAGTTTTAAAAAAAATCTAATGGATTGATCAAAAGTTATGGGGCAAAATGTGTCATTTTTGGGCATTTTTTACCTCTTCTGGCTCATATATATTACTTTTTTTTTTATTTGCAAAAATTCCCATTGCGTCACCCAGGGAACCCCTGGGTGACGCAACGGGAATTTTTGCAAATATATTTTTTTTACTGTGCACTTTTGCAAATATATTTTTTTTACTGTGCACATGTATTTAATATTTCATTAAATACATGTGCACAGTAAAAAAAATATATTTGCAAAAATTCCCGTTGCGTCACCCAAAAGCAAAATTTTAGGAAAAACTAATCGACGGTTATCTGGCAATCGTCCGGACTAACGGACGCCACTGAAAACATAGGTCCCTCTCCGATAAATCGGGGGAACAATATTCATTTATTAGCAGGATGTAAAATATGATATTTTAATTTGCCCAGATTTCGTATATATTATTATAAAGTCGTGATTTCAAAAGTAAAAAAAAAAAGTATTTGGGTGCCATCAGCTAGAATCGAAACCGAAATCAAAACTGCGTCATTCAAAGCTGGTGACGTTACCACTGTACCAACGTAAAACGCATATGAACTGATTAAAAATTAACTAGGATGAATGTACAAAATGTATAACGATTCTTTTTTTTTTTTTGACTCATTTTTGACCCCTTAAAAACTATTTTAATCGACTAAAGACCCATAAAAGAACGGTCTGTAGAAAATCCAAGGCTCCTAGTTTTAGTTTTGGAGGTTTTTAGTTTGAAAATATGGAGACAGACAGACAGACATATAACCATTTTATATATTAGACTAGCATTTCAGCCCGGCGTTGCTCGGGTGTTTTGAGGTATATGTTGAGCAAACAAAAAAAAAAAAAAAAGAAAGCGGTCAATTTTTTTTTTAAACTTTGACCCCTATTATGACCCCTTAAAATTTATTGTTTCGGGCTCAAATCACTTTATTAAGTTAGATCCAGGTTCAAGGAACCTATATCTAAAATTTCAAGTGTCTAGACCCAAAATTGTCGGAGGAGTTTGGTAGAGTTCTTAAAGGTCAAATCGTTGAAATTTGACCCCTTAACAGCCAAATTTCTGGCTGACACCCGTCACATCGATTTTCCCAAATCTCAGTACCCGGTATTTCAAATTTCGAGTCTATAGACTAAAAATTGACAGAGTTATTGCGTAGGGAAATGTACACAGACAGACAGACACACAGACAGACAGACAGACACGTTCACTTTTATAGATATATAGATTAGAAACTGTTTAAAAAATAAATATGCAAGTGAGGGGAATGCTCTTTTCTCTCTAAGCCTGTCTCTCTTTTATCGTTATTTCCATGGCAAGTGCTCGTCTGAGCTCCAATCTATAGTCCCTCTGGCCTGACACTTCCATGAAAAGCACTCGTCTAGCTAAAACCACTATGAATAATTTCCCCCGCTCTTTATCTGTGCCTAAGCCTAAACATAAATTCCATGAACAAAGCTTCTCTCCTAGAACTGCACGCCTGTGAAACTCTCTTCTGTTTGCCTGCTTTTCAACTGACAATCTGGTCGCATTCAAGTCCAATGGAAACAAATTCTTGATGAACTGTCCTCTTACTCAATTTCCACTACTACCGATTACTAGGACAATTTCCCATTGACTACTGTACACGTTTTAACCCTTATTCTCGAGTGGCCTCTTGGCCTTGATAAGTGGTGACTCCTTCGTAAAAAAAAAAAAAAAAAAAAAAAAAAAAGAAATATTTATTGCTGTTTGTGGGTCTTTGACTACGTTATTTCTAAATGTTATGTTGCACGAAAATATAAGAAAACAATTCTTACCTCTTGAAGCAAACCCAACAAGGCGATCCGGTTGTCCTTCCAATATTGGAGGAGCTCTTTCTCAGCAGGAAACTTGCAGCAGCCTAAATAGATGCTGACAGCTCGACTGTGGGTCACGACAGAGGAATAGTCCTGCGAGTAGGAAAAAAAAAAGGGGGGAAAACTAAAAATTCCTCATAAAATACGTTTTTAAAATTCATAGAAAAACAAAAAAAAAAGTACCCGTCGTTGACCGAGTTCAAAAACAGCCTACAGAAAATGGACTCTGATTTATGAAAGTATGATAGGTTATGAAAAGGAAGGGTTGTAAAGAGATAGCTTCGCATTCGGGGGTATCAAAACCAAAGTAAAATATGATGAAAGTAAAAATAAAATAGATAAACCCCATAGTTTATTATACCATACCTGTTCACACTGAAACACTTATCACAATATTCTGTGGATCGATATTAAAAAACCTTGTTAAACTTTGTGACATATTTCTATTCTATGGAGGTCAGGTGCGAACGAACACCCCATAATCTTATTATACCATATTTCTTCAGACTGAAACATAATTATCAAAGTATACTTACGCAGATAGATATGAAAAGTCTTTATTAAAGTTTGTGCCTATTTCTATTCTATGGAGGCCAGGCGCGAACGCAGACCCCACAATATTATTATACCATCCCTATTTAAGTTAAAACATACTTATCAAAGTATTCTTATGTACATCTATATCAAAAACACTTGTAAACGTGTCTTTTTAATTTTTAAATTTTTTTATTCCATACTTTGTGGACCAGGCGCAAACGCAGACCCCACAATTTTAATGAATCATCATTATGCCAGATCAAACATAGCCATTCCTGTGTCTCGATATATTTTCTATCAGTATATGTGATCAGTTTTCTATAATAGTCAACCATATAGGAGCCTATTCGTGACCAGACACACACACAGACGTTCAGCTTTATATATATATATATATATATATATATATATATATATATATATATATATATAGCCAGTAGAGTTTAGTTTCCTAGAAGTACATCCAATGAAACAACATGTGTCTACCAAAATAGTGCTCAATGAGTGAACAGAGCAGGTATATTAATTTTATTTATACAAACATTAATGGCTACATATGTGCATACATGTTTCTGTAATCACCCACGTTGGGGGATTACGTCTTCAGGCCGAGAATTACCTTCAAAAGTGACATTTCCACCAAATACATTTTTCTATTTCGTTTATCAAGTTAAAATACAACCTGGGTGGGAGTCAAAAAAAACAAAAACGGTAAAAGGATGAGTGAGGTCTTTGAAGATAATAAACATCCTTTTTCTTTTCCCCTTCCCCCATCCAACCTAACTTTTGGCTTTTTATGGCATAGGGTACTTGAGAGTTTAGTTTTCTTGTCTTAGAGTCTGTAAGTTAATAACCTTAGCTATGGTCAACCAAGTACTGACCGGTGCCTTTTAATCTACCTCCACCCACACATACATGCAACACACATATAACACACACATACACAGACACCGCCAACACACATTAATAAATATATTCAAAAGCGAATCCATGCTGAACGTTCTTTGTTTTATTTACTGAAACTAGACAATAATTCTGAAACTACGTAGAAATAAAGTAAAAATTACATTAAGGTAAATAAAACAAAACAAAAACAAAAATAAAAAAATAAATAAATAAGAATAAAAATAAAATTAAATTAAATTAAAACAAATAAACCAACAAAATATGAATAAATATAAAACCCGAAAGTTATCTAAACCCCACATGTACCTATATGCGTGTATCAATACACTTATAAATGTCTACATTTATCTACATCCGCGCATATATACACACACACATTACAGACATACAGAGACAAATAATAGTATTTTTCTTTACTTATGTAGCGTGGTAACCTCTTCGTATATGCAATATTATGCTACCCGACTACAGATGGGTGTATATATATATATATATATATATATATATATATATATATACATACACATATATATATATACACACACACACACATATATATACATACACAAATACACATATATATATATATACATATACACATATATACATATAAACACACACACAACAGACATACACAGATACATACATATATATACATACCCACACATACATACATATATAACATATATATAAACAACATTCGGACATCCATACATTTTTGTAATCTATATTGTTACAACAATTCTATACGAGGCAGCCTATTCTAATAGTTCAGAAATATACATGTATATACATACATCTACATACAATAGACACAGAGATACATCCACATACAAACATACACACAGATATATAGATGCAGAGATATATATATATAAACATACAAACATACATGCATACATAAAATACACTTATACATACAAACTCACACAAATATAGACATATACATATATACATGTATACATGTACCGTGCCACCAAATGATCCATCTAAAGTAGAAACAGACATGAACACATTTACTATATAAATTCACTTTTTCTATCAAATTCCACACGTCTAGTTATGTTTCATGGCCCCATCCGCTTGTTACACTTTCCTAAGTTGTAGGTTTTTACCGTAAAAATTGACACTACGTAAAAATTTATATTGAATTCAGCATGAAGTTCCTAGGGTTATCCTCATATTTAACAAACATTCTTTCCATGGTAAGGCAGATATACATAAGATGTATCACGATACAATAATAATATATAATAACATATGACTGAAATCAGAGTATTTAGGTTATACAAACCGAGTATATAAGCTTATATATTGCAGTACTTACCTTCATCTTTGCTTATTCACTCTAATACCCTTATTCCCTTCTCTTCCATTCACCCTTCATTCCTTACTTTCTTTCATCTATTTATTTCTTCATTTTTTTTTTTTTTTTTTATATTAATAAATTATTTTTCCTACCCGGGTATATAAAGATCATATATCCATACATGCACACACCCAAAAATATCCATATGCATACATTATTACGAGCTTCACTCAAAACGATCTATTACTCATTTGGTTCAAATATACCTTCATACAGGTACTTATTTCGGCTAGTAATACCATAACTGCTCGATGAAGTAGAATATTAAGTGACTTACGTAACCCATACGGGTATGATTATAGTTGCGACCTCACTTATCCTCTTTGTGGGGGGGGTTATTTGATGGGTGTTAGTTGTACTTATAGCAGTTCCAGTCTCCTAATTTAGAGTTCCTTAAGTGCGTGTATTCTGAAATGTTTGCAGGATATAGCAGTTTCTTGTTTAATATTCAATAATTTTTCCCTGTCTTTAAACCTAGTTATCTCAAGTTTTTCTGATAAGCATAATAGACATGGTGAGTTCAATGAGTGGCAAGTATTGGCCCTCCTAATAATCTTCCATTCTATACTAGGTGTTTTATTTTCTCTAACTAATTTCCAGTAATATAACGATAAGGAAGTGTCCTTTTCATATGTTTGATTATTCATCGAGCGTGTATGTCCATAGAATCTATTTTTGAAAGTCATTTGGGTACTCCCTATGTAGAATCTTTCGTCCCTTGGGTTCTCCACCGGGAATATCCTTGCTTGGTATACCACCGATGAGGTCAGACATTCATTTTTTATTGGGCATTCCTCAGGCTTTTTACAGTTACATTTATTCACCGCAGTGTTTGCGCTAGTATTCTCCCCTTCTCTATTAGTCGTCTTTAAAATTCTTCCATTATGCTTTTTTATAATCCTTTCCAAATTATCACTACAGCTATAACTTAATTTTAATGTATTTTTATTAAATATTTTATGTAATATATTATTTGGTGGGAAATGCTTATTAATAAGTTGTAAAAATTTTGCACCAAGTTTTGTTTTCAACATAATGTTAAAGGGGGGTGTGAACCAAATAATTTTCCTACCACGATTTCTAGATCCATTTGTGCTAGTGTTATTTACTTTATATTTTATCTCTATGTCCTTATACCCACTATTTTTAAGTGCTGTATTATAAATAGCTTTGCAATCATTGAAAGTTACTTCATTAGATGAATTGTTACTTATTCTACTTTCAATAGATAATGGTATATGTTTAATAATGGATGGTGGATGGTTAGACTGCGGGTGTATATAAATAGGATTAGCATTATCCTTCATATATGGTTTATAAGTATTTGAATCCAGATCCAAAGTAACGTCAAGGAAATTAACCTGTTTTAAGTTAGCATTAACTTCTACTTTTATGCCAAAATCTTTCATGTCCCTATGGATTGCTCTCCTAATCTGATCGCATTTAACACTTGTAGCATTCCTCACTATTATCAGCCCATCATCACGATATAGGCCCATGTCCCTTCTATCAATAATATTATCTTTTGTTAAATTATAAATGATATAAAGTCCAACGAGATCTGTTGCCTCTGCAGAGTCCAGCGATCCCATTGATACCTCGAAAAAGTTGTTTTGCCCATTTTTTGCCCATTGTTCCCCGTTATAGACAAGGACAGTTGTGCGGCATTTCATAATAATATCCAAATCATCCTCGGAGACATTAGTATAGGTCTTGGCAAATTCAATTGCCTTTCCAAAGAGATCCTTTGTGATTGACGGGTAGTAATCCATAATGTCAAATTGCACAAAGGCACATTTTTTCTTGTTGGCAATGTTAAGAAACCATTTTACCGGATCCGCCGTATTTATCCATAGGTTCAGGTTGAACTGCCGTTTTAATTCTAGATTGATTTTCTCTAATATTCTTTTACTAATCTTTCCAATTTCGGGTCTGGTTGGGTTAATCAATCTTGTTGTTGGTTTTGTGTTGAAGCTAGGTTTATGATCCTTTAAAAGGATATACGCTTCGTTTTCTCTAAGTTTATTTACTCTATTGCTGATTTGTAATTCATCCGTGATTTTTTTACTGTCCTTATTTATCAAATCAATTACATTGTTATTTTTTACCTTGTGATAGTCTTCTGGACCAGGTCATTATATTTCTCCCTGTCTAATTTGTAAAAGTTTCTGGTCTTATCAGCCTTAACAAGGATATGTTGTGACTTGTTGATCTCCTTTACAATATTGTCGAGTTTTTTTTTGAATTGATTTTTAGTTTTGTGGAATTCTAAATTTCTAATATATATATATATATATATATGGCCCATCTCTCCCACCGTAACTTTACTAATGCGCAAACCATCGTCGCTCTGTAGGCTAAAGGAGCTGTCGCATAAATTAGACCTTTTTAAAGAGCTCTGATTTACCAAGATTGGTTGGTTGTTTTTGTTTTACGGCATATCAACCTTTTTCAGGTTATTTAATGCCGAATCTAGTTATTTTGAGGAACGATTTTAATGGAGTATATATTTTTTTTACATCAGATTCTATTTAACCCATAGTTGGGACCCTAACAGGTACTACCACTCCGGGTCAGAGTGGATCTGGGAGCAATGGCAATTAAAGGGTGACTCCAAACTCCTCAAGGCCCGCAAGGTGGGGCCTCACCATCGGATATAGTTTTAGGTTATATCCAGGACCGATTTTCAAGGAAAAAAAAAATGCCTACATTGCGTCATTATTTCTTGTTTCTGCACTTATTTGCAGGTAAGTTAACGTTTTTTTTTGTTTTTGTTTTTTTTTTCCCCACGTTCTGAAATATAGACGATATATCACGAGTTATTCATTCATTAAATTCACCCCGTATAGTTGAATTTTTTTTTTCACCCCTCCCTTCCTCTCCCTCCATTTTTCAATTGTGTAAATTGTTTTATTTTAATTGCTGCCGACGTGATCTCATGGCAAGGGTCGGACGAAAGGTACCTCGAGGTTCTTTTTTTTTATTTTTTATTTTTTATTTTAGTCGAATAATCTTTTGACTTTTTTAGTGTCTATTTTTTTTTCTCCCTGCATCGATCTTCCCCAAATTTTAACGACTTCACTTATCCTTTTTTAAATTTTAATATATATATATATAACTACTTCATTTACTCACATAAAATTAATATACGAAAGTATAGATTTATGCATAAACTTTAAGTATTTACTTCAAAAGTGCTCAATACGTAGGTAGAGCTAGTAAGTAATTTATAAAATTAAACTTAATCGCCATATATATTTTATAAATTACTATATATATATATATATATATATATATATATATATATATATAAACTTATAAAATATATATGGCGATTCCGTGTTTCATCCACTCTAGGACTCTTCAGGCTTATATAACTAGCTCATATGAATATTCAGTGTAGCTTAATCGCTATATATATTTTATAAATTACTAATTAGCTCTACCTACATATTGAGCACTTTTGAAGTAAATACTTTAAATTTACGAATAAATCTATACTTTAGTATATTAATTTTATGTGAGTAAATTAAGTAGTTATATATATATATATATATATATATATATATATATATATATATATATACACACACACACTCTTCAGAATGATGGAATGAAATATATCTACTTATATGCAAATCCAGTGATTTTTCTATGTTTATTGCTTTTAGCAAATAAGGTGCAAACCAAACATTTGCTAATATTTTTCCTCTGAGGAGATGAATAAGCATCGAAAACTCATGGGTTAAGGAAATAGATTTATTCAATTGTATTATCTGTTTTCAAACAATAAAAAAATCTAAACTTGAAGATTAACCTTCAAAATTTAAATATATATATATATATATATTAAATTGTAATTCAATCAATTTCAAAAACTCTCATTGAAATGAAATGAAGTGGTCGAGTTTCATATCAAAGAATTTTTATTATTTTAAGCAAGACAAAGAATGTTTTAGAAAATTAATCTCCTCAACCTATAGGGTTTCGATGTCTACCATCTCATCAGAGGAGAGAAAATATTAGCAAATAGTTATAAAGGTATGCACCCTATTTGCTAAAGTCAGTGAGACATGGAAAGTCAAAGTGAAAATAATACATTTATCAGAAGTCCTGTAGCAGGAGGATTTGTAGAAAAAAAAAATTCCGAAGTATATATATATATATATATATATATATATACACACACAATTATTTCCACAGCCAGACACGCCGCAGCTCACAAAAGCCATGACAGTCAACAAACTGAAAGTCCAAGACTCTAGTTTTGCCTTCATTTAGGCTCATCAGTTAGACATATCAGAACTCAGGATTCGAAACCCGAGCCTCCTGCATGCGAGACGAGCACTCTGCCAACTGAGCAAACGCTCTGCACACAAGAAAATCTATTAACTAACACGGATCAAGCAAAATGCGGCGAAATCCGACCGTGGAATATATATATATATCTATATATATATATATATATATATATATATCGTCTTTGAAGTTTTTAACCTTTAAAAATATTTTGTATCATTCGTTAGAAAACCATCTAGTCAGTAAGTTATTTAATCACCTGCAATCACTGCATCAACTCGCTCTCGAATTTACTATAATACCAATATTTTATTTTTCAAGGGATCATCTGTTGTTTACCATGAAATACTGTTTCGGGGATTTAAAAACAAAACAGTATATTACATCATGGCTCCCCAGCAGTGTTGATCAAACACCACCACCCTTAATCTTAGGAAGAAGACATGTTACAAACATTTGATCCAATTTCCTATTCTTAATTGCAATTACTAACCTTTTCATACTATAAAAATGAATTTCTTACCTGTGCGATCCATCAATTTCCACATTTAAAATGGATACATTTTCTAATTTTTTAATTTATCAGTCTTGTATTTATAAGATTAGGATGAATCCATTTAACTACTTATCACCCCCACTATGATTAGTATTTAGTATATTTACATTCTTATTTATTTAAAATTAGATATATAAAGGTTAAAAATAATTTTACATATATACATTTTTTTTTTAAATATATAAATTTATTATATGTAATTGTAAATACATTTTATACATTGCTAATATAGCTTTCGATATATATATATATATATATATATATATATATATATATATGTATATATGTATATATATATAGATCTATAAAAGCGAAAATGTGTGTGTGTATGTATGCATGTATGTCCACTTTTTGTGTACGTTTAAATAATCACTCAACAAAATTACATAATCACTCAATAAAATTAAATAATCACTTAATAAATTAAATAGTCACTTAATAAATTAAATAATCCCTTAATAAATTAAATAATCCCTTAATAAATTTAAATAACCGCTTAATAAATTTAAATAATCACTTAATAAATTTAAATAACCGCTTAATAAATTTAAATAATCACTTAATAAAATTAAATAATCACTCAATAGATTTAAATAATCACTCAATAAATTCAAACAATCAAATAATAAATTTAATAAAAACTTAATAAAATGATCAATAAACAAAGAAAATATTAATAAAATTAAATAATACATTAATAAGATTTAAATAATCAATTAAATTTAAATATTTAATTAATTAATTAAATAATCAATTAATAAATTATATAATAAATTAATAAAATTGAATAAATAATAAATTTAAATAATCAATAAATTAAAATAATCAATTAATGAATTTAAATAATACATTAATAAAATTAAATAATCAATAAATAAAATTAAATAAAAACTTAATAAAATAAAACGATCAATTAATAAATTTAAATAATCAATTAATAAATTTAAATAATAAATTATTAATTAAAGAATCAATTAATAAATTGAATAATCAATTAATAATTAAATAATCAATTAATTAAATAATCAATTAATAAATTAAATAAAAATTAATAAAATTAAATAATAAATAAACAAAATTAAATAATAAATAAATAAAATAATAAATTAATAAGATTTAAATAATCAATAAATTTAAATAATCAATGAATTTAAATAATCGATTAATAATTTTAAATAATTTATTAAATAATCAATTAATAAATTAAATAATTAATTAATGAAATTGAATAAATAATAAATTTAAATAATCAATAAATTAAAATAATCAATAAATGAATTCAGATAATACATTAATAAAATTAAATAATCAATTAATAAAATTAAATAAAAACTTAATAAAATGCAACGATCAATTAATAAATTAAAATAATCCATTAATAAATGTAAATAATCAATTATTAATTAAATAATCAATTATTAATTAAATAATCAATTAATAAATTGAATAATCAATTAATAATTAAATAATCAATTAATAATTAAATAATCAATTAATAAAATTAAATAATAAATTAACAAAATTACATAATAAATTCACGAATTAAATAATAAATTAATAAGATTTAAATAATCAATAAATTTAAATAATCAATTAATAAATTTAAATGATCAATTAATAAATTTAAATAATTAATTAAATTATCAATTAATAAATTAAATAATAAATAATGAAATTGAATAAATAATAAATTTTTATAATCAATAAATTAAAATAATCAATTAATGAATTCAAATAATACATTAATAAAATTAAATAAAAACTTAATAAAATAAAACGATCAATTAAAAAATTAAAATAATCCATTAATAAATTTAAATAATCAATTAATAAATTGAATAATCAATTAATAATTAAATAATTAATTATTAATTAAAGAATCAATTAATAAATTAAATAATCAATTATTAATTAAAGAATCAATTAATAAATTAAATAATCAATAATTAAATAATCAATTAATAATTAAATAAATTATTAATTAAAGAATCAATTAATAAATTAGATAATCAATTATTAATTAAATAATCAATTAATAATTAAATAATCAATTAATAATTAAATAATCAATTAATAAATTAAATAATCCACAAATGATTGATATGTCGTAATCCAAAACATTTTATTTTACCGTTTTCAAAGTACATAAACTGAATCCAAGACCTGTGTTTTGTATTGCTGTATTATTTTTTCCTCATTTGATAGACGATGACATGACATCGGACCACCTAACCCTAACCCCGTACATAACTGAAGCTTTGTCTAGTAATGAAAAAACAAGTGAAACATGCACAGTGTACGAGGCATAAAAAAATAAGTTCATCACCCCCGCCTTTCGCCTCTATTTAGTCTTAAAAGTCCCCAAGGCCTTAACATATTTAAATCAATATTTGATTCTCGTTTAGCAGTTTTTCTTGTAACGTGTTACGTAGCAAAAAAATGTAATCTGATTGGATATATTGAGCGAGTTTCTAACAGTATTTTGTCTAGCTTTTTATTTTTAACCCCTTTTCCCAAACTTACTGTATCAGAAAGAGAGTCGAGCGCCATTTTGCATTTCCAAATACATCAGTAAACACTGTATGTTTTTCGATCTGAATAAACATGTTACATTAAATAAAAACACTAAAAAATTATCCAGTTAGGTAGAAGGGTAACTTATCTTGCCTTTGAAAATACTTTTTTGTTATATATTTGGTTTTTTTTGACAACTTTTTCGAACTTATGTGTATAGTAATAGAAACCCGATTTTTTTTTTTTTTTTTTTGTTATCAACAGCTTTCGTTCCTACAAAATCAATTTTTGATTCTGGTTTAGCAGTTTTCCTTGTAACGTGTTAAGTAGAAAAAAAAATGGAATCTGATTTAAGTTCTTCCATTTCTTTGAATTATTTTCAAATGTTAACCATTTTAAAAAAAGGGGGGGAGGGCGTAATTGTGAATGGAAATGTCAAACGTATACTTAAAAAAAAAAAAAAAGGTCAGAAGAAAAGGAAAGAAACAGCAAAGGAAAGAAAACAGAAAAGGAAAATAAAAATAAAAAAGAACAGAGAAAGAGAAAGAAAAGGAAAGAGAAGAGAAAAGAGAAAGAAAAATGAAAACAGAAAAAAGTGAAGAGAAAAAGAAAAATTTAAAGAAATGAATATTAAAAGAAAAAAGAAAAAGAAAGGAAAACGAAAAAAAGAAACAAGAAATAAAGAAAAAAGAAACAAAGGAGAAAGAAACAAAGAAAAAAGAAATAAAGAAAAAAGAAATAAAGGAAAAAGAAAGAAAGAAATAAAGAAAAGAAAGAAAAAACAAAAAAAGAAAAAAGAAATAAAAAAAGAAAAAAGAAAAAGAAATAAAGGAAAAAGAAATAAATAAAGGAAAAAGAAATAAAGGAAAAAAAAACAAAGGGAAAAGAAACAAAGAAAAAAGAAACAAAGAAAAAAAGAAACAAAGAAAAAAGAAATAAAGGAAAAAGAAATTAAGAAAAGAAAGAAACAAAGAAAAAAGAAATAAAGGAAAAAGAAATTAAGAAAAGAAAGAAAAAAACAAAAAAAGAAAAAAAGAAAAAAAAGAAAAAAGAAAGAAAAAAGAAAGAAGAAAAAAAGAAAAAAGAAAAAAAGAAAGAAAAAAAGTAAAAAGAAATAAAGGAAAAAGAAATAAAGGAAAAAGAAACAAAGAAAAAAGAAACAAAGAAAAGAAAGGAAAAAGAAACAAAGAAAAAAGAAACAAAGAAAAGAAAGGAAAAAAGAACAAACAAGTGAAGCATGCGTGGTCCCTTGTGATTGCACATTTAACGAGGCATAAAAAAATTAAGTTCAGCATTTCCCGTCCCCCCTCCCCCATTTAGCCCCAAAAGTCCCCAGGGGATGTCAAATCCTGGTGAAAATGAACAAACGGTGCTTTTTTAAGCCTTGGCATATGTAAATTTGAGTTTTGCACTATGCAAAAAAAAAAAAAAAAAAAAAAAAAAAAGACTAAGTTCATCATTTGCGCCTCCCTCCCCCCCCCACACCCCCATTTAGCCCCAAAAGTCACCAAGGCCTTAACATATATAAATTTGAGTTCATCACCATGAAAAACTGTTAAATAGACATACACAGAAAATTTTGGACAAATATGGTAAAATAGTCCCAAAAATGAAGTGTTTTTATTAGCCCTAAAAGAGCCCCTGGGGCGCACCCAAGAGTTATCGCAAAGTATAGACAAACACAATTATATAGAAATCAGTTAGTTACAACTTTTCAGAAAAGTTTTATAAAAAATCCAATTTTTTTTTTTAAGAAGCACAAAAGTATCAATTTTAGCCATTTTAGCCCAAAAGGCACCCCTAGGGAGCAACCAGAGTTTTCTTGGAAAATCCGTTCTGTTACGTTTTTACTCATATCATGTTTAATGTTTGTGCAAAATTTAAAAAAATTCCAAGGCAAAGTTATTGAGAAAAGTGTGGACAAATGAATTACATGTCCACCCTTCCTTTGTCGGAGGGGGGGGGGGACCAATAACTCGAAGCGTTCAGATTTCAAAGTTGATTAAGTGCAAGTGTAATTACCAGTAAGCTTCCTTTATGCTTGCTCAACCTGGAAGCTTCCGTCATTCCATTTTTGTAGGTTTCTGTAAAACAATAACAAATAAATGGAATCATTAAATTTAAAACAAAAACAATTCCTTAGAGTTTGTCAAAATTCTGTTTTTTTTTTTTACACATCTGAAGATAATTTTAATTATATCAGTGGCTATATATATATATATATATATATATATATATATATATATATACTAGCATTTCAGCCCGGCGTTGCCCTGGTGTTTGGATGTGTATGTTGAGCAAAAAAAAAAAAAAAAAAGTGCTAGTAGGAAGGCAGGCTCGAACCTGTACCGCAAAGGGGGAAAAGAACAGAGTAAAACCTAACGTTTATGCTGTTACGACCACCGCCAAACTGGAAGCGACATTTTTTAAAATTAAGGCTAGACAATCTAAAGGAGAGGATAACTTTAAAAAATATCAGCGAAAAAGGTGATCCCCACCCCCTGTAGAAAAGTGCCTAATTGAAGGGGAAGATATTAATGTTTTTAGCCAATTTTTTTCGATATTAGTCGTATGAAAGGTCGAACTTTAAAACGATACAGATCTTGGTAAAATCTGTCGCCTCTATTGAAAGTTCAAGGCATACATGCAAACAGACATAAATACATACATTTATATATTGGTAACAAAAATTTTCGACCCAAACTGATTAAAAAGCTTGCCTTATCTCTGAATAAATTTTATGTAAAATTTCAAATATTTAGACCAGAAATTGTCTGAGTAATTTGGAAGACCGCAGAGGTCAATTTTTTAAAATTTTGACCCCTATTATGACCCCTTAAAATTTATTGTTTTGGGCTCAAATCAAGTTATTAAGTTAGATCCATGTCCAAGGAGCCTATATCTAAAATTTCAAATGCGTAGACCCCAAAATTGTCAGGAGTTTGGTAGAGTTCTCAAAGGTCAAATCGTTGAACTTTGACCGCTTAATCGGCAAATTTCTGTCTGAAAACCGATCACATCGATTTTCCCAAATCTCAGTACCCTGTATATCAAATTTCGAGTCTGTAGACTAAAAATTGACAGAGTTATTGCATAGGGAAATGTACACACACACACACACAGACACGTTCACTTTTATAGATATATAGATATATGTATTGTACAGGGAGGAAGAAAGGGGAAACGATAAAATACAATGGATTAAGGTACGTATATATATATATATATATATATATATATATATATATATATATATATATATATATAAAATTTATTTATACAAACATTAATGGCCATTAATGTTTGTATAAATAAATTTAATATACCTGCTCTGTTCACTCATTGAGCACTATTTTGGTAGACACATGTTGTTTCATTGGATGTACTTCTAGGAAACTAAACTCTACTGGCTATATATATATATATATATATATATATATATATATATATATAAAATGAATACTATTAAAAATTTTTTTTAAAACTATTATGAATGGAGGATGATATTCTCAATATAAATATATGGGAGGGAGGAGGAGAAAAGGGGTAGGGAGTCATATCTAAAGTATCCCTCTATAATTCGCCCAAAAGGTCCAGGGTATTAACAGACTGCTTCTGCCTGCAGAGAGAGGGTTTGAGTCAAGCAATGGAGACGGATTCGAGAGTTTTCACATAACTACTCGATCGGCCTCGAAATAAAATTGAGAAGAAGCTGTCCTTACATGCCTGCCCACATTCTGGGTTATCCAATAAATGTTGCCCGACTGCGGAATCTAAATTATTGTAGGTGGAGAATTTTATTTTTATTTTTCTCACGCAAGCCTGAAGGAACATGTTGTCCAATTCTCGTTTCAAAATGAACGCTGGTTCGCCCGACGTAGACAGCATCACACTGACATTGGAGCATTGCTAAGTTTAGTGCGAGGCAAGCCGTCCTTTTTGAAGGAAGAAAATACAGGTTTCGTATTGAAAATCACCAGAGCTAGAACAGGCAGAAAACAATTGTGGATAGTATGCTTAAGTTGATTAATGAGACGGACACATTTTTCTCCAACCGATGGGGACTTAAGATAAACAGGACACTTTGAAGGGCCAAAGGTTATATCTTTATTAAATTAGTTGATTTTTAATTTAATACATTTATCAATAAAGAATTCTGGATAGCCATTATCGATTAGAATTTTCTTAATTTTAGTAATTTCAGTATCTAGTGAACAAGGGGAACGAATAACCAAGGCCCTATGTACCAACGTATAAATTAACGCCACCTTAGTTGTTTTAGTTGCAAAAGAACACCATTTAGTATATAGACCGGTATATATATATATATATATATATATATATATATATATATATATATATATATATATATATATATATATATAACCTTATATATATATACTAGCAATGGGTGCCCGGCGTTGCCCTGGTATTTGGAAATGTATGTTGAGCAAAAAAAAAAAAAAAAAAAGTGATCAATTTTTTTAACTTTGACCCCTATTATGACCCCTTAATATTTATTGTTTTGGGCTCAAATCAAGTTATTAAGTTAGATCCATGTCCAAGGAGCCTATATCTAAAATGTCAAGTGTGTAGACCCAAAATTGTCGGAGGAGTTTGGTAGAGTTCTCAAAGGTCAAATCGTTGAACTTTGACCCCTTAACAGCGAAATTTCTGGCCGAAACCCAATCACATAGATTTTCCCAAATCTCAGTACCATGTATATCAAATTTCGAGTCTGTAGACTAAAAATTGACAGAGTTAGTGCGCAGAGAAATGTACACAGACACAAACACGTTCACTTTTATAGATATACTAGCAGGGGTGCCCGGCGTTGCTCGGGTGTTTGGAGGTGTATGCTGTGTAAAAAAAGCAAAAAAACAAAAAAAATGGTTAATTTTTTAAAATTTGACCCCTTTTATGACCCCTTAAAATTTATTTTTTCGGGCTCAAATCACTTTATTAAGTTAGATCCAGGTTCAAGGAACCTATATCTAAAATTTCAAGTGTCTAGACCCAAAATTGTCGGAGGAGTTTGGTAGAGTTCTTAAAGGTCAAATCGTTGAAATTTGACCTCTTAACAGCCAAATTTCTGGCTGACACCCGTCACATCGATTTTCCCAAATCTCAGTACCCGGTATTTCAAATTTCGAGTCTATAGACTAAAAATTTACAGAGTTATGGCGTAGGGAAATGTACACAGACAGACAGACACACAGACACACAGACAAACAGACAAATACGTTCACTTTTATAGATATATAGATAGATATAGGGTAACCAAAAAAAAAACGAGCCCCAACTCTAATTAGGCACCGTTTCTTAGTGTTTTATCCAAATGAAATGAAACTTTGGTCATAACTAGTTTATTATATTCAAAACATCACATCAAAACACTAGGGTCTTTGGCCTTTTTTTTCTCTGTTGACTGTAAAATGCTCAGAAAAACAATCGAATGTCCTCTGTTTTTTTTGGGGTCACCCAGTGCATATATATATATATACTAGCAAAAGTACCCGTCTTTGACTGTGTTCAAAAACAGCCTACAGAAAATGGACTCTGATTTATGAAAGTATGATAGGTTATGAAAAGGAAGGGTTGTAAAGAGACAGCTTCGAATTTGGGGATATCAAAACCAAAGCAAAATATGATGAAAGTAAAAATAAAATAGATAAACCCCATAATTTATTATACCATACCTGTTCACACTGAAACACTTATCACAATATTTTGTGGATCTATATTAAGAAACCTTGTTAAACTTTGTGACATATTTCCATTCCTATGGAGGTCAGGCGCGAACAAACACATACCTTTTTTTGTGGTGCTACAATTGGGTCGTCCCATCGACATTGTCGGATGTTCTCGGGCATAGATTTGGATCAGATGTCTGAGAGAAGATTTGTCTGGTATTCCAAGGTCTGGATAAAAAAGCAAAAAAAAAAAAAATAAATAAATAAAATAAAAATAAATAATAAAAAAAAACAATTTTAAGATGTATGTAAAAACTACATGGTATTCTGGATAAAACAGCCAAAAAAAATAAAAAAAAATAAAAAAAAATTAATTAAAATAAAATAAAAAACAATTTAAAATACTAGCAGTTCAGCCCGACTTTGCTCGGGTCTAAACATTTTAAATTTTACATAAAGGGTATTCAGACATGCATCAATTTTTTGGCGAAGATTTGGCTGCCAAGAGGTCAAAGTTGAAAGAGTGGACCTTTTCAGGCTCTACCAAACTTCTCCGGCAATTTTGAGTCTAAAAAACTTGAGATTTTAGATGTAGGTTACCTGGACACGAGTCAAACTTTTTAATATATATATATATATATATATATATATATATATAAGTAAATTCTTGGTACAGCAAAATGGAAGGAGAAATTTCAGAGGAAACATAATTTAATTTAAATACCAAAAAAACAAAAAAATGGGCAGGTGGAATTATTAAAATTTCCTTAAGGCCTTATCGTCTGACCCTCTAAGAGGAAACGTCAGAATGATAAATTAAAAACTAAGAATCGAATGAGGGAAATTGGTTTCAGTTGGAAGAACAGTGAAAAAAAAAAAAAAAAAAAAAAAGAAAAAAAAAAAAATATATATATATATATATATATATATATATATTTCGAAAGACTCGAGTCTTTCGAAACCAGACTCGATGGGCGGGTCACGTAGTGAGAATGGAGGATTATAGGATACCTAAGCAATTGTTCTTTGGGGAGCTTGAATGTGGCAAACGACCCAATCACAAACCTCGGAAAAGGTACAAAGATGTAGTTAAGGGAAACCTGCGGGCACTTGGCATAGAAATAACAAGGTGGGAAGAGATAGCTGAAGACCGGGAAAGTTGGAGGTACTACGTCTACGCGGGATGTGAGAATTTTGAGGTTTTGAGAGTTGAGCACGCCACTATAAAGCGAGCCTTACGAAAGCGAGAGGATACAGAGGACTTTGATCTCGACCCCGCGTACTCGTGCGGGATATGCGGCAGGGTGTGCCTGTCAAAGGCAGGCCTCAAGAGTCATGGAACTACGCACGCGGGACATGAACTGGGAGCACGGGAGGGAGGGGGTCGGTCACCAACAAGGTTATCCTGCAGAATCCGCGACAAACTGTGCAGGCCGGGTGGGGCTATGTGGAATCATATGCGGACTCACTCACACGCCATCGTATCGTGAGGGTTGGCCGTCTTCTGTAAAGAAGTGGCAGTCACCATATATAAATATATATATATATATATAATCTCACTGTTCAGGTGGTTTTAAATCAGTAAATATTTCCAACTGATGTTTCAAAATCTTTTGTCTACACACACACACACATATATATATATATATATATATATATATATATATATATATACATGTGCACATAAAATTATGAACAGTACATAGGGCCCGCACAAAGCCAAGCTTCACTGCTACTATAACAATATAGTAATTTGGAAAGAAATTGTTACATCATCAGCTAATTTCCTTGGTTTTAATTAACATTTCTTAAGCTTCTCTTTGGACTATTGTAATTACGCACACCATTTCTCTTCAAATTTTTTGGAGATACGAGTAGGCTAGGAGGTCAAGAAACTTGCAATTTTTTTTTTTTTTTTTTTTTTACAAGGGTGTCACCACTTATCAAGGCCCAGAGGCCACTCGAGGATAAGGGTTAATAGGTATACATTAGTCATTGTGATTTTAGCATAGTAAACAGTGGGAATTTTGTAACTTGGATTACTTAGGGGGACGATTCAATTAGAACTTGTTCACATTGGACTTTTTCTTTTTTTTTTTTTCATAGGTATCAACTCATTTTCAAGGCCAAGAGGCCACTCAAGGATAAGGGTTAAAGAGTGTACAGTAGAAATTGGACAATATAATAATCATTAGTAATGAAAATTTGTTAAATTTGATAACTTATATGGAACGGCTCATCAAGAACTTATTTACATTAGACTTGAACACAACCATATTGTAGTCAGCCAGAAAGCAGGAAAACGGAAGACAATTCCACAGGCGTGCAGTTCTAATAAAAAAGCTTTGTTCATGGAATTGCCAAGCAGCAAGAACTTTCATGGTTTTGTTTCATATTAGACAAAAAAATCTGTTGCCCTACAACAATAAAATAATAATACAGCATTATATTTAGTAAGTGGTATATATAATTGCTATTTCGTTGAGCAATGCAGAGTAGCCCAGTTTGTTAAAACTAAAGAATACTTACAGCCAGATTCACTGTTATGGTAAGGGTACACCCCAACAAGGGAGCCACCTCGCAAAATTATGCTGACTGTCGGATTGGTTTCTTTCAACCATTTCATGACGGCTGCGGACTCAGGCTGGATTGGCATTGACTTATTTTTCACGTGGACTGAAAAGACAAAAGGAAACAAAATAAATAAATTTTTCTTTTTTTTCTTTTGTTGTAGACTAGTTGGCCAGTTGGGAACAAATCCCAAAAGTGATAGGAGTCGTATATCATGTCTGAAAGTGACAGAATGTTCACCGAGCAAGATCGGAGATGCGCCTCTGTACTACTCATGCTCTCTACTGATCCACAACTTCAGCATGATGTAGAAGAAAAGAAATTACAATACTTTGCAACTCTGTTGGAAGTGGGGAATAAAAGTTATGCATATAAGATTATAATTTAGTATTTAGTGTCCCTTTTGGAGGGAGACATTCATGGAACAAACCAACCGAGTGACAGAACTTTTTTTTTTTATTACATTTTTCACCCCAAACAAGGCACATTACCACTTTGATGTAGGGGCTACTATCAGGGGTCACATCTACTAGGGTACTATGTGGGGATTTGGGCAGCAATAACATACGAAGAAGGTATGCAAAGTAGACAAATGTTTATTTGTTGTTTGAAAGTAATACAAATGTTCAATGAGCAAGCTCGGAGATGTGCCACTGTACAGCTCATGCTCTCTACCAATTTATGACTACGGCTATGACAACAGAATATTCTTTTCATTGTTTTGACTCTCAAGTATATACCCCGCACAGTTAGACACATTTAATCAAGCAAGAACCACATCACTCTATATAAAAGCATATAAAATATTAACGGATACACATTCGAGAGTCAAAAGAATGAAAAGAATATGCTGTTGTCACAGCCCTAGTTATCACAACAGAACCATTACTACTGGTGCAATCAGCTGACTGTTTGCAGATCCTGGGTGTGGCAACAGGACTTGATGCCGACCCACAAGTTCAAAGAGAGCCAGACTTGGCTCCAGAAAGAGTGCTAGGACTTTGCACGCTTCTCACAACTTGCCAACCTCCTCCTCCTAACTTGAACCCACTGGAGTGCTTCATTTGGTCATATGTCGAGAACATCACCAACATGACCTCCCACAACACCAAAGCTAGTCTGATCTGCCGAGTATTCGACGAGGTTTGTGGAAAAGGACTGCTCCCATTTTCGGACCTGTATCGAGACGGTGATTGAGGCTGAAGTGGGCTACATTGATTAGATGTCAGCTCTACCACATAATCAAGTCACCTGGATTTTTTACATAAAATGTTTTACAAATAAAGCTGGAGTGTTGTTTACTTTTAGGACGACAATTTTATCGTTCCATCCCGTACTTGACAACAACAAAAAAAAAAATAAATAAATAAAAAATTAAAAAAAAAAATTAAAAAAAAAAAAATTAAAAAAAAAAAAAATTAAAAAAAAAAAAAATTAAAAAAAAAAAATTAAAAAAAAAAAATAAAAAAAAAAAATAAAAAAAAAAAAAATAAAAAAAAAAAAAATAAAAAAAAAAAAAATTAAAAAAAAAAAAAATTAAAAAAAATAAAAAAAAGAATTAAAAAAAAAAATTTAAAAAAAAAAAAAAAAAAATTAAAAAAAAAAAAAAAAAATTAAAAAAAAAAAAAAAAAAATTAAAAACAAAATTAAAAAAAAAAAAAAAAAAAAAAAAAATCAAACGTGTTATATTGACTTACTTTCAAAATCTGTATCCAGATCAACGCCATTGGCATTCTCAGCTCCAAAGGTGTCAGTACATCTCGATTGTATCTGCCGCCGTCTTCTGGAATGCTTCTGGAAGGCTTTTTCAGCCCCGTCAGGATTTAAAGATGGTAAAATGTGCAGCCAGGTGTTATCCAACATCTAGAAATACGAAAAGAAAAAAATAAAATGAAATATATATATATATTTCAACATCGAACGAAAAGAAATAGGAAAAATAAAACATACATATATATAATAAATTTTCAATATATATCTATAAAAGTGAAAGTGTTTGTGTGTCTGTGTGTGTACATTTCCCTATGCAATAACTCTGTTAATTTTAAGTGTACAGACTCGAAATGTGATATACAGGGCACTGAGATTTGGGAAAATCGATGTGATCGGTTTTCGGCCAGAAATTTGGCGATTAAGGGGTCAAAGTTCAACGATTTGACCTTTGAGAACTCTACCAAACTCCTTCGAAAATTTTGGGTCTAAACACTTGAAATTTTAGATATAGGTTCATTGGAAATGGATCCAACTTAATAACTTAATTTGAGTCCAAAACAATAAATTTTAAGGGGTTATAATAGGGGTCAAAGTTTAAAAAAATTGACCTCTTTTTTTTTTTTTTGCTCAACATACACCTCCATATATACAAACTGCCATTAGCGATGCTCTTTGTGTAAACAAATTGAGCTTCAGCATTTAGACAATGTCAATATATCGTTAATTCATTACCCACACAGCAACAACCATATAGTGTAATGGTGAGAATCCTTGACTGTCGTTTGAGCGGTCGGGTTTCAATCCTGGCTTGAGGTAGTTGCTTGTCTAGCCGCACTAATGAGCTGTGATACAGCGAAACAGCACTGTATGAGGATGTATATATATATATATATATATATATATATATATATATATACTAGCATTTCAGTCTATTTTTGTATATATATATATATATATATATATATATATATATATATATATATATATATATATATATACACATACAAACACTACTCAGTCCTATGATATTGTACTACCAAAAAGATACATAGATGTCTTGAAATACAGTAGAACCCTGGGATATGACATTAAAAATTACGATATATAAAATTGAGAATTGGGTCATATTGATTTTAGATTAGAAATTATTTCGTGAGCATAGATGTAGGTTGCTTTATTTACAAAACGTATCATATATATATATATATATATATATATATATATATGAAACGTGTCATATCTATATATCTATAAAAGTGAACACGTTTGTGTGTCTGTCTGTCTGTCTTTGTGTCTGTGTACATTTTCCTTCACAATAACTCCGTCATTTTCAGTCTACAGACTCGAAATTTGATATTCAGGGTAATGAGATTTGGGAAAATCTGATCGGTTTTCGGCCAGAAATTTGGCTGTTAAGGGGTCAAAGTTCAACGATTTGACCTTTGAGAACTCTACCAAACTCCTCCCAAAATTTTGGGTCTAAACACTTGAGATTTTAGGTATAGGTTCCTTGGACATGGATCTAACTTAATAACTTGATTTGAGCTCAAAAAATAAATGTTAAGGGGCCAAAGTTAAAAAAATTGACCGTTTTTTTTTCTTTGCTCAACATACACCCCCAAACACCCGGGCAACGCCGGGCTGAAATGCTAGTATATATAAAAAAGCAAAGCAACCTACACATATGCTTCGTGGCCATGTTAGATGAACTAGGGAGGGGGTTGGTAGTGGGTTTTTTTTTTCAAATATATTTACGTTTTCTTTTTTAAATGTACTATATTTAAATATACCTTATTGCCATATACTTTATTTAAAGACAGAGTGCCAGGTGTTCGACATGGCAGGGTCTTGTTAAGCAGATCGGAGTGCGAGAAGACTTTTGAAAAAGAAACAGGGAATTATGATGGAAGTACCTGGAAATAAATGTCTGTCGTTTCAACTAGAAACGTGCGTGGAGTTCTTTCCTTGTTTTTGTTTCCTTACAACCATCTGCATAAAAAGTGTAAGTCTCTAGTGTGAACATGTAATGACTAGAGCACAGTAACAGGTCAAGCGATACAGCATTTGGAAATCTTCATATTAGTCCAGTGGGGAAGAAACTATTGGAGTAAAAGGCTTTCTTCCACCTAGGGATCTCTACTGTAAAGGGATGAGACTAAGTAGCTTGTCGGGTTTGTCGGGGGTAGTTACGTCGAGGAGGTACAAGTGCTTGTAGTTTGTCAGAGCATTCACCATTAAAGTATTTGTAGAACAGGCAGAGGGTTGCAACATTTCGTCAATGGGACAGAGGTTGAAGCTTAGATGACAGTTCAGGACCTATCAGGTTGGGAACTCTCTTTTAAATCCTGTCCAGGAGCGAGAGACAAGCAGCAGATGCACCAGCCCAAATGTGACAGCAATACTCCATACATGGGCGAATGGTGGTTATTGAGGTACAGGATATTTTTAGGCGTAAGTAACTTTCTAGCACAGTAGAGAGAGTTCACCTTCTTTGCAGCAGCCTTGACAATACCCTTGACGTATCTGTTCCAACTCATGTTTCTTGTGAACGTTAAGCCGAAGAGTTTGAATGAAGTACTCTCAGGTGATATATCTTTAGCCAAAGTTATTAGTGGTTGGTAAGGTTTCTTATAATTATTAAAGGAAATGAGCTTAGTCTTGTCAGCATTGATTGTTGCCATCCATTTTTGACCCCATTCCGGTCCTGGATATGAACTTAAACTATATCCGATGGTGAGGGCTCCAGCTTACAGGCCTTAGGGAGTGTGGAGCCACCTTTTAATTGCTATTGCTCCCAGGTCCACTCTGACCCAGAGTGGTAGTACCTGTTAGGGTCCCAACCATGGGTTAAATAGAAACTGATTTGAAAAAAAAACCCTGAAATGCTAGTATATATATTTTTGACCTTTTTTTGACCTTTTTGGGGGTCAACGGCCAACTAGCACTGTGTGTGTTTGTGTGTATGTATGTGTGCGTTGGAGTGGAGAGGGCTCCCGTAAGCCGTGGTGAAGGCAACCTTTCTAGGAGAAGCAAATCTCTAATTTAAAAACCCATAAAGCGGGAGACCAGTACCCGTATTAAGCTGGTCTGCAGTTTAACTTGTTGCTGTCTATCTTGTTCTTGCTTGTTGCTGGATCTCAACATTTTGAACCGAGAGAGAGTCTTAGCTGTCGTACAAAGCTAAGACTCTGTAACATCATCTGTGTATAATACTCCCTCACGTATTTGTCTATTAAAATGGTCCTGTGGCGATGGAAGTAATTTTTGGGCTCGTATCTGAGGAAGTGGCACTCGTCTGACAAGACGCTGCAATCATCATCATATATATATATATATATATATATATATATATATATATATATAGTCAGCCACATACAGTACTGTTCCGCTGGATCACAGCTCTGGAAAGTGTTGTGCAAGAAATTTCTTTCTCACGCACTCAAATTCCTCCCTGCAGAAGCAAATGAATTCCACAAACAAAAGCCATACCTTTAAACTCCAAATTTATTCACAAGTAACAGCAATGAAAGTTCTTTGGTTCTCATATAGTCCCTTTGCAAAATGGTGGCCCCGATTTGCTTCCCTATGCATGGAGCCTTTAGTTCAAATTCCTATTGTTGAAATGTTAGTTCGTTGTTTCTTTGGAAGGATCCATGAATGTTTCATGGTAAACCCAGCGGGAATGATGGCGGCTATAATCAGGCGTATGTGAGCCCCATAGAACTCAAGATGAATTGAGATAAGATCCAATATTTGGTAAATGAACATGCAGAACAGTTTTTTAATGTCATCCTCAATTAGGAAAAATACAGCAATATAACTTGTTTCTGCTTGTAGAGTTGTAGCCATCGTTCACCAACTGTTTGGTGTCCATGAAGGAATTGTCTTGCCCCACTCGAGAGAACCGTTGGGATGAGTCTATCCCGATGCCGAGTTTCTGTTAGACTGAAATAAAAGCATGATACAAAAAGGGCGCCAAGCAATTTACTTGACTCATTCAAAATTAACCAATCATGGACCGGCTACTAGAACTGTGTGGCTGGCCTAAACAAGAAAGATGGCAGTTGTATATGGAATTTCTCACAGTTGATATGCCGTAAAACAAAAACAACCAACCAACCAACTATTCGAGAAGAAGAATTTGTAGGCCATACTTACCGAAGTGATGATGTAATCTTTTTTATAATTATCACAAAGGTGATACACAAATTCTAATAGGAGTTCCATTCCAACCTTCTCATTCCCGTGTATGGCGCCAGCTAGGAAAACTTTGGGCTTCGGATGAGTAGATTCCTTCCCAAAGGACAACATCCAAAGGTCCCTTTTTTCCACACTTTTTCCAAGACTGAAGAAATGAAAATAAAAAAAATTAAAATAAAAAAAAAAATATTAGCAATTTAAGAAAGTCAAAAACGATAATTTATTTTTTTTCTTTAAAATAATCACTAGCAGAACCCACGGAAATTCCACGGTGGTTGAACATTTTTAAAACACATCAATATATAGAAAAGCGAAAATGTGTGTTAGTGTGTGTGTGTGTGCATTTTTTCTGTATGTCCACCATAGGCTTTTTTCACCAGGCTTCTCGGTCGGGTCACTCCTTAAAACTTTTTATATACCCCCTAGATAATAATATATACCAGTTATGAACAGAGGTCACATCTATCTTTAATTTACCTGACTTTTATGTGCTATTTTCAAGATTTTTTTGATCGCCGCATCTTCGTTATGCTTTTCAGTATAAAAAAAAGTGAATGCTGTGGCGGGGGAACCAGAAACTGGCTTGCAGCGCCAAACTTAGTTTGACTTTAATAAGGTCAAACATCACGCGACTTAACTTTCTCGCACCTGTCAATTTTATTTTAGAAAAGTTAAATTAAGACACTTTTCACTTCCTTTCCCCTCGTGGCCAAGATGGTTAGGTGTCACATTTTTTTCCCCTTTCGTTTCCACCTTCGTGTCAAGGTTTCGGGTTCGAGCTTACCTTCCTACTAAAACTTTTTTTTTTCTTTTACACCTCCAAACATCCGGCCAACGTTTTTTTTTTTAAACAGGGTTGTTCTGATCTACCCCCCCCCCCAACACACACACCTCCAAACACCCGGGCAATGCTGGTACCTCCGCTAGTCTATATATATAAAAGGCAAAATGTGTTTGTGTGTGTGTGTGTGTGTTTGTATGTCACGCAAAAACTTTTGACAGAGGCGACGGATTTTCGCCATATCAGTATCATTTTGAAGCTCAAACCCTCCGACGAAAAATATTGAAAAATTGGCCAAAAACATTCATTCCTTCACCCTCAACTGGGCAGTTTTGTACAGGGAGGGGTAGCAAAAAATCGTTCCTTCATTTTCTCTTCTACTGCTACTACGACGATGAAGTCATGTTTGACCTAGAAAACGTTGACGTTAATTTAAACCACCTGCAGTTTTTTAAACGTTTAATTTTGTCAGTTCTCTGTTGTTTGTCTCTTTGGTGTCGGGGTAACGTGTCAGACTTTTTTTTCCATCTTAGCCTTGATGCTTCGGGTTCGAGCCTACCTCTCTATCAGAAATATTTTTTTTTCTTTTTCACTTCTAAACACTCGGGCAACGCTTTTTTTTATTATTTAAACAGGGTTATTATTTCGCTTATTCTTAGTTTACTCCCCCCCACCTACGCACACACACCTCCAAACACGCGGTCATCAGTTGTTATCTTAAGATTACAGGTTCGATCCGACAGGGTTATTTATGCCATTTTTTTTTCTTTTCACTGTTTTATTCGTTTGCTGTTTTTTGTTTTTGTGTTTGTTTTTTTCGATTTTTTTTAACAATATTTAAACAGGGTTATTACTTAACCCCCTTACACCCCTCCCCCCGCTAATAATAAATAAACTGAATAAAAAATAAAATAAAACAAATAATGACGATATATATTACTAGCGAGGAGTACCCAGCGTTGCCCGGGTGTTTGAAGGTGTGTGTCGTTTTGGGTAAATCAAAACTCCGGGGCAGAGGGGTTAAAATAAAAAAAAATGTTTTAGTAGGTAAGTATGAGGATCGAACCGGAACCCTTGAGGCAAAATTGTAAATTAAAGTGTGAAAAAAAAAACGTGTGACGTTAACCATTGCACCACCAAGACATACCAACGGAAACGCGTTTGAATTTATTTAATTACTTAGATTTGGCAGGTGCACATTTTAATGACTTAATGAGGTCAACTGTTGACTGCGGAGTAGCATTTCATTTACTGCGGAATGCGGGGGTAGGGGGAAACCGGAAAAATGCCGCCAGAATTAATTATAGGAAAAGGCTTAATCCACATGCGGCGAGCGAAAACTGTTGAATATTTATCTTCCCGAAGTCGAGCAAATTAAATAGACAGGCGAGCTCCGTTGACAACTCTGAGATATTACGATTTACAGGTGATATAAAAAGTTTTAAAAAGTTGTTAGGCGAGCGACCGCTTCTCTGGAAAAAGCCTTTTGTAGACATACAGAAAAAGCGAACACACATACATCCATACATACACACATTTTCGCTTTTATATTTATAGATTTAATTGGAATTCCTTATTGAGATGAGTATTATTTATTAATTTTTATTTACTGCGGACTATTATCCTCATCTTTATTAGTTGTTTCACGACGTTTCGGCCAACTATTCCTCTGGCCTTCGTCAGGTGGTAACCCCGACAGGATAGGAACTCTGAATCTCCTAACTGCATCCTCAGTTGTTTGAGGGGAGCATTGCCTGAAGATAGCGGTCTCAATCCTACCCAAAGCCGACCAGAGGCTTACTTGGCCAAAACGTGATGACACAACAACAACTATGGATGGCAGTGATTGCTGAGAATGCAGTTAGGAGATTCGGAGTTCCTATTCCTTCATGGTTACCACCTGATGAAGGCCAGAGAAATAGTTGGCCGAAACGTCATGAAATAACTAAGAAAGATGAGGATAATAGTCCGCAATAAATAAATTAATAAATAAAGTTGTTTTATATTAAAAGACATTGACGATGTCATCCCCATATACATACATATATATATATATATATATATATATTTTTAACCAAGTAAGATCTTTGACTTACTTGTAGTTTCATTAAATACTTTTATATGCAAAATCCGATCCTGCATTTTGCTAATTCCTGCCCTCTGATGAGAAGGAGAGTATTTCTTTGAAACTCCGCGGATTAAGGACTATCCACTTATCTTGTGCTTCCTTTTTTAAAATTAAATATGTTTTTAACTCTTTTTCAAGATGCCTTTTAACATATTTTATTAATCATTTGTTCATATATATATATATATATATATATATATATATATATATATATATACAGGGTGTTCCAAAAGTCTTGGGCACATTTCAAGTTCTTGTATTTGCTCAACTATGAATGCTAATTAAAGTGGTGCCATTTTAAAGCTAAATGCGTTAAGTTTTTTTGTAAGACTATTGTTTTTTTTTCATTCTTTACAGATTCAGTAATGGCGTTCACACAATCAGAAAAGGCATTTTGTGTGCTTAAATTTGCAAAAACTGAATCATGGACACTTGTGCAACGTGCATTTCGCAAAAAAAAGATCTCACATCCTGCAATTTTTTTTTGAGGGGGGGGTTGTAAAAGAACTCATCTATGTGCCTCCTATTCCAAGAGACATGGATGAACTGAAGGCCCTTGAGAAGCTGTCGCAACCATTGACAACGCAATGCTGTGATGCGTTTGGTAAGAATTGGACCATCAGCTTGCTGTGTGTCGTTGGAGCAATAGTTCTTTCATTGAACATCTGTGAACATTCCATGAAGAACTTGAGATTACAAGTTTTCTGAATATACCAGATACGTTTTTATAACTTTAATAGTTCTCGAACTATTCAATGTCAAAATGTGCCCAAAACTTTTGGAACACCCTGTATATATATATATATATATATATATATATATATATATATATATATACATTATTTAATTGGAATTCATTATTAAGATGAGTATTATTTATTAATTTATTCATTGCAGACTATTATCTTCATCTTGTTTTTTAGCTGTTGTTAATTGACGCTTCAGATAACTATTCCTCTGGTCTTCTAAGAGAGGTTCAACGTTGGGGCCCGTGGTGCAGTGGACAAAGACGTTGAATCTCTACAGCTCCCGGTGAGAATTATCTGAAGATAGCCGTTTCAATCCTACCCAAAGCCAGCCAGAGGCTTACTTGGCAAAAAAAAAAAAAAAAAAAAAAATTCGTGGTGAGACAACAACAACTATGGAAGGCAGTAATTGCTTAGAATACAGTTAAGAGATTCGGAGTTCCTATTCTGTTGCAGTTACCACCTGACGAAGGCCAAAGGAATAGTTGGCCGAAACGTCATAAAACAACAAGTAATAGGATAATAGTCCGCAATAAGTGAATTAAATAACGACAAATTTAAAACAATTTTTTAGCAAATTCTTTTTTAATCTTTTAATAGATTTAAAAAAATTAGATTTTTTTCGATAAAAATTTAACACACAACATATTGTTTGTTTTTTTCTGAATAATTTTTAATATGAATTATAAAGGAACAGATGTCAATTCACTTGAGCATATTTTTAAATTTTAAAAAGAAACTATAATAAAAAACTAAGTCTCCTCTCAGCATGACTTTTTTTAAATTATAAAATAAATTTAAAACCGTAAACAGACAGCCATGTTTTTTAATTTTGAAAATTTTTGGAGATAAAATGGTTTTAATGACTTTTAATTGATAAAAAGTAGATATAAAGGGAGGTAATTTGCTCCTCATTAATTAATGTTTGCGATGATAGTTTTCTTTCTCATTTTTTTACAGAAGAATCACTACATATAAAGGCCTGAAGGCCATTCGAGGATAAGGATTAATGAGTCAATTTACTTCACATTTTTTTTAAATTTTAAAAAGAAACTTAGTTTCCTCTCAACATGACTTTTTAAAATTTTTATCAGTTTTTTTCACCTACATAGAATTGAATTTTTACCAGTTTTTTTTTTACCTACATAGAATTGAATTTTTATCAGTTTTTTGCCTACATGGCATTTTTATCAGTTTTTTTCACCTACATTGCATTGAATTTTTATCACTTTTTTGCCTACATGGCATTAAATGTTTATCAGTTTTTTCCTACATGGCATTAAATTTTTATCAGTTTTTTGCCTACATGGCATTGAATTTTTACCAGTTTTTTTAATCTACATAGAATTGAATTTTTATCAGTTTTTACCTACATGGCATTGAACTTTTACCAGTTTTTTGCCTACATGGCATTGAATTTTTACCAGTTTTTTTACCTACATAGAATTGAATTTTTATCAGTTTTTTGCCTAAATGGCATTGAATTTTTACCAGTTTTTTTACCTACATAGAATTGAATTTTTATCAGTTTTTATCTACATGGCATGGAATTTTTATCAGTTTTTTGCCTACATGGCATTGAATTTTTATCAGTTTTTTGCCTACATGGCATTGAATTTTTATCAGTTTTTTGCCTACATGGCATTGAATTTTTATCAGTTTTTTGCCTACATGGCATTGAATTTTTATCAGTTTTTTGCCTACATGGCATTGAATTTTTATCAGTTTTTTGCCTACATGGCATTGAATTTTTATCAATTTTTTCCAATGGAATTGAATTGAACCAAAAGATATACGTATGATGTTTGTCTATTTTTAGTTAAAGAGAAATGAAGACTGACCTGTGGAGCTTGGTTATATTTGGACATTTCTTGTTGACCTTCTGTAATGCATTCAACATGGCGTCGTAGTTATGGTAAGTTAACGACTGGACTTCTTGGAGTAGCGACATTGTTACTTTTGAAAGTTTGTTGTTTGATATTGTTATATGTTGTGACATTTCATCTTTGCCTGTTGAATGGAAAAGTAAAAAAAGAAAAAAAAAGAAAAATTTAATAGATTGTGTGAGAAAGACAGAGAAAGAGAAAGAGACGAAAACAGAGAGAGAGAGAGAGAGAGAGAGAGAGAGAAAGAGAGGAAGGCAAAGAGAGAGAGGGGGGACAAGGAGGAGGACGATGATAGAGAAATAGAGGAAGAGAAAGAGAGCAGGAGAAAGACAGAAAAAGAGAGGAGGACAGAGCGAGAGTGAGAAAGAATAAGAGAGAGGAAGAGGAAGAGAGGGAAAGGCAAAGAGAGAGAGGTGGGAAAGAATGAAAAAGAGGAGGATGAAGACAGAGGGCGAGAGAGAGAGGAGGAAGACAAAGAGAGAGAGTTGGGGTGAAGACAAGCAGAGAGAGGGGGAGACAAATAGAGAGAGGGGGGAAGACAGAGAGAGAGAGAGAGGGGAAGACAGAGAGAGAGAGGGGGGAAGACAGAGAGAGAGAGAGGGGAAGACAGAGAGAGAGAGGGGAGAGACAAATAGAGAGAGGGGGGAGACAAATAGAGAGAGGGGGAAGACAGAGAGAGAGGAGGAAGACAGAGAGAGAGGGGGGAGACAAATAAAGAGAGGGGGAAGACAAAGAGAGGGGGAAGACAGAGAGAGAGGGGAAAGCAGAGAGAGGGGGAAAAATAGAGAGATAGGGGAAGACAAAGAGAAAGAGAGTGGGGGAACAAAGAAAGAGAGAGGGGGAACAAAGAGAGAGAAAGAGAGAGAGAGAGAGGGGAAGATTAAAAGAAATAGGAAGACAAATAGAAAGAGAAGACAAAGAAAGAGAGAGCGGGGAAGAGGAAGCGAGAGGAGGACAAAAAGAAAGAGAGAGGAAAACAAATAGAGACAAAGACAGAGAGGGGGAGGAGAATATAAAGAGAAAGAAAAAGAATGAGAAAGCGAGGAGGAAGGAGATGAAAAGAAAGAGAAAGAGAAAAGAGTGAGGAAGGAAGAAATAAATAAAACACAGAAAGATATACAGATGAAGGAATTCCATTACCCCCTCTTCCTCCCTCTAAACATAAAACATCCTTGATATTTTTTTTTCCAGCCTCATGTGATATTCAAATCGAATTTTAGAAAGCGCTAAACTCAGACCAGAAACACCCATTTCTTAATATAAATTGAAAAAAAAAAAAAAAAGGTCAAAGTTGTGGGAACATGATGAGAATTAGCAGCGAGCCGGATGCTAACGTCTCCAGCATAAGAGACAAGATGAAAAATCATCTTTTGCACATGGCTCCACGCATCGTTTCCGTTTGAAAAAAGAAAAATAAGATAACCACAAAAGAATTATCAACCAATGGCAGAGCTCCGCGCCTAAAATAAAGGCCTAAAATATCACAGTCAGTGGGAGCCGATGTGCCCCTATAAAACGAGGCATTTTTAGAGAAAAGAAAAAAGAGGAGAAAAACATAGGAGGCGAAGACGCCGTGCTGCTAGCTGTTGAGGAAAGAAGTCGCCGCTCTCAAGTTAAAAGCCAGGACACATATCACCGACAGTAGCACGACCGGCCACCCACTTACCACCCCCATCGTCCGAAAAGATAAGTACGCTTACGAACATTCATTCTTTGTTAAATTATACAAGCCTACAAAAGTTCTTTCCTTATCAATGTATACACACCTACAAACATTCTACGCACACTTTACCTCTTCTAATTAAAACTGTCATTAATAAATAAAACCGGTTCTCAACCTTCAATATTCGTCTGTCCTTAATTGCATGGAGTCAGATTCTACGTTCAAACGTTGTCAATTAAATGTATTCTTTGTTGTGACCTCTATGGCCTCATTTCCTTCACCCCTTCTCCATCTATAAACCAACCAAACAACCTCAGGGCCATAAATTTCACCATTACGCGAACTGAAGACGCCTCTACATTTTTCGATAAATCGACAACTTTTAAATGTTTCCGGCTATGCTAAACGCACAAATATCGCAGGAAAATTAGCACAGACAAAGTTTTCGAGATATAAATACCTGTATTATGCATCGTAATTTCTAGTAGTTTGAATTGGCCGCCATCTTTGTTGTTTCAATGAAATGAGATAGTGAGCATGCGCAGACGATGTGTGTAGTTAAGTCTACGAGATGCAAACATTTATTCAACATCTGCTCACTGCAGCGTGCGCGTGCATGCTCAATATACCATTTCATTGAAACAACAAAGATGGTGGCCAAATAAAACTACTAGAAATTACGTAACAAAATACGGTTATTTATATCTCGAAAGCTTCTTGTCTGTGCTACTTTTCCCTGTGATATTTGTTTTCAGCATACCCGAAAACTTATAAAAGTCGTCCTTTTTTTAAAGAAATTGTTGAGGCGTCTTCAGTTGGCGTAATGGTGAACATTAACCAAGAAAATAAATAAATAAATAAATAAAACGCACGTGCATTGGAGAAAGAGGTCAGGAAGAAAAAAGGAAAAAAAAAAGTAATAAAAGCAAAAAAAAAAAAAACAAAGAAAGAAAAAACAGAAAATTAAAATTAAAAAAAAATCACAATAATATAAACTTTCTCATTCGTGACGTCATACGAGGGGCGTTCCAAAAATAATGCCTCCTATTTTTTAATCCGCCCGAAAGGATCAGAGAGGATTGAAAATTGCATGTTTATAATGACTGAACTCATGCATTCATGACCTGAGAGTTTCACCTCTTTGTTGCAGATATTGACGGTGTGAGACTCTAAGAAAGCAACTTCTGTCATGGATGTGTGTCAACTTTTTGTGTTAAAGATAATAGGAGGCTTTACTCTTTTAATAACCCTCATATGACAAATCACGCTCCAGACACTCATGCACAGCCATCGTTCATTGCTGGCAAAAGTGCATTGAGAATGGTGTTGATCATGTAGAAAATTAAATCTGGAACACAAAAGGGTCACTCGTTTTAATGGTACCACTCCGGTCTTAATAGTTCTTCGATTTTTTGAGTTAAAAAAAAGTAAATAGTAGGCTTTACTTTTGGAGTGATCCTAGTATGATAATTCACACTCCAGACACGCATGCACAGCCATCGTTCATTGCTGACAAAAGTGCATTGAGAATGGTGTTGACTATGTAGAAAAATTAAATCTGGAGCACAAAGGGTCGCTTGTTTTAATGATAACACTCCCGTCTTCTTTTCAACTGTTTTAGTTAAAAAAAAAAAAAAAAAAAAAATAGGAGGCTTTGGTTTTGGAATGACCCTTGTATGTTAGATTAGGTCGCACCAAATGTTACATACATGTCTGGCTTGTGATCATCAAGGCTGTATAAAATGGACAGTTATTTCATTTAGTTCCGTCTGCATGCTTCCCTCCAGACTACAACTTGGATGTCTTCAAGTCCAATGTTAACAAATTCCTAATGAACCGCCCCCTTAATTAAACACTTCATCAAATCTCCACACTAACGTAATGTACTTGTAATAACCCTTATCCCTGAGTGGCTTCCAGGCCTTGATAAGTGGTGATCACTGTATAAAAAAAAAAAAAAAATTTTAAAAGAATACAAGACACTTTTGTTTATGATAAGACTTTGTTTATTTACTATATACATTTCAACAAATGACAGCGGTGGAGTTTAGTCGCAGAGGGTGGGTCGCAGGTGTCAATCTGTGTCTCGCTTCTGTCTATCTCTTCCTTGCTTTCTTTCTCTCTCCTCTTTTTATTGGTATCACTTCGACCTATTTACCTTTTTCTCGCCAGCTTGTTTATTGCACTTTTGCTGGTTTTGGTCTGACCCATGACCGATTGATGTCACGGATCTAGGTCGTTCTAATCCCAGGATTTCCTATCGTTTCTCTTCCAGCTTGCCTGGATGCAGCCTTGGTCACCTTGCCTGGGATTGATCCATTGTTTCTTTGATCGACTGGGATTTCCATTGTGTTCTTTTTGTTTGCCTGGACACAGTTCGCCCTCACCTCACCTTAACACAAAGACTTTAGGTTTAAGTGCAAGTGGGTTTAACTGCAAAATCCGCACCTCAAATGCGAGTACTGCAGGCTTTGTATGTGTTTTGAATGAAGAAAACTGCTTTTTCACGTGTGTGTTGAAAGCCTGAACTGTACGCTCCAGTTGCTGGCATCCGTCAGTCTAAAAGACTATGGGATTGCACCTACAGAGGTGATTGAACACCATCTTCTTTGGGTTAATAAGCCTATCTTTGATCTACATTGTCGGTTGCAGACATCGCATGTGTAAGTCAGTGCATCATTTTGGTGGTCTGTTGAGTTTTGTCAACTGGCCTTCCTTAATAGTTTTTTTGGTCTCTGACCGTTCTGTGATGGCTCTTTCGCTGGTGGTCAGTAAAACTGTAGCTCTTATCTTTGTGGACTTCAGCAAAGCTTTCGACTCCGTCAACCGTTCGAAATTCTTGAACTCTATGGCATACCAGTAGAAATTATCGAAGCAATGAAAGTATTGTATAAAAACACACAGGCTATTGTCCTGACCCCCAGATGATGAAGAAGAACCTTTCGACATTCTGGCTGGTATTCTCCAAGGTGATACACTTGCACCTTTCCTTTTCATTATTACAATAGACTACATCATGCGTATCTCTGTGGATGCAATCAATGACAATGGACTGATTTTTTTTTTTTTTTTTTTTTTTTTTACACAGTGATCACCACTTATCAAGGCCCGGAAGCCACTCAGGGATAAGGGTCATTGCAAGTACATTACGTTAGTGAGGAAATTTGCTGAAATGTTTACTTAAGGGGGCGGTTCATTAGGAATTTGTTAACATTGGACTTGAAGACAACCAAGTTGTAGTCCGGAGGGAAGCAGGCAGACGGAACAGAGTTCCACAGGCGTGCAGTTCTAAGAAAGAAGCTCTGCTCATGAAATCCGCGTTTTGATTTAGGCACAGATATAGAGTGGGATCAATTTTTCACAGTGGATTCAGCTAGACGGGTGTTTTTCGTGAAAGATTGGCGAGGGGAGACCAGAGATTGGAGTTCAGACGAGCATCTGCCATGGAAATAACGATAAAACAAGGACAGGCTCGCAACGTCTCTTCTGTGGGAGAGAGGTTGCAGGGTAGAGAAAAGGGCATCCCCTGATGTATAAACCGAGAAGAAGTTCACGTAATCCTGCACTTTACATCATCGATGCCGATTTTGCTGATGACACTATTCTCTGACAACCTTATTAGCGCCCAGGCACTCCTATCTTCTCTTGAATCAGCAGCAAACTGTACAGGGCTTCATCTGAATACTACCAAGACTGAGTGTATGCCAATTAACATTGGCAACAACCACGAAATTAAAGCCCTCACAAATAGCATCCTCAAATGTGTTGAAGACAACAAGTATCTCGGATCACACATCAGGAACTCTGAGAAAGACTTCTGCATTAAAAAGGGCATCGCATGGACTGTTTGTAATAAAATTGATAAGATCTGGAAATCCAATCTTGCTCGCAAATTCAAAATCTAAGTTTTCCGTGTATTTATTGAGCCAATATTACTTTATGGATCGGAAACTCAGACTCTTTCAGCAAAACAACAGCATCGTTTGGATGGATGTTACACACGTCTTTTGAGAAGAGTACTTAATCTCTCATGGCGAAATCACCAAACTCAGGAACTGGTATATGGAGACTTATCGAGAGTATCAACCTCAGTTTGTAAAAGACATGTTTAGTTTGCTGGCATTGTGCACGTGCAACAGATAAACCTGTTTCGTCATTTGTACAAAAATTAACTTTTCCAGATAGGATACAACGAGATATATTTATCTCCAAGGAAGGTCCTTTGGGTGTTATTACAGAGAGGGAATACTGAAAGGGTGTAGTGAGTTCAATCTCAGCTGGGGCCCGCAAGATGATGATGATGATGGATATAAAAACACTAACATGGTTTCGAGCGCGTCATGCACCTGAATTCTCATGAAAATTTAATTCCTTTTTGCCTTATGTTTTTTAAAGGAACATTACTTCCTCAGTCTAGAAAGACTCTCTCATTTTTTTTTTTTTTTTACATGGAGTTCACCACTTATCAAGGCCCAATGGCCACTCGGGGATAAGGGTTATTGTGTGTACAGTAATCAATGGGATAGTGTAGCAATAGTATTGGAGAATTGATAAGGTGTCATTACTTAGGGGGGGGGGCGGTTCATCAGGAATTTGTTTGTGTTGGACTTGAAGACATCCAAGTTGTAGTCAGATGGGAAACAGGCAAACAGAAGACAATTCCACAGGCATGCAGTTCTAAGAAAGAAGCTTTGTTCATGATATCTACGTTTTGATTTAGGCACAGATAGGGAGTGGGGAATATTATTGACGGTGGTTTCAGCTAGTCGGGTGTTTTTTGAAAAAGATTGGCGAAGGGGGGACCAGAGAATGGAGCTCAGACGAGCACTTGCCATGGAAATAACGATAGAACAAAGACAGGCTCGCTATTCCGGAATCAAAAACAAACTTTACCATTTCTTTTCTCGTGCGACGACAGAGCACACATACATAAAATGATGTTTCCTTTAATATATTTCTATCTTAAATGTTGAGACAGGTCTTAATGTTGGTCTTAATATTGGCCTTAATATAGGTCTTAATATTGGTCTTAATATAGGTCTTAACATTGGCCTTAATATAGGTCTTAATATAGGTCTTAATATTGGTCTTAATATAGGTCTTAATATTGGTCTTAATATAGATGATAATATTGGTCTTAATATTGGCCTTAATATTAGCCTTAATATTGGTCTTAATATAGGTCTTAATATTGGTCTAAATATAGGTCTTAATATTGGTCTAAATATAGGTCTTAATATTGGCCTTAATATTGGTCTTAATATTGGTCTTAATATTGGCCTTAATATAGGTCTTAATATAGGTCTTAATATTGGTCTAAATATAGGTCTTAATATTGGTCTAAATATAGGTCTTAATATTGGCCTTAATATTGGTCTTAATATTGGCCTTAATATAGGTCTTAATATTGGCCTTAATATTGGTCTTAATATTGGCCTTAATATAGGTCTTAATATTGGCCTTAATATTGGCCTTAATATTGGCCTTAATATAGGTCTTAATATTGGTCTAAATATAGGTCTTAATATTGGTCTAAATATAGGTCTTAATATTGGTCTAAATATAGGTCTTAATATTGGTCTTAATATTGGTCTTAATGTTGGCCTTAATATAGGTCTTAATATTGGTCTAAATATAGGTCTTAATATTGGTCTAAATATAGGTCTTAATATTGGCCTTAATATTGGTCTTAATATTGGTCTAAATATAGGTCTTAATATTGGCCTTAATATAGGTCTTAATATTGGCTTTAATATTGGTCTTAATATTGGCCTTAATATTGGCCTTAATATAGGTCTTAATATTGGTCTAAATATAGGTCTTAATATTGGTCTTAATATAGGTCTTAATATTGGCCTTAATATTGGTCTTAATATTGGCCTTAATATAGGTCTTAATATTGGCCTTAATATAGGTCTTAATATTGGTCTAAATATAGGTCTTAATATTGGTCTAAATATAGGTCTTAATATTGGCCTTTATATTGGTCTTAATATTGGTCTAAATATAGGTCTTAATATTGGCCTTAATATAGGTCTTAATATTGGTCTTAATATTGGTCTTAATATTGGCCTTAATATAGGTCTTAATATTGGTCTTAATATTGGTCTTAATATTGGCCTTAATATAGGTCTTAATATTGGTCTAAATATAGGTCTTAATATTGGTCCAAATATAGGTCTTAATATTGGCCTTAATATTGGTCTTAATATTGGCCTTAATATAGGTCTTAATATTGGCCTTAATATAGGTCTTAATATTGGTCTAAATATAGGTCTTAATATTGGTCTAAATATAGGTCTTAATATTGGCCTTAATATTGGTCTTAATATTGGCCTTAATATAGGTCTTAATATTGGCCTTAATATAGGTCTTAATATTGGTCTAAATATAGGTCTTAATATTGGTCTAAATATAGGTCTTAATATTGGTCTAAATATAGGTCTTAATATTGGCCTTAATATTGGTCTTAATATTGGTCTAAATATAGGTCTTAATATTGGCCTTAATATAGGTCTTAATATTGGTCTTAATATAGGTCTTAATATTGGCCTTAATATAGGTCTTAATATTGGTCTTAATATTGGTCTTAATATTGGCCTTAATATAGGTCTTAATATAGGTCTTAATATTGCTAATTACTGACACATTTTATTTTTCTTTTTTTCTTTTGTTAAACGTTGGGAGATATTTTTCTATGCTCATGCCACGGCTGTGATACCGGGCATTGTGCTCGTGCCACGGATGAACTTGTTTCACCATTTGTACTGTGGAGGCATCCATCATCTCACAATCGATCTCAAGAGTTAACTTTTCCAGATACAACAAGATACATTTATCTCCAAGGAAGATCTTTTGGGTGCTCTGACAGATGAGGAATACTGGAAAGGTGTAGTGAGTTCAATCTCGGCTTAGGCCACAGGATGATGATGATGAATGGTCAGGCCTTTGGTTACGCTCCAGTGTAGGTCGAACAAGAGACATTGATAGCCAGAATGATGAAGAATCTTTAGATGAAGAAAAGGAAAGCCGTTAAGCTTAATTTACAACAGCAATACAACGAATGGATGGGGTAAAGGAGCTTAACACAGTACACGTTTACACATGTGTTAACATGCAGACATTCGGGGCCCAGCATGTTGTAGACTCAGTCGCAAGGAACAGAGAACAAATAATAACTCTACTCGCTCTTTTTTTGTTGCTGTTAAAAAAAATATGACATTTATTTACAGGTACTTTCCTCGAATAAAATGCGATTGGGCTTCTTCTCATTGAACTCTCGAACGTTTATGCACATGTTCTTTTTCTTTATCCTTACTGTGACGTCACTTCGCACATGGCTCAGTGTTTGTATATAGCTGCCATATGCGTGTCTGTTACAGGAGATGTCGACCATCGCACCTAAACCCGTTGCAGAGGATACAAGTGGTTGTACTGATAAACTGATTGATCAAATAGTTAATAACAAAATATGAGAGAGACCTGCAATGAAAACAAAAAGGGAGAAAGGGTTCATACCTGGAGATGAAGCCATTAAAGTATGAGAACCATTGGTCAGCAGGGCAAAAAACTGACCGTTCTTGTCAACCGGAATCGATTTGGGTTTATTGTCAATGTGTAGCGTGCAGTTGGACAGAGGCTTTCCATCGTACAGCAACTGGCCATAAACACCTAAAAATAAATAAAACAGAAAGCAAGACGTTTATACAGTTGTCCTTTGTTTGTTTTTTACATAGGCATCACCACTTACCAAGGCCAAGAGGCCACTCGAGGATAAGGGTTAAAGAGTGTACAGTAGAAATTGTACAACATAGTAATCGTTAGTAAATGGAAAATTCGGTAAATTTGTTAACAAGTGGAACGGCTCATCAAAAACTTGTTTATGTTAGACTTGAAGACAACCATATTGTCTAAGAGAAGAGAAGAGGTTATCTTTCACTAAATTGCTAAGTCGATCTTTTTTTTTTTACTCTTTCGGATAAGAGACGGTGCTTTAAGCATGACCTAGATGGTAGTACTACGGAAGCTTCAATTCAGTCTCGAAAGACAAAGGATATCCCCTGCAAAGATAGCTGCGCATGTAATTGTAAGGCAAGGGTTGCGCAATCACCCAACCACATCTCCCCCGAATCGGCACTACTTTAGTCCAGTGGCAAGGAGAAGTCCACGACAACTGGAAGCAATGCTGAGATAAGCGGAGAGCACACATACAGCACCTGGAAGTCCCAAATGGTCACCCGTTTTAGCATTGACCAGGCTCAACGTTGCTTAACTATGGTGATCACATGGGAACTGGTATGTCAATGTGATTATGCTGTATATCAGCATTTCAGCAGTATCTGTAGCAGCCGACACTCGCTACAGTCACAGGCAGAAGCTAATTCTCATGACTTCAAGATTTGAAATCCAAGTCACAAGCCAGCTCTCAATCACGTGACAGAGTATATAAAAGGCGAAATCTGAAACTCTCAACCCTCTTTGATCCTGACGTCCCCCCCCCGGGCAGAAGACTAACCCTAACCCTGCCCCTGCCTAACAAGTTAACAATGGCTTTCTTCAAACTCACATTTATTTCCACGTGCGCTACCCACACAAACTACTTACGCCTCAAAGTATCCTGTACCTCTACAAGGCCACCATTCAAAACAAAACAAAACCAAACCAAAAAAAAAAGGGAGGTAAAACTGTTTCCATTAATAATTCATCTATCGTTTTCTGTAATTTTTGGATATGTTACTATTTGTGACATGACAATTCAGTAGATATCATTGGTTTCACTGAGATGGGTATATTTGCTAATAACACCACTCTCTATAACAGGCATGAGAGGAAAACAAATGAACACATATCTAATGAAATGGCAGAAACACTAGAGGATGACCTCAAATCTGCAGTGGAATGGGGACAAAAATGGATTGTCACATTCTCTAACACCAATAACAATGGTCATTACATGAAAGTACTTCCTTTAAACTCCTCGGCCTAACGTTTACAGGGAACATGAGCTGGAATAGATACATTGAGAGCATTGCCAAGGCTGCTGCGAAGAAGGTGGGCTTTCTCTACCGTGCTAGAAAGCTACTTACGCCTAAAAGTATCCTGTACCTCTATAAGGCCATCATTCGCCCATGCATGGAGTGCTGTTGTCATATCTGGGCTGGTGTATCTGTTGCTTGTCTCTTGCTCCTGGACAGGGTTCAAAAGCGAGTCGCCAACCTGATAGGTCCTGAACTGTCATCTAAGCTTCAGCCTCTGTCCCATCGATGAAATGTTGCATTCCTCTGCCTGTTCTACAAGTATTTTAATGGTGAATGCTCTGACAAACTGCAAGCACTTGTGCCCCTCGATGTAAATACCCCCGACAAACCAGACAAGCAGCTAAATCCCACCTCTACACAGTAGAGATCACTTCAATTTAATGTCTCCCAATGGCAGAGTTATCCTGACATCTAGTTTTGGGGAAATAAACGTTTACAGGAAATATGAGTTGGAAAAATTACATTGAGAGCATTGCCAGGACCGCTGCGAAGAGGTAGGTTCTCTCTACCCTGTTAGAAAGCTACTAACGCCCAAAAGTATCTGCTTGTCTCTCGCTCCTGGACAGGTTTCAAAAGCGAGTCGCCAACCTGATAGGTCCTGAACTGTCATTTAGGCTTCATCCTCTGTCCCATTGACGAGATATTGCATCCCTCTCCCTGTTCTACGAAAACTTTAATGGTGAATGCTCTGACAAACTGCAAACACTTGTACCTCTTTGACATAACTACCCCCGACAAACCCGACAAGCCACTAAGTCTCACCCCTTTACAGTAGAGATCCCTAGGTGCAAGAAAGCCTTTTATTCCAATAGTTTCTTCCCTAGAACTGCAGGTCTTTGGAACCCCCTTCCGGGATTCTGCTTTCCCAACTGCACTGATATGCAGAAGTTCAAGTGTAATGTGAACAAACATCTTTCTACTCATCTCCCTTCATAATGTCCCTGCAAATTATGTCCTGGATAGTAGCCCCCTGCTTCAAAGTGGCACTGTGCCTTGTTTGGGGTGAAAATTGAATTAAAAAAAAAAAAACTTTATTGTTCTCAGGACTACTCTTGTCGATACAACTCAAACTCACCCACGACAACACTGAAGACTTTACCCTCTATTTCTCCTTTTACCGGTTTCCTTTGTACCGACGACTACTAGCTATAAACACATGTAAACAATACTGAACTATCTCCTTCAACTATTATTCACTATTAATTAAATATCTGACTATTATGCAGGTTGTGTGTCAGTAGCAGACAGACTACTTTTCATTTTGTCAAAAAATAATTTTTTTCAGTGTTTTCTCATGAAAAGATATACTTAAATATTTGAAGAAATGGGAGGGGTGTACTCACTTTTGTGATTATATATATATATATATTGTGTATATTTAGGCAGCATTTTCTCATTTAGACAAATATTATTGAATAGCACAGAATTATTCTGTTTTACAATTTTCCTTTTTATCTACATTTATTTCTACAATATGCCTGAGGATGATAGAAGTACTTCTGTCGAAAGCGCTTGCGATTATGGATCCAACTTATACAATTTCGAGAAGAACACAAAAAGGACTATTCGGAGATTGGAGAAGATAAAAAGGAAAATTGTAAAACAGAATAATTCCATGCTTTCAATAATATTTGTCTAAATATACATACATACACACACACACACACACACACATATATATATATATATATATGAATGGAAATGTATAAAAAAGAATGCGAAAAGTATAAAGGAGAAGATAAAAAGGAAAATTGTAAAACAGAATAATTCTGTGCTATTCAATAATATTTGTCTAAATATATATATATATATATATATATATATATATATATGAATGGAAATGTATAAAAAAGAATGCGAAAAGTATAAAAGCTTATAACTTTTCTTTATTCGTTTTCAATTGGTGACGTGCAGGAATACAAAATAATATTATGACAAAAAATTAAAAAACTGGTTTTACAGGCACATCATTTTCGACTGATCTTTCAGAATATATAAAATAACTCAAAATATAGCCATTAAAATCTAAATCCCTGGCAACAAAAGTGAGTACACCTCTTATAGAAAAGTTGCCAATGTTAACATACAACATGTCAACTCTCAATATTTTGTGTGGCCACCATCGTTATCCAAAACTGCCTTTACTCTCCTGGGCATGGAGTTTACCAGAGCTTCACATTTACAGAACCTCAAATTAGTGTGCATGGCTGTCACTCCAGGAGGCAATACACAAGAAAGCCCGCGAACAGTTTGCTGAAGACATGTCAACAAAGACTGCAGATTACTGGAACCATATCCTATGGTCTGATGAGACAAAATTCAATTTTTGTGGTTCTGATGACCTTAAGCATGTGTGGTGGCGTCGAGGTGAGGAGTACAAAGATAAATGTGTCATGCCTACAATTAAGCATGATGGTGGGAATGTCATGGTCTGGGGCTGCATGACTACGGCAGGTATCGTTATTTTCATGGCAGGTGCTCGTCTGAACTCCAATCCCTGGTCCCCCCTCGCCAATCTTTCACGAAAAACACCCGTCTAGCTGAATCCACTGTGAAAAATTTCCCCCACTCTATATCTGTGCCTAAATCAAAACGCGGATTCCATGAACAAAGCTTCTTTCTTAGAACTGCACGCCTGTGGAACTCTGTTCCGTCTGCCTGCTTCCCTCCGGACTACAACTTGGATGTCTTCAAGTCTAATGTTAACAAATTACTAATGAACCGCCCCCTTAAGTAAACACTTCCTCAAATCTCCTCACTAACGTAATGTACTTGCAATAACCCTTATCCCTGAGTGGCTTCCGGGCCTTGATAAGTGGTGATCTCTGTGTAAAAAAAAAAAAAAAGTTACATTTCATTAAGAGAAACATGAACTCCAACATGTACTACCTCCAGAAACTGAGTCGTAGATCAATGTTCCAGCATGACAATGACTCAAAACACACATCCAAGACAACCACTGCTTTACTGAAGAGTCCGAGGGCAAAGGTGATGGACTGGCCAAACATGTCTCTAGAATTGAACCCAATAGAACATCTCTGGGGCATCTTCAAGCAGAAGGTGGAGGTGTGCACAGTCTCAAATATCCACCACCTCTATAACGTTATAATTGAAGAGTGGAAGAGCATTCCAGTGGCTACATGTGAAGCTCTGGTAAACTCCATATCCGGGAGAGTAAAAGCAGTTTTGGATAATTATGGTGGCCCACACAAAATATTGAGAGTTGACATGTTCTATGTTAATACTGACAACGTTTTTTGCCAGGGATTTAGCTTTTAATGGCTATATTAACCTTATGTGAAAAAATACCGGTTTTAGCATTTTTTTTTTTAATAAGCGCACATCCAATCACAAGTAAATTCAGGTTAGAACTTGAAAGTTCTTGAGTTAATCTATATTCCCATTCAGAGACATTAACAATTGTAGTATATAAAAAGGGAGAATCAAGCAATCTTGAACAATAGTAATAGAAAAAATAAAAAATTTTTAAATAATAAAACAAAATTTTAAAATACTTAAAGAAATTCTTTTCAAATAATTAAATAAATTTTTTTAAATAATAAAATAATTTTTTTTAAATAATAACTTTTTAAATAATAAAATAAATTTTTAAAATAATAAAATAAAAAATTTTCAAATAAAATAAAAGTATTCAAATAACAGAATAAAATTTTTCAAATAATAAAATAAAATTTTTTAATAATAAAATAAGATTTTTTTAAATAATAAAATAAAAAGTTTACATAATAAAATAAAAAATTTACATAATAAAATGAAATATTTTCAATAACAAAATAAAATTTTTCAAATAAAAATGTTTTAAATAATAAAATAAAATTTTTAAAATAATAAAATGAAATTTTTTAAATAATAAAATAAAATTCTTTTAAATAATATAATAAATTTTTTTTTAAATAATAAAATAAAATATTTTTAAATAATAAAATATTTTCAATAACAAAATAAAATTTTTCAAATAATAAATTTTTTTAAATAATAAAATGAAATTTTTTAAATAATAAAATAATTTTTTTTAAATAATATAATAAAAAATTTTCAAGTAATAAAATAAAATATTTTCAATAACAAAATAAAGTGTTTCAAATAATAAATTTTTTTAAATAATAAAATGAAATTTTTTAAATAATAAAATAATTTTTTTTAAATAATATAATAAAAAATTTTTAAGTAATAAAATAAAATATTTTCAATAACAAAATAAAATTTTTCAAATAAAAAGATTTTTCATTTTATTATTTAAAAAATTTTATTTTATTATTTATAAAATAAAATATATTAAATAATAAAATGAAATTTTTTAAATAATAAAATAATTTTTAAATAATAAAATAAAATTCATTAAATAATAATTTATTTTTTAATTAATAAAATAAATTCTTTTAAATAAAGTAAAATATTTTAAAAGGATGCGAGTTCCATTATATAAGCGTTGATTTAATTTGAATAAAATACACATCAGGTGCGCTTGAAAGCCAAATTACAACACAATATTATGAAAATAAACAAACATTTTACATGTCTGTTTGAAATTTATAATTTAAAAAAATAATTAAAAACAGAAATGAAGAAAACAGTTCATAACCGTTAGCAAAACCTTTAACTAACCTTGGTTAGCCTTCTTTAAGAATTCCATGATAGGTCCAAGACTATCATGCCAAATCTCAGCCAATTTTGAAACCGGTGGGGATTTGCAGCAACTCACATGGCTGGAAATCTAGAAAAACAAAACAAAAATATTTTAGAACTTTTGAGAAGATTAATTGGATTATTTAAACTACTATTTGGCAAATAACCAAAACAAATAGTAATCCAAATAATATATATATATATATATATATATATATATATATATATATATATATATATATATATATATATATATATATATATATGTATATATGTATATATATAAAAATTACAATAAGTTTACCAAGGTAATCAAAATGGTAAACTTAAAATATATTATAAATATTAAAGAGTTAATACTACAAGTAAAATAAACTCGACCAGATGTAAAAGCTCAATAAAACCGAAAAGGAAATAGAGCTTATAATATGAACAAATGATTAATAAAACATGTTAAAAAAACATCTTGAAAAAGAGTTAAAAACATATTTAATTTTAAAAAGGAAGCACAAGATAAGTGGATAGTCCTTAATCCGCGGAGTTTCATATATATATATATATATATATATATATTTATATATATATATAATTACTTCATTTACTCACATAAAATTAATATACGAAAGTATAAATGTATGCGTAAACTTTAAGTATTTATTCAAAAGTGCTCAATACGTAGGTAGAGCTAGTTAGTAATTTATAAAATATATATGGCGATTAAGCAACACTGAATATTCTGCGTTTCATGCACGTAAGCCTGAAGAATCCTAGAGTGGGTGAAACGCGGAATATTCAGTGTAGCTTAATCGCCATTTATATTTTATAAATTACTATATATATATATATATGTATATATATAAATTTAAAGGAGATTAGAATAATAGTCTAAAGAGCTAAGTGTATTTTAATGTAACAGTGAAATTACTAGTTTAATTAAAATACAGGAAATGCTCGTTGTAATTTAGATATATAATAAGCTCGATAGTTAAATGTCCTAGAGCTAATTCAATATTAAGTAATGTGATTTTTAATTTAAAAATTTAAAAAAAATTTTTTAAATTTAAAAATCAAATTTTAATTAAATTAAAAATCAGTTTCATAAGAAGGAACAACAACAAAGTCAATTATATATATATATATATATATATATATAATTATTATTATTATTATTATATTGACTTTGTTGTTGTTCCTTCTTATGAAACTGATTTTTAATTTAATTAAAATTTGATTTTTAAATTTAAAAATTTTTTTTTAAATTTTTAAATTGAAAATCACTTTACTTAATATATATATATATATATATATATATATATATATATATATATATATATTTGTATGTAATATACTGAGTTCGTGTAATCCAGTAAATTTCCATATACCAATAAGTTTTAAGCCAAAAAAAAATTAACCTACAAAATTATTATATTTCATAATTGAGCATTAATATACTGTGTAAGCAAAATCAAGACATTCAAAAAATGGCAAAAAAAAGTGCATTTCATTTTATGTTACAATTGTTTCCATGTTCAGTCGACAATTTCAAACATTATATCGTTTGAAAATTTTCAAAACCCAGCATTTCTTCAGACTTTATGAATAAAAACACTCTTGACAACAGAACATTGTTTGAAGAGAAAGAAAAAGAAAGAAAAATTCCCTTAATGGAAAAAGCATGTGAGAAACATTTACCCTTGGGGTAACCTCCACAGAAGGCCCATTTAATATATATATATATATATATATATATATATATATATATATATATATATATAATAATTATAATTTACTATAATAATTATTAAATGCCTACAGACACTAGTATTTCATCCTTTTGGAAATCATCAGTGCAGGGTGTCACAATTAACGCAAGTCGAGAGATTCGAACCCCGGCAACAGAAGTCAGGTCTGGCTTCATTACCAAGGACCCGGACCATTCGGCTACCGTTGACCGTGAGAGATACAGTTGAAATTAAACATTTATTCATATTAAATGCTTTTAACATCAGTCAGAGTGATCTAATCATTATATGACGATCTGCGCATATGACATAAGTTGATCGACTTTATTACAACTGAAAGTGCTCAACTATAAGAAGTTTCTTAAAGGGGCTGACATTATTATTTACTATAATAATTAGTAAATACCTACAGACACTAGTGTTTCATCCTTTTCAGAATAATCAGTGCAGGGTGTCACGATTAATGCCATATATATATATATATATATATATATATATATATATATATATATATATATATATATATATAAATAAAGCTCCAGCAAGAATTAAGCCTTTTTTTTTAAAACTAGCAATTCAGCCCGATTTTGCTCTTGCACTATTAATAACTTTATATGCATATATGTATTAAAAAGTTTGACTCATGTACAGGTAACCTACATCTAAAATTTCTAAAAACTATATATATATATATATATATATATATATAAAAGGCTTCCTTCAGTCTTGACAGCCACTGTAAGGGTGCCTGCGCGTGAAATTTGTGTGGCAAGAGTTGCGCAATCGCCAACCACGCTTCTCCTGAGTCAACATGGTTGCATACCAGTGGCAAGTTGAGGTACAAGACGACTGGAAACAATGCCGAGATAAGCGGAGAGCACATACAGCGCCTAGAATTCCCAAATGGTCACCCATCTGGTATTAGCCAGGCTCAACGTTCCTTAACTTCGGTGATCTGACGAGAACTGGTGGTATGTCAATGTGATTATGTCGTATATGTCGTATTATGTCGTATATATATATATATATATATATATACTAGCAGTTCAGTCCGGCTTTATTCGGGCCTTATGCATTGTTCATAACTTTATGTGTATATGCATATGTTACAAAGTTTGACTTATAATGTCCAGGTAACCTACATCTAAAATATAAAGTGTTTAGACCCAAAATTGGCAGAGGAGTTTGGTAGAGTTTGCAAAGGTCAACTCTTTCAACTTTGACCTCTTGGCAGCCAAATTTTTGCCCAAAAACTGATTAGAAAGTTTGCTGCGTGTCTGAATACCCTTTATGTAAAGTTTGCTGCATGCCTTTATACAAAATTTACACTTTATGTAAAATTTCAAATGTTCAAGCCCAAAATTGGCTGAGTAGTTTGCTAGAAACCACAAAGGTAAAATCTTTTGAACTTTGACCCCCTGGCAGCCAAATTTTCGGTCATGTCTGCATACATTTATGTAAAATTTAAAATGTTTAGACTAAAAATTGGTTGAGTAATTTGGTAGAGATTGCAGAGGTCAACTTTTTTTTTTTTTTAAAACTTTGACCCCAATTTTGACTCTTTAACATTTATTATTTTGGGTTCAAATCAAATTAAAAAGTTTGATCCATGTCCAAGTAACCTACATCGAAAATTTCTAAAATTTTAGAATGAAAATTGACAGAGGAGTTTGGTAGAGTTTTCAAAGGTCAAATCGTTAAACTTTGACCCCTTGACAGCTAAATTTTTGGCCGAAAAATGAGAAAATTTTTTTTCCAAATTTGTCAAATCTCAAGTCTGTAGACTGAAAATTGACAGGGTAGTTTGGTAGGGAAATGTACACACACAGACACACAATTTCACTTATATATATATATATATATATATATATATATACACACACACACACAATAATTCTACAATTATATAAATGCAACTTTGTCTGTGTGTGTGATTTCGTTCCTTATAGACTCTGAAACGGCTGAACAGATTTTCTTTAAAATTTACAGAACTTTAGTGTATAAGTCTGGGAGTGATCTTAGTTAAGTTTTGTCTCAAAAATACGCCCGATAATTAATGATAAATAAAACCGCTATTTAAATTAATCTACCATCGGTAAAGCCATTTTTTTTTCGATATCGTCGCTTAGCAACAATCATAGAACAATGGGCCGTGAAAATTCTACTTATTTAAATTTGATTGGCTAAGTATTTCATCATATCCCGATCCGTTCCGTTATCGGCCCAGAAACGCTCGTGAAAGTTTGCCTTTATTGTGGAAACATGGATGCACAAATACAATTAAAGTGAGGAGATATTAACTTATAGAACTATTTCCATAAAACATTATCCTAAAACATTGTCATCAAACATTATCATAAAACATTTTCATCAAACATTATCATAAAACATTATCATAAAACATAGGAAAACCTGAAGAGTCTTGCCCCCTCCCCCCACTCTCTATTTTTGTATTTTACTCTTTTTTTTTTTTTTTTTTTTAAATATTTTTAGTGGGTTTTTTTTTTACATGGAGGTCACCACTTATCAAGGCCCAGAAGCCACTCGGGGATAAGGATTATTGCATGTACAATAATCAATGGGACAGTATCATAGTAATCGTTAGTATTGGAGATTTGATAAAGTGTCTTATTTAAGGGGGTGATTCATCAGGAATTTGTTTATGTTGGACTTGAAGACATCCAAGTTGTAGGCAGGTGGGAAACAGGCAAACGGAACAGAGTTCCACAAGCATGCACTTCTAAGAAAGAAGCTTTGTTCATGCAATCTACGTTTTGATTTAGGCACAGGGTTATTATCGAATGGACACTAGTCTACCAGATTATACAAAATACCCCATCATACTTGGCCTTTTTGCTGAGATCAAAGTGTAGTATCTGTTCCGGCAGATGCTGCCCTTTGAGATCATTGCCCTTGTGGCAATTGGTTATTGGTCCATGCAGGGGCAACCCTATATGCAATTTAATTTATTCGTTACGCCATGAGTCCTAACTTTCACGAAAAACAATCATCCAGTTGAAACCACTACCAATATTTCCCCCCTACTCTTTATCTGTGCCTAAACCTAAACGTAGATTCCGTGAACAAAGCTTATTTCTTAAAACAAATGTAAAACAATTGTAAAATAATTGCAAAACAAAATGCAAAACAATTGTAAAACAAATGTAAAACAATTATAAAACAAATGTAAAACAAATGCAAAACAATTGTAAAACAAATGTAAAACAATTGTAAAACAAATGCAAAACAAATGCAAAACAAATGCAAAACAATTGTAAAACAATTGTAAAACAAATGCAAAACAAATGCAAAACAATTGTAAAACAAATGCAAAACAAATGCAAAACAATTGTAAAACAAATGCAAAACAATTGTAAAACAATTGTAAAACAATTGTAAAACAATTGTTAAAAAAATTGTAAAATAAATGTAAAACAATTGTAAAACAAATGTAAAACAATTGTAAAATAAATGCAAAACAATTGTAAAACAAATGTAAAACAATTGTAATACAAATGCAAAACAATTGTAAAACAAATGCAAAACAAATGCAAAACAATTGTAAAACAAATGCAAAACAAATGTAAAACAAATGCAAAACAAATGTAAAACAATTGTAAAACAAATGCAAAACAATTGTAAAACAATTGTTAAAAAATTGTAAAATAAATGTAAAACAATTGTAAAACAAATGTAAAACAATTATAAATAAATGCAAAACAATTGTAAAACAAATGTAAAACAATTGTAAAACAAATGCAAAACAATTGTAAAACAAATGTTAAACAATTGAAAAACAATTGTAAAACAAATGCAAAACAAATGTAAAACAAATGTAAAACAATTGTAAAACAAATGCAAAACAATTGTAAAACAAATGTAAAACAAATGAAAAACAATTGTAAAAAAATTGTAAAACAAATGCAAACAATTGCAAAACAAATGCAAAACAATTGTTAAACAAATGTAAAACAAATGTAAAACAAATGCAAAACAATTGTAAAACAAATGTAAAACAGATGTAAAACAATTGTAAAACAAATGCAATACAATTGTAAAACAAATGCAAAACAATTGTAAGACAAATGCAAAACAATTGTAAAACAAATGCAAAACAAATGTAAAACAAATGCAAAACAAATGCAAAACAAATATAAAACAATTGTAAAACAAATGCAATACAATTGTAAAACAAATGCAAAACAATTGTAAAACAAATGCAAAACAAATGTAAAACAATTGTAAAACAAATGTAAAACAATTGTAAAACAAATGTAAAACAATTGTTTTACAATTGTAAAACAAATGCAAAACAAATGTAAAACAAATGCAAAACAAATGCAAAACAAATGTAAAACAATTGTAAAACAAATGCAAAACAATTGTAAAACAAATGCAAAACTGAAGATAATGATTACAGAGTTACATCAGATAAATATTTCACTTACCATGTAGGTACCAAATTTTTTGTAGACATAGTCTAAGATAGATGCAGAATGTAAAACAATGTCTGATCCATGGATAATTCCTTGGGTGGCCGTATTTGAGCAGCTTTTGTGCGTGGAAAAAGTCCGAGCAAAAGGTTTCCCAAGCATCTGGAATATGTCTTCGTCCGGTGTAGAAGAAGATAGTTGGCCGTAAATATCCTTCACTTTTTCTTCATAAGGCAACCTGAAATAATTTTTTTAAAATTTAATAACCATGTATACACATAAGTTTAATTTAATTAAAAATTTAATAGTCATGTATATAGACACAGGTTTTATTTAATTTTATTAAAAAAATTTTAATCATGTATACTCACACCTGTAATTTTATTTAATTAAAATTGTAATAACTATGTATATACACACACAAGTTCAATTTAATTTCAATTTAATATTCATGTATATACACACAAGTTTAATTTAATTAAGATTTTAATATTCATGTATATACACACAGGTTTTAATTAATTTAATGTATACACATAAATTAAATTTAATTTAATTAATTATTTATGTATACACACAAGTTAAATTTAATTTAATTAATTATTCATGTATACACACAAGTTTAATTTAATTCAATTAAAATGTTAATATTCATGTATATACACACAAGTTTAATTTAATTCAATTAAAATTTTAATATTCATGTATATACACACAAGTTTAATTTAATTCAATTAAAGTTTTTACTATTCATGTATATACACACAAGTTTAATATAATTCAATTAAAATTTTTAATATTCATGTATATACACACAAGTTTAATATAATTCAATTAAAATTTTTAATATTCATGTATATACACACAAGTTTAATTTAATTCAATTAAAATTTTAATATTCATGTATATACACACAAGTTTAATTTAATTCAATTAAAATTTTAATATTCATGTATATACAAACAAGTTTAATTTAATTCAATTAAAATTTTTAATATTCATGTATATACACACAAGTTTAATATAATTCAATTAAATTGTTTAATATTCATGTATATACGCACAAGATTAATGTAATTAAAATGTTAATATTCATGTATATACACACAAGTTTAATTTAATTCAATTAAAATGTTAATATTCATGTATATACACACAAGTTTAATATAATTGAATTAAAATTTTTATAGTGTATATAAATATGAGATTCCTTTATAACAAAAATTATAAAAGAAAAGCGAGTAAGTGTATTTACACAATTTTTATTTACACAAAAGAAACAACAACAGCCGAAGTGTTCAACACGAAAGTATTTGAAGTTTTAGGATTTCTTTATACCCAATGTTCTTCGTCTATTTACAGTCACTTTTTTTCAGAGCGAAGATCAGATCGTCTGGGTTTCTTACCTGCGATGCCGCTACATACAGTTATCCATGAGTGAAAGTCAGTTCTTCCAACCATACACCTACCTTGGTCAGCGTCTGCCCTTTACTTTTATCCTTGGTATAAGTACCTCCTCCCCCTTTCTAAAGTTAGAATTTTAATTCTTCTGTTTTTACTGAACTTCATCTGCTTGGTACCAAAGATTAAAAACACTTATCTGAAGATGTTTCTTCTCATTTCATTATTTTTGATTCTAACATGAACTTTTCATATAATTCTGAGAGATCAAGGCAATTTATATGAAACGCTATTTTGTGCAGGTAAATGCCAAACACGTGGCACCTTTTATGCCTGATGGAGAGCGAAGGTTGTTCTGTTGTGCAGATAACACTCAAGATGATACGTTTTCTTTCACATTACAGTGTTATTTATAATCTATATCTATAATATAAAGCTGAATGCCTGTGTGTGTCTGGTTACGAATAGGCTCCTATATGGTTGACTATTTTAAAAAACTGATTGCATATAATGGTAGAAGATGTATTGAGACACAGGATGTATTGAGACACAGGAATGGGTATGTTTGATCTGGCACACAAGTTTAATATAATTCAATTAAAATTTTTAATATTCATGTGTATACGCACAAGATTAATGTAATTAAAATGTTAATATTCATATATATACACACAAGTTTAATTTAATTCAATTAAAATTTTTAATATTCATGTATATACACACAAGTTTAATTTAATTCAATTAAAATTTTTAATATTCATGTATATACACACAAGTTTAATTTAATTCAATTAAAATTTTAATATTCATGTATATACACACAAGTTTAATATAATTCAATTAAATTTTTAATATTCATGTATATACACACAAGTTTAATTTAATTCAATTAAAATTTTTGAGTTCATTAAAATTGTGGGGTCTGCGTTTGCGCCTAGCCTCCATAGAATGGAAATAGGCACAAACTTTAATAAAGACTTTTCATATCTATCTGCGTAAGTATACTTGAGAATTATGTTTCAGTTTGAAGAAATATGGTATAATAAAATTATGGGGTGTTCGTTCGCGCCTGACCTCCATAGAATGGAAATATGTCACAAAGTTTAACAAGGTTTTTTAATATAGATCCACAGAATATTATGATAAGTGTTTCAGTGTGAACAGGTATGGTATAATAAATTATGGGGTTTAACTATTTTATTTTTACTTTCGTCATATTTTGCTTTGGTTTTGATACCCCCAAATTCGAAGCTATCTCTTTACAACCCTTCCTTTTCATAACCTATCATACTTTCATAAATCAGAGTCCATTTTCTGTAGGCTGTTTTTGAACCCGTCAACGACGGGTATTTTTGCTAATATATATATAAAAGTGAACGTATGTGTGTGTGTACATTTCCCTACGCAATAACTCCGTCAATTTTAAGTCTACAGACTCGAAATTTGATATACAGGGTACTGAGATTTGGGAAGATCTTTGTGATTGGTTTTCGGACAGAAATTTGGCTGTTAAGGGGTCAAAGTTCAATGATTTGACCTTTGAGAACTCTACCAAACTCCTTCGACAATTTTTGGTCTAAACACTTAAAATTTTAGATATAGGTTCCTTGAACATGGATCTAACTTAATAACTTGATTTGAGCCCAAAACAATAAATGTTAAGGGGTCAAAGTTAAAAAAATTGACTGTCTTTTTTTTTTTTTCTCAACATACACATCCAAACACCCGGGCAACGCCGGGCTGAAATGCTAGTATTATTATACATGTGTATTTATATACTGTACTGTATTTTGCTACTAATTATTAATTCAGTATCCTGGGGTTCTACTCTATGAGAGAGAGAGAGAGAGAGAGAGAGAGAGAGAGAGAGAGAGAGAGAGAGAGAGAGAAAGATAATTCATTTAAAAACTGTTACCTTTTTCAAGGACGTGCCATGGTTTCATTGATGTCGATTGAACTTTAACCATTTATCGGTCTTTAAATGGTAAAAGGTCAATTCGCGGCAATGAAACCACGACACGTCTCTGAAACTTTACCTTTTACATTTACGATTGAGTACGTTAGTAATTTTATTTTCTATACATCTCAACGCTCGCTGTGTGTGTGTGTGTGTGTGTGTAGCATTTTTTCTCTTAGGCATATTTCATAAAATAAAACTTTCTCGAGGAGATTAACCATAATGCATCATCATTTGCTGGATCATTTTTTGGAATTTTAGGAATTCATACTAATTTCGATATTGACACGTACGTATGTAATAATGTTTTCACCTGAAATGCGTTGGTTTAAAAGATAAGCAATCTACACAAGCAGTTAAGTTGAAATAAGTTATTTCCCTTAATATGATAGTTTGCCACCCTAAAGTAAAAAAAAAGAAGAGGAACGTTGACTCAATATTGGAAACTCCAATGTACAACAAACTACATCAAAATAAACTTACCCATCAAAATAAATAACTTACACATCAAAATAAATAACAAACTACATATAAATCAATAACTTACACATCAAAATCAATAACTTACCCATCAAAATAAATAACTTACACATCAAAATAAATAACAAACTACATCAAAATCAATAACAAACTACATCAAAATCAATAACAAACTACATCAAAATAAATAAACTACATCAAAATAAATAAACTACATCAAAATAAATAAACTACATCAAAATAAATAACTTACACATCAAAATAAATAACAAACTACATCAAAATAAATAACAAACTACATCAAAATCAATAACAAACTACATCAAAATAAATAAACTACATCAAAATAAATAACAAACTACATCAAAATAAATAACAAACTACATCAAAATAAATAACAAACTACATCAAAATGAATAACAAACTACATCAAAAAAAATAACAAACTACATCAAAATAAATAAACTACATCAAAATAAATAAACTACATCAAAATAAATAACTTACACAACAAATTTACCAGCAGCCTCAAGACTCAAAACTTGAGAAAATCGATGCGTTGAAAAAGTTTTCAGCAAAATTGGAATCACAGAGGAAGTCTGAAAAAGAGTTAAAAAAAAAAATCATTAAATTAGGAAGAAGAACAAAGAATAATTTTGCAAATCTAATTTATAAAACACACTATGCCTGTCTGTCTGTCTATCTCCATATTTTCAAACTATCTCCTCCTGGTCCTGGATACGACCTTAAACTATATCCGATGGTGAGGCCCCAGCTTGTAGGCTTTGGGGAGTGTGGAGCCACCCCTTTATTGTCATTGCTCCCAGGTCCACTCTGACCCGGAGTAGTAGTAACTGTTAGGGTCCCAACTATGGGTTAAATAGAAACCGACTTGAAAAAAAAATATTCTATTAAAAATTTTTCAAAAAAAAAATCACTGGATTCTCCCTGCATGAACCTGAAAAGGGTTGATATGACGTAAATCAAAAACAATTAACCAACCAACATTTTGAATTTAATTTTTCCATATTTTCAAACTCTATCTCCTCTGAAACTAAAAGTTGCAGAGCGGCACTAGGGGCCTTAAATGATTGGATCTTTTACGGGCCATTCTTTTATAGATCTTTAGCTGGTTTAAATAGTTTTTAAGGGTAAAAAATGGGGCAAAAATTTTAAAAAATCGTTATACATTCGTTGTATTTTCATCTTAGTTTATTTTGAACCAGTTCATATGCGTATCACGTTGGTACGTCACCAGCTTTGAATGGTACAGATTCGGTTTCGATTCTAGTTGATGGCACCAAAATACTTTTTTTTTAATTATGAAATCTGGATAAATTAAAATATTATATTTAAGCGCCCTCACAGCTAGTCTAATTTATAAAACTCACTATGTCTGTCTGTCTCCATATTTTCAAACTCTATCTCCTCCGAAACGAAAAGTTGATTGATTGGATTTTTATGGATCATTCTTTTATGGGTTGGTTGGTTGTTTTTGTTTTATGGCATATCAACCCTTTTCGGGTTATTTAATGCCGAATCCAAAGATTTTGAAGAAAAAATTTTTTTAATAGAATATATTTGTTGTTTTCACATCGGTTTCTATTTAACCCATAGTTGGGACCCTAACAGGTACTACCACTCCGGGTCAGAGTGGACCTGGGAGCAATGGCAATTAAAGGGTGGCTCCACACTCCCCAAAGCCCACAAGCTGGGGCCTTAGCAGTGGATATAGTTTAAGGTCATATCCAGGACCCCCATTGAGGGACTTTTACCCTCTGCAGGGGGGCAGTCGGCGTATTCTAATGCCCCACTGACAGGGCCTCTTTTATGGGTTTAGGCAGTTAAAATAGTTTTTAAGGGGTCAAAATTTAAAAAAAGTCATTATACATTTTGTTTTAAGGCTGCTGTGAAGAAGGTGGGCTCTCTCTACCGTGCTAGAAAACTACTTACGCCTGAAAGTATCCTCTACCTCTTTAAGGCCACCATTCGCTTATGTATGGAGTATTGTTGTCACATTTGGGCTAGTGCATCAGCTGCTTGTCTCTCACTCCTGGTTCAAAAGAGAGTCGCCAACCTGATAGGTCCTGAACTGTCATCTAGGCTTCAGCCTCTCCCCCATCGACGAAATGTTGCATCCCTCTGCCTGTTCTACAAGTACTTTAACTGTGAATGCTCTGTGCCCCCTCGACGTGACTACCCCCGACAACCCTGACAAGTAACTAAGTAACACCTCGTCACAGTAGAGATCCCTAGGTATAAGAAAACCTTTACTCCAATAGTTTCTTCCCCAGAACTGCAAGTCTTTGGAACTCCCTTCCGGGATTCTGCTTTCACAACTGTACTGACATGCAGAAGTTCAAGTGCAATGTGAACAAACATCTTGTTACTCATCTCCCTTCATAATGCCCCTGCAAATTATGACCCCGATAGTAGCCCCCTACTTCAAAATGGCACTTTGCCTTGTTTGGGGTGAAAATTGATTAAAAACAAAGTTTGTTTACGGAATGCAGTAGAAAAAGTTCTTGCGACTGAGGTAATTAAATATTGTTTATGTAATGCAGTAGAAAAAGTTCTTGTGACTGAGGTAATTAAATGTTGTTTATGGAATGCAGTAGAAAATGTTCCTGCGACTGAGGAAATTAAATGTTGTTTATGTAATGCAGTAGAAAAAGTTCCTGGGACTGAGGTAATTAAATGTTGTTTATGCAACGCAGTAGAAAAAGTTCTTGTGACTGAGGTAATTCAATGTTGTTTATGTAATGCAGAAGAAAAAGGTCTTGCGACTGAGGTAATTAAATGTTGTTTATGCAACGCAGTAGAAAAAGTTCTTGCGACTGAGGTAATTAAATGTTGTTTATGTAATGCAGTAGAAAAAGTTCTTGTGACTGAGGTAATTAAATGTCGTTTATGTAATGCAGTAGAAACAGTTCTTGTGACTGAGGTAATTAAATGTTGTTTATGTAATGCAGTAGAAAAAGTTCTTGTGACTGAGGTAATTAAATGTTGTTTATTCAATGCAGTAGAAAAAGTTCTTGCGACTGAGGTAATTAAATGTTGTTTATGTAATGCAGTAGAAAACGTTCTGTGACTGAGGTGATTAAATGTTGTTTATGTAATGCAGTAGAAACAGTTCTTGTGACTGAGGTAATTAAATGTTGTTTATGTAATGCAGTAGAAAACGTTCTTGTGACTGAGGTAATTAAATGTTGTTTATGTAATGCAGTAGAAAAAGTTCTTACGACTGAGGTAATTAAATGTTGTTTATGTAATGCAGTAGAAAACGTTCTTGTGACTGAGGTTATTAAATGTTGTTTATGTAATGCAGTAGAAAAAGTTCTTACGACTGAGGTAATTAAATGTTGTTTATGTAATGCAGTAGAAAAAGTTCTTACGACGGAGGTAATTAAATGTTGTTTATGTAATGCAGTAGAAAACGTTCTTGTGACTGAGGTTATTAAATGTTGTTTATGTAATGCAGTAGAAAAAGTTCTTACGACTGAGGTAATTAAATGTTGTTTATGTAATGCAGTAGAAAACGTTCTTGTGACTGAGGTTATTAAATGTTGTTTATGTAATGCAGTAGAAAAAGTTCTTACGACTGAGGTAATTAAATGTTGTTTATGTAATGCAGTAGAAAAAGTTCTTGTGACTGAGGTAATTAAATGTTGTTTATTCAATGCAGTAGAAAAAGTTCTTACGACTGAGGTAATTAAATGTTGTTTATTCAATGCAGTAGAAAACGTTCTTGTGACTGAGGTAATTAAATGTTCTTTATGTAATGCAGTAGAAAAAGTTCCTGTGACTGAGGTAATTAAATGTTGTTTATGTAATGCAGTAGAAAACGTTCTTGTGACTGAGGTAATTAAATGTTGTTTATGTAATGCAGTAGAAAAAGTTCTTGTGACTGAGGTAATTAAATGTTGTTTATTCAATGCAGTAGTAAAAGTTCTTGCGACTGAGGTAATTAAATGTTGTTTATGTAATGCAGTAGAAAACGTTCTGTGACTGAGGTGATTAAATGTTGTTTATGTAATGCAGTAGAAACAGTTCTTGTGACTGAGGTAATTAAATGTTGTTTATTCAATGCAGTAGAAAAAGTTCTTACGACTGACGTAATTAAATGTTGTTTATGTAATGCAGTAGAAAACGTTCTTGTGATTGAGGTAATTAAATGTTGTTTATGTAATGCAGTAGAAAACGTTCTGTGACTGAGGTAATTAAATGTTGTTTATTCAATGCAGTAGAAAAAGTTCTTACGACTAAGGTAATTAAATGTTGTTTATGTAATGCAGTAGAAAAAGTTCTTGTGACTGAGGTAATTAAATGTTGTTTATGTAATGCAGTAGAAAACGTTCTTGTTACTGAGGTAATTAAATGTTGTTTATGTAATGCAGTAGAAAAAGTTCTTGTGACTGAGGTAATTAAATGTTGTTTATTCAATGCAGTAGAAAAAGTTCTTACGACTAAGGTAATTAAATGTTGTTTATGTAATGCAGTAGAAAACGTTCTTGTGACTGAGGTAATAAAATGTTGTTTATGTAATGCAGTAGAAAAAGTTCCTGCGACTGAGGTAATTAAATGTTGTTTATTCAATGCAGTAGAAAAAGTTCTTACGACTAAGGTAATTAAATGTTGTTTATGTAATGCAGTAGAAAACGTTCTTGTGACTGAGGTTATTAAATGTTGTTTATGTAATGCAGTAGAAAACGTTCTTGTGACTAAGGTAATTAAATGTTGTTTATGTAATGCAGTAGAAAACGTTCTTGTGACTGAGGTAATAAAATGTTGTTTATGTAATGCAGTAGAAAAAGTTCCTGCGACTGAGGTAATTAAATGTTGTTTATGTAATGCAGTAGAAAACGTTCTTGTGACTGAGGTAATTAAATGTTGTTTATGTAATGCAGTAGAAAACGTTCTTGTGACTAAGGTAATAAAATGTTGTTTATGTAATGCAGTAGAAAAAGTTCTTGTGACTGAGGTAATTAAATGTTGTTTGTTCAATGCAGTAGAAACAGTTCTTACGACTGAGGTAATTAAATGTTGTTTATGTAATGCAGTAGAAAACGTTCTTGTGACTGAGGTAATAAAATGTTGTTTATGTAATGCAGTAGAAAAAGTTCCTGCGACTGAGGTAATTAAATGTTGTTTATGTAATGCAGTAGAAAAAGTTCTTGTGACTGAGGTAATAAAATGTTGTTTATGTAATGCAGTAGAAAACGTTCTTGTGACTGAGGTGATTAAATGTTGTTTATGTAATGCAGTAGAAAAAGTTCTTGTGACTGAGGTAATTAAATGTTGTTTATGTAATGCAGTAGAAAAAGTTCTTACGACTGAGGTAATTAAATGTTGTTTATGTAATGCAGTAGAAAACGTTCTTGTGACTGAGGTTATAAAATGTTGTTTATGTAATACAGTAGAAAAAGTTCTTGTGACTGAGGTAATAAAATGTTGTTTATGTAATGCAGTAGAAAAAGTTCTTGTGACTGAGGTAATTAAATGTTTATTCAATGCAGTAGAAAAAGTTCTTACTACTGAGGTAATAAAATGTTGTTTATGTAATGCAGTAGAAAACGTTCTTGTGACTGAGGTAATTAAATGTTGTTTATGTAATGCAGTAGAAAAAGTTCTTACGACTGAGGTAATTAAATGTTGTTTATGTAATGCAGTAGAAAACGTTCTTGTGATTTAGGTTATTAGATGTTGTTTATGTAATGCAGTAGAAAAAGTTCTTACGACTGAGGTAATTAAATGTTGTTTATGTAATGCAGTAGAAAACGTTCTTGTGACTGAGGTAATTAAATGTTGTTTATGTAATGCAGTAGAAAAAGTTCTTACGACTGAGGTAATTAAATGTTGTTTATGTAATGCAGTAGAAAACGTTCTTGTGATTTAGGTTATTAGATGTTGTTTATGTAATGCAGTAGAAAAAGTTCTTACGACTGAGGTAATTAAATGTTGTTTATGTAATGCAGTAGAAAACGTTCTTGTGACTGAGGTAATTAAATGTTGTTTATGTAATGCAGTAGAAAAAGTTCTTACGACTGAGGTAATTAAATGTTGTTTATGTAATGCAGTAGAAAAAGTTCTTACGACTGAGGTAATTAAATGTTGTTTATGTAATGCAGTAGAAAACGTTCTTGTGACTGAGGTAATTAAATGTTGTTTATGTAATGCAGTAGAAAAAGTTCTTACGACTGAGGTAATTAAATGTTGTTTATGTAATGCAGTAGAAAAAGTTCTTGTGACTGAGGTTATTAAATGTTGTTTATGTAATGCAGTAGAAAAAGTTCCTGTGACTGAGGTAATAAAATGTTGTTCATGTAATGCAGTAGAAAACGTTCTTGTGACTGAGGTAATTAAATGTTTTTTATGTAATGCAGTAGAAAAAGTTCTTGTGACTGAGGTAATTAAATGTTGTTTATTCAATGCAGTAGAAAAAGTTCTTGCGACTGAGGTAATTAAATGTTGTTTATGTAATGCAGTAGAAAACGTTTTGTGACTGAGGTGATTAAATGTTGTTTATGTAATGCAGTAGAAACAGTTCTTGTGACTGAGGTAATTAAATGTTGTTTATTCAATGCAGTAGAAAAAGTTCTTACGACTGAGGTAATTAAATGTTGTTTATGTAATGCAGTAGAAAACGTTCTTGTGACTGAGGTAATAAAATGTTGTTTATGTAATGCAGTAGAAAAAGTTCCTGCGACTGAGGTAATTAAATGTTGTTTATGTAATGCAGTAGAAAAAGTTCTTGTGACTGAGGTAATAAAATGTTGTTTATGTAATGCAGTAGAAAACGTTCTTGTGACTGAGGTGATTAAATGTTGTTTATGTAATGCAGTAGAAAAAGTTCTTGTGACTGAGGTAATTAAATGTTGTTTATGTAATGCAGTAGAAAAAGTTTTTACGACTGAGGTAATTAAATGTTGTTTATGTAATGCAGTAGAAAACGTTCTTGTGACTGAGGTTATAAAATGTTGTTTATGTAATACAGTAGAAAAAGTTCTTGTGACTGAGGTAATAGAATGTTGTTTATGTAATGCAGTAGAAAAAGTTCTTGTGACTGAGGTAATTAAATGTTTATTCAATGCAGTAGAAAAAGTTCTTACGACTGAGGTAATAAAATGTTGTTTATGTAATGCAGTAGAAAACGTTCTTGTGACTGAGGTAATTAAATGTTGTTTATGTAATGCAGTAGAAAAAGTTCTTACGACTGAGGTAATTAAATGTTGTTTATGTAATGCAGTAGAAAACGTTCTTGTGATTTAGGTTATTAGATGTTGTTTATGTAATGCAGTAGAAAAAGTTCTTACGACTGAGGTAATTAAATGTTGTTTATGTAATGCAGTAGAAAACGTTCTTGTGACTGAGGGTATTAAATGTTGTTTATGTAATGCAGTAGAAAAAGTTCTTACGACTGAGGTAATTAAATGTTGTTTATGTAATGCAGTAGAAAAAGTTCTTGTGACTGAGGTTATTAAATGTTGTTTATGTAATGCAGTAGAAAAAGTTCCTGTGACTGAGGTAATAAAATGTTGTTCATGTAATGCAGTAGAAAACGTTCTTGTGACTGAGGTAATTAAATGTTTTTTATGTAATGCAGTAGAAAAAGTTCTTGTGACTGAGGTAATTAAATGTTGTTTATTCAATGCAGTAGAAAAAGTTCTTGCGACTGAGGTAATTAAATGTTGTTTATGTAATGCAGTAGAAAACGTTTTGTGACTGAGGTGATTAAATGTTGTTTATGTAATGCAGTAGAAACAGTTCTTGTGACTGAGGTAATTAAATGTTGTTTATTCAATGCAGTAGAAAAAGTTCTTACGACTGAGGTAATTAAATGTTGTTTATGTAATGCAGTAGAAAACGTTCTGTGACTGAGGTGATTAAATGTTGTTTATGTAATGCAGTAGAAACAGTTCTTGTGACTTAGGTAATTAAATGTTGTTTATTCAATGCAGTAGAAAAAGTTCTTACGACTGACGTAATTAAATGTTGTTTATGTAATGCAGTAGAAAACGTTCTTGTGACTGAGGTAATTAAATGTTGTTTATGTAATGCAGTAGAAAAAGTTCTTGTGACTGAGGTAATTAAATGTTGTTTATTCAATGCAGTAGAAAAAGTTCTTACGACTAAGGTAATTTAATGTTGTTTATGTAATGCAGTAGAAAAAGTTCTTGTGACTGAGGTAATTAAATGTTGTTTATGTAATGCAGTAGAAAACGTTCTTGTTACTGAGGTAATTAAATGTTGTTTATGTAATGCAGTAGAAAAAGTTCTTGTGACTGAGGTAATTAAATGTTGTTTATTCAATGCAGTAGAAAAAGTTCTTACGACTAAGGTAATTAAATGTTGTTTATGTAATGCAGTAGAAAACGTTCTTGTGACTGAGGTAATAAAATGTTGTTTATGTAATGCAGTAGAAAAAGTTCCTGCGACTGAGGTAATTAAATGTTGTTTATTCAATGCAGTAGAAAAAGTTCTTACGACTAAGGTAATTAAATGTTGTTTATGTAATGCAGTAGAAAACGTTCTTGTGACTGAGGTTATTAAATGTTGTTTATGTAATGCAGTAGAAAACGTTCTTGTGACTGAGGTAATAAAATGTTGTTTATGTAATGCAGTAGAAAAAGTTCTTGTGACTGAGGTAATTAAATGTTGTTTGTTCAATGCAGTAGAAACAGTTCTTACGACTGAGGTTATTAAATGTTGTTTATGTAATGCAGTAGAAAACGTTCTTGTGACTGAGGTAATTAAATGTTGTTTATGTAATGCAGTAGAAAACGTTCTTGTGACTAAGGTAATTAAATGTTGTTTATGTAATGCAGTAGAAAACGTTCTTGTGACTGAGGTAATAAAATGTTGTTTATGTAATGCAGTAGAAAAAGTTCCTGCGACTGAGGTTATTAAATGTTGTTTAATGCAGTAGAAAACGTTCTTGTGACTGAGGTAATTAAATGTTGTTTATGTAATGCAGTAGAAAAAGTTCTTACGACTGAGGTAATTAAATGTTGTTTATGTAATGCAGTAGAAAAAGTTCTTACGACTGAGGTAATTAAATGTTGTTTATTCAATGCAGTAGAAAATGTTCTTGCGACTGAGGTAATTAAATGTTGTTTATGTAATGCAGTAGAAAAAGTTCTTGTAACTGAGGTAATTAAATGTTGTTTATGTAATGCAGTAGAAAAAGTTCTTGCGACTGAGGTAATTAAATGTTGTTTATGTAATGCAGTAGAAAAAGTTCTTGTGACTGAGGTAATTAAATGTTGTTTATGGAATGCAGTAGAAAAAGTTCTTGCGACTGAGGTAATTAAATGTTGTTTATTCAATGCAGTAGAAAAAGTTCTTACGACTGAGGTAATTAAATGTTGTTTATGTAATGCAGTAGAAAACGTTCTTGTGACTGAGGTAATTAAATGTTGTTTATGTAATGCAGTAGAAAAAGTTCTTGTGACTGAGGTAATTAAATGTTTATTCAATGCAGTAGAAAAAGTTCTTACGACTGAGGTAATTAAATGTTGTTTATGTAATGCAGTAGAAAACGTTCTTGTGACTGAGGTAATTAAATGTTGTTTATGTAATGCAGTAGAAAAAGTTCTTGTGACTGAGGTAATTAAATGTTGTTTATTCAATGCAGTAGAAAAAGTTCTTACGACTAAGGTAATTTAATGTTGTTTATGTAATGCAGTAGAAAAAGTTCTTGTGACTGAGGTAATTAAATGTTGTTTATGTAATGCAGTAGAAAACGTTCTTGTGACTGAGGTAATTAAATGTTGTTTATGTAATGCAGTAGAAAAAGTTCTTGTGACTGAGGTAATTAAATGTTGTTTATTCAATGCAGTAGAAAAAGTTCTTACGACTAAGGTAATTAAATGTTGTTTATGTAATGCAGTAGAAAACGTTCTTGTGACTGAGGTAATAAAATGTTGTTTATGTAATGCAGTAGAAAAAGTTCCTGCGACTGAGGTAATTAAATGTTGTTTATTCAATGCAGTAGAAAAAGTTCTTACGACTAAGGTAATTAAATGTTGTTTATGTAATGCAGTAGAAAACGTTCTTGTGACTGAGGTTATTAAATGTTGTTTATGTAATGCAGTAGAAAACGTTCTTGTGACTAAGGTAATTAAATGTTGTTTATGTAATGCAGTAGAAAACGTTCTTGTGACTGAGGTAATAAAATGTTGTTTATGTAATGTAGTAGAAAAAGTTCCTGCGACTGAGGTTATTAAATGTTGTTTAATGCAGTAGAAAACGTTCTTGTGACTGAGGTAATTAAATGTTGTTTATGTAATGCAGTAGAAAAAGTTCTTACGACTGAGGTAATTAAATGTTGTTTATGTAATGCAGTAGAAAAAGTTCTTACGACTGAGGTAATTAAATGTTGTTTATTCAATGCAGTAGAAAACGTTCTTGTGACTGAGGTAATTAAATGTTTATTCAATGCAGTAGAAAAAGTTCTTACGACTGAGGTAATTAAATGTTGTTTATGTAATGCAGTAGAAAACGTTCTTGTGACTGAGGTAATTAAATGTTGTTTATGTAATGCAGTAGAAAAAGTTCTTGTGACTGAGGTAATTAAATGTTTATTCAATGCAGTAGAAAAAGTTCTTACGACTGAGGTAATTAAATGTTGTTTATGTAATGCAGTAGAAAACGTTCTTGTGACTGAGGTAATTAAATGTTGTTTATGTAATGCAGTAGAAAAAGTTCCTGCGACTGAGGTAATTAAATGTTGTTTATTTAATGCAGTAGAAAAAGTTCTTGTTTTATCGATTCATATGCATGTCACGTTGGTACAGTGGTAACATCACCTGCTTTGAATTCTACAATTTTTATTTCGGTTTCGATTCTAGCTGATGGCACCCAAATACTTTTTTTTTTTATTTTTTGTCATCACGACAGGAGTAAAAAAAAAAAAAAAACATAACGAAAAACTATATTTATCGTTTATATGGTCCCGAGCAACGTCGGGTAGCCCCGCTAGTAAAAAAAAAAAGTTTATAAGGGGTAATTAATTTTGGCCGACATTTGAATTACCTTCGTCACGTGACGTAAGCAACAGAACTTGATTATCTCCCTTGTTGAACTTGTCTTTTTTTTTTCTTTTAGTAAGTAATTTCGCTGTATTTTACAAATTTCTTTTTATAGTATATTGTCCAATTTCTACTGTACACTCTTTAACCATTATCCTCGAGTGGCCTCTTGGCCTTGATAAGTGGCGATGACTATGTAAAAAAAAAAAAAAAAAAGATACCGTAAAAATTGAATTTCATCGTTCCAACACTCGGGCACCCAAGCTAGTCTATTATTAGAAAGAAAAAATGTGTATGTGTGTGTGTGTGTGTGTGTTTGCCAAAAACTTTCAACACATGCGTCAGAACCTCATGAGATCGGTATCATTTTCAAGTTCGATCCTTCGGAAGAAAGAAAATTTGCTCATGGAATCTATGTTTATGTTTAGGCAAAGATAAAGTGGGAGAAATTATTGTTAGTGGTTTCAGCTAGGCGAGTGTTTCTCATAAAATTTTGGCGACGGGGCACCATAGACTGGAGCTCAGACGAGCACTTACCATGAAAATAACGATCAAGTAGAAACAGGCTCGTACCGTCTCTTCTTGCAGGGTAGAGAAAAGGGCATCCCCCACTAGGCCACGAAGTCTATTTTGTACTCTTTCAAGGCAGGATAAGCTGCTTCTAGCAGTTCCTGCTCAGATGTGGTAAGAGTACTCCATCGTTGGATGTACCTGGCTTTTATATAGGTAGAGACTTGCATCAGCAGTGAGATATCTAATGGAGCGGTATAAAGGTCCCACACTTTTCCCAACAGATTTGAAGTACGTTCCATTTCAGATCAGGAGTAAAGGTCAAGCCTAGAAGCTTGTCAAAACATGGACCCCCCCCTCAAGACGAGAGCTATTCATTTCAATTGATGCCAGATGGGATCAGAGTGTTGATGATGTAAAGATAGACGCTTGGTCTTGGATGCATTAAAAGTAACCAGCCACTTTTTCCCCCATTGTACCACGTGCTCAAGATCAGAGGAGAGAGAATCAGAGAGAACTTGGTCGTTTACGGTCTTAGATGTGCTACCATAAATGGTAGTATCATCAGCATTTCCGAAACTTCCGATATTTCGCGATGATTACAATGAGTGAATATGCCGCATGATTAATTTTGATCAATGTTGTATATCAGACATCAGAGAGAACTGTGTCATTTACCTTATCGTTTTCCGTAATTTTTGGATACGTTACTATTTGAAGACTAATAATTACGTAGGTAGCATTTGTTCCAATTGAAATCTAATATTTTTTCATTATTGTAATATAGAAGCGCTAAGTTACCTAACCCTAAACGTTATCTATATATCTATATATCGCGTCTAGATTTATTTACATCGACTTTTATAAAAATCCCGCTATTTTGCCGCGTTGCCTGTTTGTTCAACTTTTAAGTATAAATAAAGTGAAACTAATTGAAACGTTGCGTGTTCTCGGCTTTCACGCCCAGAAAGCAATCAGCTTTTGATCAATGTGGAGTTTCTCCTTATATCAGACAATTGCTATTCAATTTGGACAATCCCCTTTAAATGGGGAGCTGGTTTCCCCCCCCCCTCCACCTGGGGAAGCGAAAACTGCGCCGCATTGAAACAAAGTAAACAAACCCCAAAAAGCTGCCCCGCAGTAAATAAAATACTGCCACATCATCGTAACGTTCCTGCGATGACCTCATTAAGTGGTTACCTGTCAATCAAACCTCTTCGACTCACTTTATAACCCTTAACTTAACACGCTCACCAATTTCTCTCACTCGTGGCTGAGATGGTTAAGTGGTTGGCTTTTGTTTCCACGAGGCGACGGATTTTCACGAGATCGGTATCGTTTTGAAGTTCGACTCTTCGGACGACAAATATTGAAAAATTGGCTAACAACATTAAGAAGACATCGTCATCCACATGATAAATTATTTGATCAGGAGATCCTGTTTATTAAGATAGGAGGATAGAAGCTAATAACAAATGGTAGGATCCTTCTATCGCTCCAGTAGATATCTCACTGCTGATGCAATTCTCTATCTATATAAGAGCCAGGTACATCCAAGGATGGAGTACTGTTGCCACATCTGGGCAGGAGCTGCTAGAAAGGACTTATCCTAGCATTAAAAGTTGATATTTTTCTTTTTAGTTAATTGTTATTTTATCAACTTGCATGAAAAGAGCTATGTAAAAGATGCTTAAAACCGTTTGAATTATGCAAATACCATCAGTAGTTCAAAAGTTATGAGAAATTTAAGTGCCAAACTTTATGCTTTACTGTGGACATTTTTCTTTAGAAAAAGTGGGCTAAATTACGGACCTCAACATTTCAAGAAATTTGGTAATTTCGCCACCATTTATTTATTTTTCAAGCTATTCTCATGAAACTTGGTAATCTCATGTAAAATTGTGTGCTTTTTCTGATTATGCAGTAAAATTTGATGTATCTCTTTAATAACAAATGGTGGGATCCTTCTATCGATCCAGTAGATATCTCACTAACTAGTACCTTTAACACACGTATGGTTAGTGGTTGGCTTTTGTTTCCACCTCCGAGTCAAGGCTTCGGGGTTCAATCCTACTAAAACTTTTTTTTTTTTTGAACAAACACACCTCCAAACACCCGGGCAACGCCGGGTACCCCCGCTAGTCTGTAATATAAAAGCGTAATGTGTATGTGTGTACCTTCTTTTCATATGTCCGCCAGGGGAGGTCACTCTTTCTTAGAACTTGTAGTATATTCCCGAGATCATAATATGTCCGATTTACGGAGCGAGGTCACGTCTATCTTTTATTTCGGTGACTTTTATGCTACAAAATTCACGCTGCGATTTCATTTTCTCTACTGCTACCACTACTACTACTACTACGGCATGATGTTTGACCTAGAAAACCACACGTTCACGTTCGTTTAAACCACCTGCTTTTTTAAACGTTTAATTTCTCCCTTTTTCACTTCTCTACCAGCGTAGCGTCGTGGTAAGTTGTCTCAAGGCTTCGGGTTCGAGCCTACCTCCCTACCAAATATTTTTTTTTTCTTTTACACCCGGGCAACGTCGGGCACCCCCGCTAGTCTATATATATAAAAGCGAAAATGTATGTGTGTATGTATGTTCGCTTTTCCTCGATGTCCACGAAAGGCTTCTTTCAGAGAAGCGCTTGCTCGGTTCACAACTTCTTAAAACTTTTTATATCATCTATAAATTGTAATATCTCAGAGTTATCCACGGAGCTCGCCTGTCTATTTAATTTTATTGACTTTCAAACGTTAATTATTCCACATTTCCCGCATCGGCACGCGTTACATTCGGTTTTCGGTATAAAAAAAAGCGAAACTCGTCTCTAACCACAGGCCGAAAGCCAGTTGTTTCAAGAGAGCGAAGTAACGTTTGTTCAATGTCGACTTCGTCATATCAGACTGTAGCTTTCATTTCGCTCCTCCTAATAAACAGGGAGCGGGTTTTTATAAACAAACAAACCGATTTATTCAAAACTGTCCCGCACAAAATCGTAACTGCTGAATACCTATCGCCGTCACGTCAATACAAAACGCGCACCTGTTTGTTTTTTTAACACTTTACTATTTTCCAACTGCGCGTCGTCAACGCTTCGTTTTTTTTTTTCTTTCTCACATTTTCGGGTGTTTTTTTTCACATACCCCGAAAAACACCCGGGCAACGCCAGGTACCCCTCGCTAGTATATATATAAAAAAGAAAACTGAAAAGTTTGGGAACCAGTTACACAACGCGCAAGCTGTTGTTAATTATCGATTTCTCCTGTTCTCTTGCAACCTGACACCCGCGAGCCAGAGAATTACATTTCATCTGGCTTTTCGTCGTTCTATTTCATTTGTTATTATTTTTGTTTTTTGTTATGTAAATAAGTAAGACGATGTTGACTTTAGTAGTCCGCAAGATAACGGATGGAAAAAGTGGAAGGGCACGCAAATTTTAGCGAAACGAAATTAGCGAGTCGATTGTACAGCCTAGCAATTTGGCCTTTTGGTCAAGATCAAAGTGTA
>NC_136527.1:110007576-110015076 GCF_053919585.1 Euprymna scolopes | reverse complement strand
TGCCGTAAATGGTCGTGTCAGCAGCATATATGTCAACGAATGATTTAAGTATGTGTTTAGGGAGGTCATTGATGTAGATCAGGAAGAGAGTTGGGTCCAGGATTGACCCTTGAGGGACTCCAGCATTAATACTGCAGGCCTCTGATTTTTGTCCATCGACCATTACTCTTATCAGCCTATCGGAGAGAAATGATTTAATGATTGAGGAAACATTTCCAGCTATACCATAGCTGGAAATCTTGTGAAGTAGGCCCTTATGCCATACCTTATCGAAGGCCTTTGATATGTCAAGAGCAATTGCCCTAGAAAGGAAGCCTTTGTCAAGAGATTCACTAATCCTGTGAGATATAGCCGTTAGCACATCTGCGGTAGATCTTGCAGAACGGAAACCATATTGTGTGTCACTAAGAAGGTTATTTCTGCTGAGGTGGTTAACTATTTCTCTATTTAATATGGATTCCAGCAACTTACTCATAACACACAGGAGACTTATTGGTCTGTACTGAGAGGGAGATGACTTATCACCTGAATTCTTAAATACAGGGCATACTGATGAGGTTTTCCAGGGAGTCGGAAAGCACTTCTCCTTAAGGCAACGCTTAAACAGTTTTGTAAGTATGGGAGCAAGTTCTGGTTGAAGCTTTTTTAACACTATAATTGGGATGCCGTCAGGGCCAGTTGCTTTACTTGAATCAAGGTTCTTGATTAGCTTGGCGACCTCATGCACAGATATTTGTATGTTACCTAGCATGTTCTGTGTTATAGGAGGAAATATGGGGAGTTGATGGCCTTCGTCGCATAGGGTAGAATTAGCTGCAAAGTTCTTTGCAAATAGTTTGGCCTTGTCTGATGCTGACGAGATGACCTCTGGTCCATTGATAATGGTTGGGATAGAACGCACACTTCTGTTCAGGATCCTATTTGTTATTTGCCAAAACTGGTGGGAACCAAGCCGCTGATCAGCTACTTTGGATTTAACAGACTGGGCATATAGCTCTCTTGCATTTTTTATTACTCTTTTACAGTGGTTGCTGGCAGTCCTGAAAGTAGCTTTAGTCTTAGTGCATCTATTACGTTGGTAGCTATGGAAAAAGTGATTTCGGTGCGCGATAGCAGCAGCACATTCTGGGGAGAACCATGGCTGGCTGTTAGGTTTTTGTTGGAATTTTTTAGATGGTATGAATTGGTCTATGCCTACAATTAACCATTCGGTCAGATCTGATACTATAGAGAACACATCCTTTTTAAACATGGAATGCAGAGGTAGATCAGATATGAATGTACAGAAGCTATCCCAGTCAGCCATAGAGTATCGTTATACAGTACGGTGGAGGGGTACGTCTGGGGACTTATTAAATTTTATTTTTATCTTAACTGATACGACGGAGTGGTCGGAGGATCCTAAAGGAGAATGAACAGAACATGAACATAGCTCAGGGAAAGTTGAGAGAAAAAGGTCTAGGAGGCTTGCATATTGACTAGTAGTATCGGGCACACGGGTGGGTTCGCGAACAATCTGAGTGAGGTCATAAGCAATGGCAAAATCATGACAAAACCTCCCCTCATCGTCTGTCTTATTTGAATGGGTCAGCCATTCCACGTTATGGACATTGAAGTCACTACAGATGTGGATGTTAGCCGAGGGATGTGTAGACAGGATGTGGTCTATTTTCTCAGATATACTCTTAAAGATAGTAACTCCGCTGTTATGGGGCCCGATAGAGGAAAATATAAATGCAGTGGTGTAAGCAAGTGCAACCCGGAAGCACATATAGGGTAAGTTAGGATCTTCTCTAGAGATATCCCTGCCACACGGGAAGCCATCTTTAATGTAGGCACATATTCCATGCATATGGCGATCTTGGGGGTCAGATTTAGCTGTTAAGTTAGAGTATCCGTTAATTATGAACTCATCTAGGGAAGTGGTCGGCCCTATTCCAGTTTCACTTAGAAAGAATATGTCCGGTTTCGTCTCCTGTAATTGGGTTTCAACCTCTGGAAGGTTGGAACGTAGACCCCTGATGTTGGAGAAGGAGACCTGGTAGTAGAGGTCTACATTGGAAGATGGGGTTCTAGGTTTATTCCATTTTTTTTTTTCTGGAGATATTTCATGTTGAGGTTTTGGGATTTGTGGAACAGGTCGGCATACTTGATTAGAGCAGGATAGAGAGGGAAAGTAAGAGAGAAAAAGACAGGAAATTTTTTTTTTTTTTGTAGAACATGAAAAGGTAAAGCCGTAACAATTACCCACTAGTAGGGCATCGAGAGGCCCCACCAGAGACTACTGCATGGTCCAGAATCCATTCACCAAATTTCAATACAGCAGTCCCAGTACTTTGCGCCTGCTGATAGGACAGCCTCCTTAGTGGTTAATCCAAGGTTCGGGTCCCTGACTATCAGGTGGATAATGTCAGCCCAGACAAAAAGTTTACCTCCAACACCCTTACTAGTGACATGGCCAAAAGGATAGACATAGAGACAGAAAAATTTCCGACATCTCAGACTACTGTTCACCAAGTACTACCGACCTTTAAGCAGCTTTTTCTTCACCTTTTGTCAGAAAAATCACTGATTTGAATGAGGACTGAGGGACAAAAATGGAGAAGCGAGAGTTACTGGAGCTGCCGATAACACATCCACTGTATTATCTACTCTCCATTAAAAAAAATAAAAATAAAAAGTAAACGGGGAGGAGGGGGAATGGGTACAAGGGACTTATTAATATCTAAGTAGTAAAGTCCGATGCTAAATTATACATTCAGGACACTTTTGATGATAATCTCCCCTCTCATATTAATGAGTGGATGTTTTTGGCATTATCTATCTCGAGTTTGAATCATTCGAGCTTCACCTTATAATTAAAATCCAATAATGAACTTTTATCAATTTGTGAAGTCGGCTTAATATTAATTTACATTTGAGTTTAGATAATTATTCAAAGTTTTGATTTGGGAGGTTCGTTTTCTTTGCTCATATTCCATTACAGTTGCCTATACATCTCAAGTTGCAACATGATTATGCAGTATATATATATATATATATGATGATTGCAACGTCTTGTCAGAGGAGTGCCACTCCCTCAGACATCTAAAATCCATGAGCCCAAATGTCTGAGGGAGTATCTATACAAATATGATGTTACAGAGTCTTAGCTTTGTACGACAGCTAAGTCTCTCTCTTGGTTCAAGATGTTGAGATCCAGCAACAAGCAAGAGCAAGATAGCCAGCAACAAATTAAACTGCAGACCAGCTTAATGCGGGTACTGGTCTTCCGCTTTATGTTTTTTTAAATCAGAGATTTGCTTCTCCTAGAAAGGTTGCCTTCACCATGGCTTATGGGAGCCCTCTCTACCCCAATACACATATACACACACAGTTGGTGCTAGTTGGCTGTTGACCCAGAAAAAGAGTTCATTCGACGAATATATATATATATATATATATATATGATTTGTTTCATTTTATTTTAGAGAAGGTCCTAAAAAATCAAGGGTCACTTTTCTTGAGGTTAGCACTATGAGATGCATAGATATTTGAGTATTTAAGAGTAGAGGTTCTATATAAGCTCTCACAAAACAACTTTAAAAGGGAGGAACTCTCAAATATTTTATTTTAATTCAATTTTCACCCCAAACAAGGCACAGTGCCACTTTGAAGTAGGGGGCTACTATCGGGGACATAAGTTGCAGGGGCATTATGAAGGGAGTTGAGCAGCAAGATGTCTGTTTACGTTACACTTGAACTTCTGCATGTCAGTACAGTTGGGGAAGCAGAATTCCGGAAGGGAGTTCCAAAGTCTACCAGTTCTGGAGAAGAAACTATTGGAGTAGAATGCTTTCTTACACTTAGGGTTTTCTACTGTGAAGGGGTGGGATTTAGCTACTTGTCGGGTTTGTCAGAGGTATTCATGTCGAGGGGTTACAAGTGCTTGTAGTTCGTCAGGGCATTCATCATTAAAGTACTTGTAGAACAGGCAGAGGGATGCAACATTTCGTCGATGGGGCAGCGGCTGAAGCTTAGATGACAGTTCAGGACCTATCAGGTTGGTTCTTCCAGCAACGACATAATTTCAAATATGCCCACGCACTTTTCTCACAACTACAAAAGCGAATGATAAACACAGTATCTTATTTAATAATGAAGTTAAATACAAGTTCAAGTATGATTTTAAAAAGCCAGAACACTACAATTAGTGCACTTAAAATGTCTTTAAAAAGCCAGAACTCTAGGATTAGTGCGCTTTAAATGCTTAAACAACCTCCTTGGTATTCACTGGAAAGTGTGCTTCAGGCAATTAGCAATAAACTAACTCATTGTCAAAGAGAAGGTAAAGCCTGGAAAAGCAGACCTCCTAAGACTGGATAGAATCGTATCTCTTTTTTTTTTCATTTTTCTTAAACTTTTTCTTCTAGGGGATGGGACATCCAACCAGATGTCTGACATTTACCCCTATTTTAGTGAGTCCAACCAAGAGATCTTTTCAGGATTCTAGCCGTCCCTTTCAGTGCAATCGTTTATATTTCACTTGCACTTGGTTCACCGGGTATGCTTGCTATGTACTTTTTAAAGTTCTTTTTCATAAGCCCAGTTGCTCCTATGATGACTGGTATAATTGAAACGTCTTTTAATTTCCAATTTCGTTTCATATCATACATAAGTCCTTGATACTTTGTTATCTTTTCCCTCTCAGCTCTGTTAAGCCCTGTATCATTGGGTACACTGACCTCTATTAAGGTCGCTTTTTTGTTTGCTCTGTCCCAAATCACTATATCTGGTTTAACAGCTGCGTTTTCTAGATATGTAGCAGTAGGGATTATGTAGTCATAGTGAATAGTGTAGTTGTCATTCCCAACTGTTCGTTCGGGTATATGTTACCAGGATTTTTTACGACACTGAATGTTGAGTTTCTTACATATCTTCCAGTGAAGGTATTTGTTCGTATTCGTATCTCAGTATGACAAAGTAAGTACTAGAGGAAAACACAATAGCTCATCCTCTGTCAGACGGATTGTCAATAACTTCGACAGTATAAAAATATTTACTGACTTTGTGTTTCATAGGTTAGTATGAAATAAATATATAGTATAGATATGGTAGTAGGAATTAAATGAAATATTAATTTCTTGCTATCCAACTAGAACTGAGATTTTCATAGTTCATTGCATTTTAGTTTACGTAAAGGTCTTCTTTGTAACGTTAGTTGTATACAATTTCAGTAAAGACTACAGTCAACATAAACATAAACGTTACAAACATATTCATTGCTAAAATCACAATCTCACCCTATGTTCTGGGCTTGACCTTTACTCCTGATCTTAAATGGAATACGTACATCAAATCTGTTGCCAAGGCCGCTGGAAAAATGGTTGGATCCTTCTATCGATCCAGTAGATATCTCACTGCTGATACAATTCTCTATCTATATAAGAGCCAGATACGTCCAAGGATGGAATACTGTTGCCACATATGGACAGGAGCTGCTAGAAAAGATTTGTCCTGCCTTGATAGGGTTCAAAATAGACTTTGTGGCCTGGTGGGAGATGTCCTTTTCTCTTCGCTGCAACCTCTATCTCACAGAAGAGATGTTGCGAGTTTGTCTCTGCTTTATCGTTATTTTTATGGAAAGTGTTCGACTGAGCTTCAATCTATGTTCCCCCCCCATGCCAAACTTTCACAAGAAACACTAGACTAGCTGAAAACATTATCAATAATTTTCCCCACTCTTTATCTGTGCCTAAACCTAAACATAGATTCCATGATCAAAGCTTCTTTCTTAGAACTGCACGCCTGTGGAATTGTCTTCCGTTTTCCTGCTTTCCAGCTGTCTATAATATGGTTGTCTTCAAGTCCAACGTGAACAAGTTTCTGATGAGCCGTTCCACTTAAGTTAACAAATTTACCGAACTTCCATTACTATCGATTACTATATTGTCCTTTTGACTACTCTACACTCTTTAACCCTTATCCTTGAGTGGCCTATCGGCCTTGATAAGTGGTGACACCTATGTAAAAAAAAAAAAATTATAAATATATAACAAATTAATATTATCAAAGGCAAGATAAGTTACTTTCCTACCAAACTGGATATAATTTTCATGTTTTTATTCAATGTAACATGTTTATTCAGCTCGAAAAGCATACAGTGTTCACCGACATATTGGAAAATTTAAAATGGCGGCCGACTCTCTCTTTAACACGGTAAGTTTGGGAAAACGATGTTATAAATAATAAAGTAGACAAAATACTGTTAGAAATTCGCTCATTATATGTTACCGTGACATAAGTTGACATATATTCGGTGGTTTTTTAATAGTATTTTGTCTAGTTTATTATTTATAACACCTTTTCCCAAACTTACCGTGTTAAAGAGAGAGTCGGGCGCCATTTTGAATTTTCCAATACATCAGTAAACGCTGCATGTTTTTCGAGTTGAATAAACATGTTACATTGAATAAAACACAAAAAATATATCCAGTTTGGTAGAAAAGTAACTTATCTTGCCTTTGATAACATTTATCTTTATATAAATAAAATGAACTCATTTTTTCACGTCTGATTTTGACATTAATAGGATTAAAAATCAAGATATTTCATGCAAATATAATATGCACAAACGGCAGAACAATATCTGAGGTGTGTTATAGGCTTATTATTTCTCAAATTCCTCGACAATCTTAGATTTCTATACTTTTTCTGCTGAGAAGTCACGGCCAAAATCGGTTAAGATCAATGGAAGTGGTAAAATATTTTCTCTCTAATAAATTCCTCCTCCCCCTGCCACCACTTAACACCGTTTGGGGATCGTTCACAAGGAACAGTTGAGAAGAGAACACCGGTTTGGCTTCGTAGTTCTTTCATGTGAAGTTATTTAAAATCACTAAACTAAGCTGCAGTGCTCTGTGGCGTAGTGGTTAGCATGCTGGACAATTCACATTATATTTTCACGTTCGCGCCGACCTACCATAGTCGTTTTTTTTTGTTTTTTTCCTAAACAACTGGAATGGACTTTTCTTGGTGGCCGAACTGTTAACGTTGCAGATGTTTTTTTTTTTTTTTTCACACTTTATTTTCCTACTTTTACTCATGACTCCGGGTTTGATCCTTCCTACTTACCTACCATAACATTTTTTAAAACTCCCCCCCACCGTCCCGGAAACAAACACTCGGGCAACGCCGGGTATCCTCGCTAGTTTGTTATATATTTGTTTTGTGACAACTTTTTCAAATCTATGTGTACAGTAATACAAACCTAACCCTCTTTTTTTTTAAATAGGCAGACGCAAATTCGCATATGTGATGCAGAATATTTCCTATATTAGGAACACATTTAAAATCAAACTTTAAAATGATTACGTTTCTGGCGGACGTAGTCGAAGACAATACCACGTGACAATATCGACCAATGGGAAATTTTAGAAGATTTTTCTTTTTAACGCTTTTCCAAACCAAATATCAGCAGCAGCAATCTCGTGCTAGAATCCGATTCAAAAAGTATTTAAA